>NC_058097.1:30967700-31278800 GCF_020171115.1 Neogale vison | reverse complement strand
ATATAGAGTCTTTATGGTAGAGGGCAGCATTAGGTCTTTACATAAAGACTAGCAGATAATTTTATCTAATTTCATTGACTGTGGTTAAGTGGTATTTTTTTTTTCCCTTTCTTTTTTCTTTAACCCCTTTTGTTGCTACTTCCAAAGCCCCTCCCAATCTCTCCGGCACTCTGTCCATGAAGCACATGGAAGGAAAATCTGGGGGACTGAATCATTCCTACTGATTATTCTGGAGTCTCTGTCCCTGACAGTTGACTCCAGTTTTCCTGGGAGTAAGAGTGAAGGTCAGCCAGTGTCTGGACCCTGCCTGCATGGATGGGCCAGCCCAGTCAAAGTCAGGATCGCCAACCACCCCCCACCCCCGACCCTGAAGGACATATGCCTTTCTCTATGATCTCGTCCCATATCAATCCTCGCTTTGGGAGAGAGGAGGCAGAAAGACTCAGCACAAAGCAGTAGGGTAGGACTAGGTTTATATCCAAGCCCTCCTTTTACCTGCTGTGTAATCTTGGGCAAGAGACAACCTCTCTGAATCTCACTTTATTCATTTGTTAACTGAGAATAAGAATTGCTTCTTTCAGTGTTGTTGTGAGGTTGATCTGGAATAACCTAGCAGAGTACCCATATGACATCACGGCTCAGGTATCAGTTAGGGTCGAGTGATGTTACTTCCTGCATTAAACAACCCCTGGTCTCAGTGCCTTAAGACAATATAAGTTGGAGGTGATGCAGACGCATCATCGGTCTCTACATTCCATTGGCCAGAGTCTGTCACACGCTCTCACTGGTCTGTAACGGGTGGAGGTGGAATTGGGGAAATGTAGTTAACCGTCCAGAAGAATGGAGTATCGGACATGAGTAAATGCCAGCAGCTACAGCAAACAGGAAGGGTGAATGTTCCTCTCCTGCCATCCCTGGCCTCCATCCTCTGCCTGAGTCCGATTCCCACCACGACCTCCTCCCTGTTTTCTCTATGTCCCAGTGGGCTGGGTCCGTCTTCCTCTTTCAGACTGGCACAGAATACTGCATCCTGGGAATGGGGGCATCTGGCTCTGAGTGGCCAAAAAGGGGCCAGATGATGGGACCTGCAAGTGATAATTTTGGCCAGTGGTAAATGGGAGAGAGAGCTGGGCAGATAAATCCCCTTACTCTGTCCCAAGGACTGCTCCAGTGTGCTGTCCCTCCTTGCAGCTGGTGGGGAGGGAGCTGCCTGCCATGTCACTTTGTGACGTGTGAGGAAGCACAGCTCCTGCATTAATGCAAATGCTGTATTGGCCCACCTCTCCTCCTGTGCCTCACTCTCGCTGTCCTGGTATTGCCCAACCCCCGTACAGGGCTGCATCTTCATCCTTGCCAGAGACCATTTTCTGCATGATCAGGGCTGAGATGTCCTTCTGATATTTTTTCTCTATTCTATTATTCACCCCCTGACCCCTTACCCCCGGCCAAGCCTCTGAGTTCTGATGACATTGGTCTCCTTTGGGATCCTCTAAAGAAACATGGGTTTGCCCCTTGTTCTCTCCAGACCTGTGCTCATGCTTCCTTTCTGTGTGGGGCCCTCTTCACTCTGGAATGCAGTTCAATGTCATTTCCTTGACTCATCCTGGGACCTTGTACTCAATGGACCTTCCTTAGGCAAGCCTTATCTCCCCTCCTGTCAGGACTTGTTTGGGGCCTCTGGTTGCCCTTGGGCTTACATCCTGTACTGAAATTTCACAGCACTCATCCCAGTCTGACATGATATATTTGTGGGAATATTTGATTGGTACCTGTTTTCTCTACCAGACTTGAAGCTCAATGATGTGTAAAATGACATTATCCTATTCTGCTCTCTTCTCTGTTACTATCACGAAGACAGCTTCTAGCATAAGGTAGGAGTTCAAGAAATACTTGTTGAAGATCTATGGCTTTTTCTTGAATCATCATTTCTCCCTGACCCATGGTAAGACAGCGCAGAGGAACTCTAAGGGCTTTCTGATATGGTCTGCAATTGTAGGATTGGACATCAGTTAATTTGTAGAGCTTAGCAACATCTGAGAACATGGATTGCTGGTCTAGCTCCAGCTGAGGACACCCATCCTTTGGGCCAGATCTTTGTCTTGGCAGCCAACACAGTACCTGAAACATAGTAGGTGACTTCAAACATATATATTTTTTTAATAGACACAAGTGATGTTACTATTCTGTCTCAGTCCACTTCTCTTACCTCCTTTTTCGGGTGGCCTTCCATATGTGGCCTCTGTCCACATGTATGATCAACTACTTAGAGGTCTATTTAATGACAAAAAAAGTAGTTATAATAATAATAACAAATCACATTTATTGAGCACCTGCTGGATATTTGATATTTATTGGCTTATGTCCTCCTCCCAGTTCCGTGGAGTGATAAATGGGCGGACTTTCTCAAGGTCAGAGCTAATGAGCGGCAAAGCCAGGATCGGAATGCACCTTCGTTCAACTCCCAAGTCTGTTCTGCACTTTTCTCTCCAACAGGCTGCCTCCATTCGAGCCTCTGGATTGTCCAACAGCACCAGTAGCCATCCTGCTTGCCGCGGAGTCAGGTGGAATGGTCAAGAAGAGTTGTTGTGTGTGATTTTGGGGATGGTGTCTCTCTGGAGGGTGCCCTGCTTCCTCACGGGGCTGTGCGAACTTTCCTTCCCAGCGTGGCTCAGTATGCAGATAGACCTCCCTCCCCCCTGTTCCTCCTGGGGCCATTCAGCTGACAGCTGCGGAAGGGACGCTTGCCTGCTGAAAAAGAGTCCATAATTTCCCTCTGGCAAGAGACTGCAGTCCAACTTTGGAGAGGACAATTAGCGTGCTCTCAGCTGGAACAATAGGAGCAGCAACAGATGCTTCTCATCCCAGGGATGCTCCAAGCCACAGCCCCTGCTAATGGGAGGCTTTCTTCTTCCTCATGGAGGGAACCTGGCAGCCATGCCAACAGCCTGAGGGTGGGGCTGCCCCCGAGCTGGTAGGAAAGAAGCCTGAACAGAGCAAACCAGAGGAGCAAAGACCTGCAGGCATCTAGTCACCACCTTCCTCGGGGGCCAGGGTACCACCCCATCTTCCTCCAGAGAAGGAATTGCTCAGGACCAGTTCTGCTCTGATCCAGGGTTTCTGCAACTCCAAAAAATGTGGCCAAAGGCTTAAGAGCAAGCAATCTGGAGTAAATAGATGTGGCTTTCAGCTCTCTATGCCCCTTACTAGCTGTGGTCCTTGGAAAAGTCTAGAACTTTTCTAAGCCTCAGTTTCCCCATTTGTAAAACAGTGCAATAATTGTAGGAACACTGCAAGTTGGTTTGGGGGAGATGAAATAAAATAACATATGAAAACAGCTTACAGTGAAAGTTCTGAAGAATGCTTCATATAGAAGGGCCCGCATGTGTCATAATCACCTTTATCTCTGGGGACTAGCACATAGTATGTGCCCAATAAACATGTAATCAGACTTAGAGCCATTTAGAGGCAGAGGAACCTCTGGAGATCCTTTAGCTGGTGATGTTCACACTGCTTACTTGGAAGTGTGTCAGGGGATCTCCAAACATTCTTTTGGATGTTTTTTAACTGTATTAATGAAATGTGTTTTAGCCTATCAGTTGAACCCAAACATGTTACGCTGTGTTACCAAGGCTAACTCACTTCTCTGAAGACCTTAGAATATGGCTTAACTTTCCATTTTGGCTAAAATGGAGATTCTCAGATTGTAAAATGAGTTTTGTCATTTTTAAGTGTCTGTGAGAATCTCCTTATTTCACCATGAAAACAAAAATTAAATATAAATTAGATGATTGTAGCAGATATAAAGCTGCCCAGCTCTTCCATTACCTCAGATTTCAATATCTGGTTTATATTAGACATATGATTGTTCTTGCTTACATAAGTAAATAGTAAATGTTAGACTTTGGAATATGCAGGAATAAACATACACCAGTTATGTTCCACTTCTCTTTGGGATTCCTTCTAAGATTTGGCTATTTAAAAGTAAAGCCTCAGTACCACTGCTTTTTTCTATCTCCTTAATTTCAAAGACACAGTTTCAGGCACGTAAGGAAAGAGGTTTGTTCAAGGATCACTGGTGCGGAACTGGGACCATCACCAGGAGATGGACTTCAGTGCACATCTCTCTTTGGACCCATGCTCTTTCCCAACCACAGCCATACAATCAGTTACCACTTCACCTCTGACCTCCATGATGAAAACCAGAAAGACCACAGTGTCCAGATTCACCGTAAATTCACCCATCTGCCTTAGTGCTCAGTTAGTTTTTGGTGGTTTTGATCATGTTGAAGCCCATGGCAACATTTGACACAAAGACAAAGGAGAAACTTTGGGGATCCAAAGCCAGCCTGCTTGCTACCTACGCTCTGACCTCTGCAGAGCCTAGGTCTCAGGGACTCCTAAGTCTCTAAGGCTTGTTCAGTGAATAGTAATTGCATTTCTTCCTACTTTCTTTCTTCCCTCCCTTCCTCTTAGCCCCCCTCCCTCCCTTCCCTCCTCCCTCCCTCCCTCCATCCCTTCCCTTCTTTCCTTCCTTCCTTCCTTCTTTAAATGTTGACTGACTTCCTACTATGGCCAGGTACTGTTCCAGCTATGACAGAATGTTCAACAAAACAGTCCAGATATCACTTCTCAAGGTGTTTACCATCTATCGGGGAAGATGTATAATATGTAAATAAGTAATAATAGTCGTGTAAGTGTATTACAGATAATGAAGGTGCTCACACCTGCCTTAGCCAGGCATACTCTTCTCTTGACTTCGTTCACTGGAGAGAGAGTCCCTCAGAGCAACTCAGTGCTGCCACTGCCATGGTGAAGGCAGAAGGGCCCTCTGTCAACAGGGACCTATTCTTACTCAAGGGTGTATTAGATGCCTCAGTTGGAAAGAGCAGACTCTTTCTGCTCCATCTAAGGAGCAGCCCTAGAAGCTTCTGCTCCCACGTGAACCTGGGCCAACAGCCTGATATCTTCAAAGCCTATTTTCCAGGACTCCACCATGGCAGGCTTTCTGAGAAGTTCTGATGTTATCTTGGGACAACCTCTTGAGTGAGGCTGAGGGGGCCAAATCTGGAAGGGCAGGGGTTCAACTTTATTCACCGAGGGTAGAGAAGGACTCCCATGGTGACTGGCCAGGTCTACCAAAAACTGTTTGGAGCCCTCCGGCACCATGCTTCAGCCTCTATTGAGTTAGGGAGCAGAAGACCTCTGCTCAGGAAACCTCCTACAGATGCCACCTCGTGGCCACCCTGAGATGTCACCTGGGTTTATCTGGACTATCGCGAGGAAAATATCCCTGCCTGTCCCACACTCATTGACACAACAAAGTACCAGGGATATAGCACTGCCCATGAGAGACAAGACCTCTCTCCTCATGGAACCTCCTTTCCTGTGGCACGGAGAAACAATAAGTAAGCCCCCGCTGTGACGGTCTGTCAACCTGGCTAGGCTTTACTACCAGGCTATCCCATTAAAATCTTGGTGTTGCCATGAAGGTATTTGGTAGAGGTGGCTAATGTCTACAACAAGCTGATTTTAATTTAAAAAGATTATTCTTGGCAACCTGGGTGGGCCTCATCCAGTCAATCAACTGAAAGGCCTTTAATAGCAGTGCTGAGGTTTTTCTGAGGAAGAAGGAAGTACAGATGGCACAAAACATTGGAGTTGAGACCTGGACGGTGAGGAGGAGCTAGCCGCGTAATAAAGATCAGGAGCATGAAGCACCAAGATGGTAAATCAGCTGGTATGGAGGCAAGAGGAAGAGTGGCTGGAGGGAGAGGTGTGGTGAGACTGGGTCAAGGGAGTTGGCAGGAAGCAGTTGGGACCAAACCAGGAAAAGCCAGGAACACCAGGGACAACTGTGTCCATGGGATTCAGTGCAGAGTGTTGTCATGGTGGGTTTTAATTGGGGACCTTAAGAAAACCACTGAGCCTAAACTAATTTGTAAAAGAGTGATTCTCATTCCATTTCCTACCAGCCTCCTTTACAGACCAGCTGTGAGCATCATACATCGTACGGAGTGTGACAGTGTTTTCAAAACCAGAGTATGTTTTGCTGAAAGGGAAGAGAAGGCTTTTATGAAACAGGGGAGATGAACCAAAGTTGTGGAGGTAGGAGCTCAATTCCCCTTGGATGAAATGTAAACCTACAAGAGAAGGTCATAGAATTTGGCTCTTTGGGATCTGTCTGGGTTGGAGTTCTGTGTACCTGAGGTTGGCCAGCTACACTGAGAATGGAATTCCCAGCTTTGTTCAGAAAGCTCCCTCTGGACAGCCCCTCTGACTCTGACAACTGTCCCTTCCTTACAGGAAGTCTCTGGAGATCAAAAATTTGGTCTGTGCCCACCAACAGATCAAGACAAGGCCAGAGTGGGTTTCACCTTGTACTTGCCATGTCATCAGCTCTCAGAGATCTCTGAGCTAGACAAAGACCAAATATGTCTTTGTCTATTAGCAAAGACATATTCGGGGGCAAAGGATTTAGTAGAACAGGGAAATTAGTGGCTCATATAAATAAAAAGTCCACAGGTCTTTCTACCTTAAGTCATGATTAGATGCAGAAGAGACAATCGGTGCTGTCAAGATGTTTTCTTTGCCATGTCTCATTTTTCTGCTGTATTTGGATCCATTTTCCGATATCACTTCCATTGCAGGAGCAACACGGCCATTGACCATTTCAGAAACTCTAAGGGAAAGCGAACTCCCCTCTTCTTAAAAACTCCTGACCATCTCATGGTTTACTTGGGTCTCTTCCCAGTGCATTTTTCATCCACTGTCAAGATTTCCCATGGTGAGGACTGGAAAAGTCCTAGTTCAGCCCATGGACCTCTGATCCATCTGACATTCCTTGACAGTCTATTGGCTTGGCCTGTGCATAATCCCAGTTCCACCTGAAAACACCAATGGATGCTTCAAGAATTCATTGTTGACTTAGGAGATTTGAGGAGTCATGAAGTGTTGTGTGATATAATATAAAGGTAGCTCAAAGCCAAAAGGTACTCAAGAAGCAGAGCTCAGTGGGGCCACCTAAATTTCTGCAAAATATTTGCTTGTGCCCCAGTGCAGGCATGAAGAGGAGAGTGGAAGGAGACTTTCACTCTATCACCGTTACCGCTTTCTAAGAATCTTCAATGCTCAGAATCATGATATCAGCTCAAGTGACTCGAACCTCAAAGAATATTGAGCAAAACCTACCTATACATTGGATGGGTTTAAACTTGAACCATGCAAAGTTGCATTATTTTCCTTTTGTTGATCTATTTTAATTTTATAAGTCATGTGTATAGAACATGTATAAAAATAAAGGATATATAAAATCTAAACCTTACAAATAAAGGTATAACACATCTTTAAACCCCTTTCCCTTCAATCCTGGTCTCTTCCTACCTCCACAGATACAGGCACCATTAACCAGTTAGGGTTCTAAGCTTCCTGTGATTTGCATACAGAGAAATGATGTATGCCTAGAAAATAAATAGTATTGTTTTATGATTTATTGACTTAACATACAGATCCTTCAGCTGTATGTATTACTCTGAAATTATTTTGTGTCTTAAAGACCACTCCATGTTGACAAATACAGATTGTCTTTATTGTGCTTAACTGCTGTGTATGAATCATGGCTTATTTAACCATTCTTGTGTTGATGAACATTTGACTCAGTCCCCCCCACACTTTTTTTTCCTGTCTCTTATAATTAACACTCTGTACATGTTTTTGGCCATATGTGTTTCTCTTTTTCTTTTCTTTCTATTTTTAAAAGATTTTATTTATTTATTTGAGAGAGAGAGAGAGGAAGCATGGCTGGGGTTAGGGAGTTGGGGGGTGGGCAGAGGGAGAGAGAAGCAGGGCTCCATCCCAGTACCCCAGGATCATAACCTGAGCCGAAGACAGACACTTAACCAACTGAGCCACCCAGGCCACATGTATTTTTTTTCTAAGATAGATATGGAGAAGTGAATTCCTGGAATAGGGTAAACACACTTAATTTTACAAGACATGCTTAAATGAACCACACTGTGATGTGATTATACCAATTGCCACTCTTGCCAGATTATCAATTCTTTAAAGAATCTTTTTTTTTTTTTTTTCTGTATCTTGGCCTGTGGGTTTTCAGACTCCAGTTTCCTTATTTGTTCTCCTGTCCAGTTGCTTCCAGTCTTCAGCGTTCATGTTGATGGCGCTGAAGGTCTGTGTTGGGTGTGCTGAGCAAACAAAGGTAATTGATCAGAGAAGTATCTGACAGCTCAGCTGCCATTGCGCATCTTCAGGAGGATGCTTTGCCCATTGTTGTTTCCTGATGTAGTGACGGCTGCTCAAAATCAAGTGGCTATTGGCTGGGGCTTGGGAATCTCTTTGCTATAAAGATATTTGACTTAAAATATGTCCCTGCCCATATATTATGTGGAACGTTCATCCCTTGCATACCTTCCTCTATATTCATTTTTCAATTCTATTATAATTTTAAAAAAATGAAGTAGCAGTTCCCTAAAAAAAAAAAAAAAATTAGATAAAGAAGAATGAAACTACTCTGCAGGCAGCAGAGATAAAATGAGAATATAGGCATTAGTCTTCACAAACAATCATAGACTGGGTCAGCTCTGGCAGTATTTCCTCTCCGAAGTTGCTGGTCCATATTCAACTCTACAAAAACCACTAATCATTCAGCTGGAGAAGCAGGCGCTCTGAAGAATGGATCTAAGACAATCCTACATTTGATTTCTGGTACACATTTTTCTGTTAACGTTTAACATATGTAGCCCGCAGGCATGCCTCACACAAATCTCCAGCATTCTAAGGAACCAATGATCAGTCAGAGAAATGTGTAAAGATTTGAGAACACGCGCAATTTTCACTTTATATGTTGTCGGTGAGTAGCTATTTGAAACGTACTTTTCTCACCACTTGGCTATAAAAAAAAAAAAAAAAAAAAAAATCCGGGAATGCAGTGATGCTCTGACAAAGTTACACATTTAATGAACACACCACCCCAAGGAATATTTCTTCAAATTTGATAACCGCCTCACTCACATTCAAAGGCATGCTAACTAGAGACTTTGAGCTTAGTTGGAAATCATTCTTCAATTTATCGGATTACATCGAGAAAATTGTCAACAATCTGTTTTACCTTAGCTCAGCATTTATATCATTTGAATATGGGCAAGGGTGGGATTTAGCCTTGATCGATAAGAGAAGGAATTTGGTAAGCAAGCAATCAGTGTAAATAAACATTCATTGAGAATGTTTACATAACTCTGCTTTTTCTTTTTCTTGACCCCCTCCATAATTTGTTGTATGTCTTCCTCGTGTGGACAGATCATTCTATTGCATATTATTATTATAAGTCTTGTTAGAATCTTTATAAGTCTATAAGTCTATTTAGAGTCTGTAAATCTAGTTAGAGTCCTTAAGGACAAAGGACCAGTCTTTACCTTCTTTAATCACCCCCATGGTTTCTGTGGTGGGGTTTGGCATTTAACAGGCACCAAATGAATATCGGTTAGAATGGGGGACACTTCAGAAATACCCATTTACCAATCAAATTCAATAGACTCATTAGAAAATTCTTATTAATCCATTAAGCAATTCTCCTAAACTATTCGGATATTTAAAAATTTTGAGTTATTTCCTATGCTTGTGTCACCAAGAATTATCCTAAGAGTTACATGAGAAATGAAAGTGATTTAAAGTTAAGATGGTGGTATAGGCTTACCCTATTTCAAGCACATACTGATAAGAGGTGAATGGGGTAGGATATCTTTGGCTGAAGGAACAGAAAAACCCAAACTCAAATCGCTCAAAGAAAAAGCAAAATTTTTCATACCAGATCATGGAGGTAATGATGGAGGGTGACTTCTGGGTTCACTAATTCAATGACTGAAGAACATCACCAAGGACCTTTCATTTTTCATCTCTGAACTCTTTGGTGTGTTGTTTTTGTGTTGAGGTTGACTTATATAGAAAATAAGATCGTTTCTTCTGATGCTTCATTTTGAGAGAGGAAAGTTTTCCCAGAAACCTCCAGATACCTCTTCCCATCTCATGGGCTAGAATGGGTCACATGACAAATTTAAGTCAATGACTATCCCTTTCCATATCTGGCACTGCAGCAGGAAAGAAGATAGATGACTCACTGGTTCTGTTTTAAGCAGGAAGGAAGATGACATTAGAAGGCAGCTATTTATTATCTGCTACAATATGCACAACTAAGCAAGACAATTGAAAAGGTATAACTATTGCGCCAAACCACACTCGCATGCCCATAGATGAGAACCAGAACAGAAATGCAATGACATGCATGAGGCTAAATGCCCTGGTCAGCTAGGTATTCATTTTGACTTCTGTGAGGCTGAGAACAAAATCAACTTCACTTCTTGAAACTAGAAACTCAGACATGATGTCCTTTCCTGAAAAAGGAGGCTGAAAAAGAAATGCAGTGTCTTCTCCTAGGCCTAGGTTTCCCAAAGCAGATCACCTACAAAAGTAGATGGAAGCATATGCAGACTCCCAGACCAAGATGGCAGCCAGGTCTATGACTGGATCTTAAAATCCCCAGTGTTCTTTGGCCATGATTCAAGGTGCTATATGTTGCTCCAGCTGATACCAGACTGTGGACTATCTGTTACTGGCACTGACTAGAGAAATACAAAATTTGGGAGTAAGCATTGATAACTTTTATAGCAATTTGATATGGTCAAGACATACTAGCAGGTAATGATGCTTCTATAATTCATTTTTATTAAATTTTATAAAAGTATCAGTCTTGAAGGACTGGGAGGAAACTGCTCCATCACCACAGATCATGTAAGGAACATTCCCAAAGCCTGAACTAGGTGTCTAAGAATTTTGGGGGCCTGGCAGAAGATAAATACAAAATATCTGGAGAAAGAAAGAGAAAAAGACTGACTGAGACTGAGACAAACATGAAAAATTAAAATAAGAGGTTGCCCCTCAAAATGAGCCTGTAGACTAAAATCCCTAATGTGTATGGAAAATTGGTAGACAAGAAAATCAACATTTGGAAAAGTGATTTTTCAAGGTGAAATTAATAAAAATTTCCATTTTTATAACTGAAAAGGACTTTAAAATAAGTGTCCTTGGAATTACTAACAAGGTAGGGGCGCCTGGGGGGCTCAGTTAGTTAAGTGTCTGCCTTTGGATTGGGGTCTTGGGATGGAGTGTGGCATCGGGCTCCCTGCTCAGTGGGGAGTCAGCTTGTCCTCTGCCCCTCCCCCTGCTCGTGCTCTCTTTCTCTCTCTCAAATAAATAAATAAATTCTTTTAAAAAAGAATCACTGACAAGGTGAATAAATGCATAGTATTCATCTAAGAAATTAAATATCTTATAAAACAAAACAGGCATAAATAAACAGGAAAAGGAGGACATGTGAAGGAAGCAATTAGAAATTTTGAAAATAAATCAAATCTGAAAAGACAGGACACTATTGGATGGGAAATAATCATTTAAAAAAAGAAAAGAAAAAAAAAAGGATGGTGCAGAACTGGGGAATTCAGCAAGCACAGGTAAAATAACAGTTCAACACTTGGTATCTCGAAAAGCTCTGTAGTTCCCAAAGGAGGAAAATAACCATGGAGTACACAGTGAAGATGCAATATTAGAAATGATGAGGACAGAGGATTTTCTAAATTTGAAGAAAGGCCTCAGTTCTCAAAGAGTAGACTGCCTAAATTATTGAGATGATCAATAAAAGCCAAGCTACTGCACTCCCCAGTTTTATCTGAGGGAGCTGAAAACTCATTCACATAAAAACATGCACATGTACATCCTTGGAAGTTTTCATAGTGACCCCAAACTGGAAGCCATACACATGTCCTCCAGCAGGGGAACCGTTGAACACACTTGTGCTAGCTCCTTGCCGAGGAATGACACTCAGTGACTGCAAAGAAATTCTTGATCCACAGAGCAACCTGCACAAGTCACCAGAGAATGACACTGAGTGAGAAAAGCCAATGGTGCAAGGCTACCTACCAAAGGACTTTGTGCCTGTAGCATGGTGGAGAACAGATTAGCAGTTCCAAGGAGTTATAAAGGGGGTGGGGCAGGAGAGAAGTGGATGTTCCTGTGAAAAGGACACTGTGAGGGCGTGAGGGATCCTTGAGGTTGGACAGATATTGGGCCTTTTGACGTACACATTAATACCCGGGTGGTGTTGTCCTACCGTTTGTAAGACATTTACCACTGGGGCAGCCTGGAGCAAGGTCCGAGAGATCTCACTGTCTTATTATTAATAAATGCATGTGATTCTCACAATGATCTCAAAGGAAAAAAGTTTTAACAAACTTTTTCATGACTCCCAGACACATCATGAAATGCTATCTTCAAAGTGCTGAGGAAAATAACGATCAACACAGATTCTTATATCTCGCTAAATTATCTCTGAAGGGGAACCACTGGAAACAGTAACAGGTAATTGGTAATTCCAAATCCTCTGAGGAAATAAGAAAAAGGATGAATGAAAATAGCATTAGTAACGCCACAGAAAACAGGAAAACAGGAAGGGAGGGACAGAGAAGATGCATTGTAAATAGAAGACAAAAGTAAATTGACGGAAATAACCTCCAAACACCATAAATCATAATAGGTTAAACTCATCTATGAAGGGGCAGCAAGTGTTCAACTGGATTAAAAACTGAAATAAAGTAACATAGAAATGTTAAAAATCAAGCAGTGAAAAGAACACCAGAGGAGTTTGGGTTTTTGTTGTTGTTTTTCTTTAATTGGTACAAGAATATTCTTTTAAGACAGTATAGAACTGAAAACAAAAAAGCCTTAATAAGCATAAAGAAAAAAGGATGAAAAGAAAATCTGATAATATGATATGATAATAATGTACTTGTGTATACTTGAGAATGTACCATTTAGTTGGAAAAATAGGAAAAATGCAAAAAATAATGCACTGAAAGAACATGATTGCCTACACATAATAACTGTTAATGTTTGAAAATACGCAACTGGAGTCTTTTAGGCACATTTATAATATATATGCTTCTTTGTCACTGAACATCTTTCCATATCAAATTATCTACATTGTAATCAAGATTAATGTGCATGATTATAGTCACTATTCAATGGATATATCACAATTTATTTAACCAATCTCCTGTCATTAGACATTTAGACTTCGTCAAAGTTTACTCTATTATAAACAACTCAATGAATATCCATGAGCAAACACTTTCACTTTCCCTGCTATAAATAATACATATCGTGATGCCTTTGAGACATATCGCTACATCATTAATATAAACTTTTCCGGGTGGTGTATAAGGGTGCTTCTTTTATTAGCTGCTCATTAACACTGGGCACCATCTTTCTTTCTTCCTTTTTAATGAACTTGAAGATGATTTAATTTTTTCCAGACTCTATAAACAACACAGTGTATGGCTACTCTCAAGCATTTTCTACAATTTAGGGAACTCAAAAATGAAAGAACACCTATTACCTCCCACCAGATATAAGAACAATGAAAATTCTGTGTATGACTTATGAAAAGATTCTTTTTTTACAAAATTGAGGTTATATATATATTTTTCCATTTTAAAATTAAAGTTTACCTTCCCCAAATTCAGGACTTTTCATGTTCAGTTCCCCAAATTTTGATGTTTATAGTTGAAAAATCACCACCACAAGCAAGATATAGAACAGTCCCTTCTACTAGAACATTCTCCCATACTCTTGCGTAGCCAACTCTTCCGCCTACCCCAACCCCTGTTTTGTGTCCCTATAGTTTTGCTTTTTACAGATAGTCACATAAGTAAAATCAGGCAGTATGGAGCCTTTTGAATTTCTCTCATTCAGCATAACACATTTGAGGTTCATCTTTGTTACTGTGTGTTCCTTTCCGTTGATGTGTAATTTATATTTCTTTTATCGTTTTGCTAATTCTACTGATACAATGATGAATTCCTCTTTTACAATTTTACATTGATTTTACTACTAGTGAGATGAAATATATTTCCTATGTCCTGGCCGTTAGAATTCTCTCTAGAGTGAATCACACCGTCTTCCTTTAAAACATACCATGAAAGAGACAAATACTGTATGTTTTTCACTTACTTGTGGAATCTAGAAAATTCACACCCGCAGAACCAGACAGCAGAACGACGGTTGTTTGGGATGGAGACGTGGGGGAAAAGGGGAGGTGTTGATCAATGAGCACAGACTTTCAGAGATAAGACGGAAAAGTTCTGGGGGACGGAAAAGTTCTGGGGGTCTAACGCACTCTGGTTGCAGTTAATAACACTGTATCAAATCCTTGAAATTTGCTAGGAGAGGAAAGCTTCAGTGTCCTCACTGCAAGGAAAGAGGCAACTATACAAGGTGGTGTATGTGTTAATTAACTCAATTGTGGTCCTCCTCTCACAATGTATACACATATTAAATCATCATGTTGCACATCTCAAAAAAAAATCACACTGTACAACCTAAACATACATGACTTTCAGTTGTCAATTATACCTCAATTAAGCTGCAAAAGAATATTTCGTGAGTCAGGTTTTCCTCACCCTCCTCATCGAGGCCCATCACTGATGTGGTTTTACTGTCTCGTATTTGGAGGCTTAATTGACCAAGAAATCTCATCTGCGCTCTCGTTTATATTGGCACCGTCTGTGTGTGATGGAGGTTGAGACGCATGCCTCTAACAGATGGGCATTAAGCCAGGGCCTTAAGTATCATGTTGGGGGTGGTGGCAAGAAGGTAGTTCTTGCCTTTTCCACCTGAGCAGCTAGGAGGGGGAACTGGAAAACTCACCATGAGAACTCTTTATCCCCAGACATCTCAGAACCAATACAATGAAAATTAATGAGCTTGTATCAATAAACATTTATGAGGCTAGTTTCAGGTTAACAAACTAGGCCCTTTAGGCAAAGTCCATCCACCTGCCAGGCTGGATAAAAGGGTCATTCTTCCAGCGCTTTCAGCCATCTTGCTCTAGAGAGACTGTATAGCTGTGTGGTTAGGGGTAAAACCTTCAAAATCAGCTGGTCCTGGGTTCTGTCTACAAGACCGGGTGCCTGTTGCTTAACCTTCTAGAAATTTGTTTTTTCAACTGTCAAAAGAGAATGACAACAGTCCTCACTCCCTAAAGAAGGCTTTGAGGTTAGGCCTTCAAACATCTAGGGCAGTACTGTGCACAAATGGAGAACCCAATTAATGGTCGTTATTGCCATTACTTGGAGTCAGAGAGGCCGTCCTGTAGGTGGATCCAGGGCTCAGATGTTCCGTTCGTGTTCTGTCCTCCCACCCAGACCCAAACAGGAGGACAGCAAGAGAAACATGTTCTCATCACAGCACACATTTCAGTGCTGTCTCTGGAGCTATTGGATGCCTCCCTACTTCCTGCCACTAGACTCTGAGCAATGCTCCTTGAGCACCAAGCCTTGATCCCAGCTGCCCATCAACAAGTCTTTACCCATGTATTAGACCCAAGTGGCTTAGCTACCTTTCCCTTCCCTGTGAAGAGTTCTCTCTACAGCCTCAGAAACTGGACCAAGGGAAACAAACAGTATTAAGTCAGAAACACAAGAGGTCACTGGACATGCATCCACACTCTTATTTTTATTTTATTTTTCAAAGATTTTATTTATTTATTTGAGAGAGAGAGAGTGAGAGATGGAGAGAGCACGTGTAGCAGGGAGGGATAGAGGGAGAAGCAGACTCCCTGCTGAGCAGGGAGCCCAATGAGGGGCTTGATCTTGGACCCCGGGATCATGACCTGAGCGGAAGGCAGATGCCTAACCAACTGAGTCACCCAGGAGCCTGCATCCATGCTTTATCTTGTGAGAGGCATTGTGTGCTACAGTTGAAAGACTGGGATTTGGGGTCTAAATATTATTTGGTCTCTGAACATGAATTTCCTCATCTCTACCCTCAGAGGATTATGATAAGGATCAAAGGGGGAACATCAGCCATAGACGTTGGTCCCAATCCTTCTCCCTTCTCCATTGTAATTCTTTATCACTTTGGTTCTGGTTCACATCATTGGTCTTAGAATGCAGCATCTCTCTTCTTCCTCTCCTCTTGTTTCTGCCTGTTCTGTGACTGGAATTTCCAGCTATATGAAGACCAGCTTGAGGGTTTGGGCTGTGAGGATGGGACATATATGGTCTTCACAATGACTTGTACAACTTGAGCGTGGTCTTGCTGCTGGCTTGTGCTTTCTCCTTGAGGTGATGGTTCTCAACGGTGACAGCAATCTACAAGTGACTGTCTCAAAATCGCTGCCCACCTCCAAGTACCCTTCTCTCATGAGCTCCTCCAGCCCTGATAGGGAGCACAGTCATAACAACAGAGCCAGTCAGGTAAACTTTCATCAACCCATCTGGCACAGAGGTCAAATTCTAGAGGCACCCTTTATCCTTAGCAAGAGGTTGTCTTTTCTTGAGGGAGAGGTAGGTCTTGGTGGTACCAGTCTATTTTGCCTGGCTTCCTTGTTGATACTCCAGGCACCATCTTCAAAAGCAGTGTGTGCTTTTGTGTGGTAGAGAACCAGGAGGGGTCCAATTTTGCCATCAATCATATTTAATAGCATATGCTATTAATGTAATTGTGTTATTGAAGATTCTTGAATCTATTCAGTGGCTTGTACAAGACAATTATGGTTTTTAAAAAGTACATGCATGCAATCGGATATCACCTTTAATTAGAGCTGTAGCAATTAAATATGGTCATTATAAATGTAATAAAAATATTCATTCAATAACACTTGACATGGCATTTCTTTCACTTAAAGGAAAATGACATTGAAACCAAACAATGAGAATTCTTATTAATTCTTTGGTGTCTTATAAAAGCTGATCTGCTAGGAAGAGCTGTTGACATTTTGAACAGTTCCATTGGTCTCAAGATATAGAACAGTTTTGTACTCACATGACTCATAGTTTTAAGATCTACTTGTTGCCCCAAAAGAGGCCGAGTTCAGGTTTTAGACTTGATTAACAACAAGACCCCCCACCATCACCCCCTAAAGTGAGGGCAGGAGTCTGAGACACATTCCCAGCAAGTTCTCACCATGAAATCCATATCTCTTTCATGGAGTGTTTTGCTTTTGGATCAAGACAAAATTAATGTGTGCTCGATGCTAAAAATGCTTCCTTGGAGGAAGTCTGTGGGAGGTGAGAACGGGTAAGGGGAGAAACACCCCAAGTTCAACAGCAACCTAATCCCATTGTACATGTCAGAAGGCAAATTTACTAAGCATTAATCAAGAATTTAGATGGTTTGATTCACTTTTTTTAGTAATAAAAAACTTCAGACAGAATCCATAAAATAGACTAAATAAATAAAATAGTAATTCTTCTTCTCCAAATGGGCCATACTGCTGTTTTGCGTTTTGATGTAATTAAAAAGTGGCAAGAGTTTTCCTTCCTTGGAAAAACTAATGGTCTCAGTTTATGTTCCTTTATTGTATGTTCTCTGGTCATTTTGTGACTTGTCATTTAAGAGCTGGGCAAAGAGGCTGCTTTGTATCAGGAGAAGATTTCAACCGTCCCCCAGCCTTGCTGCTACAAACATATTGGCCGGGGAAGGATATAGAAAGGAACTACAGAAGGTGAATAACGACTCCTCCAACAATTTAGAATGTTTGAAGTTAATTATCCTACTCTGATGACTGGTTGTCTAGACATTTTAAGTATTTATTTTGTGGTGTCCCCTACAGTTCATAATTAAAGACCTAAAGGAAGGCTCCCGGAGGTTTTTACTGGCCAGACCAGAAATTACCCACACAACATACTGTGCTTGGGCAAAACACAGGAAGAAGCTGCATTCCTTTTTTTCATGTAGTCTGATCGGAGGCAGCGGCTAGAGTATTGACTGTCTTTGAACCACAATGGCATTAATGAACCCGACTTAGCTCCATGAGGCTCAGCTTAGGATCTATGCCCAGGACCCCGTTTGTCAATTGCTCCTAAGAGACAGAATGGGATGGGACAACTTGCTAGAGTCATGAGTTCCTTAATTTCTAGTCCCCCGACATTACCTACGTGTCATCAAGAACACAACAGGAGACCCTGAACTGGAAGAGGCACAGTGAAATTGTTCATTCATTCAGCCATTCATTCATTCACTCACTTAACAAGTCTTTGTCAGGCCCCTACGTCAAAAGCGTTGAGTTAATAGTTTTGGAAGGAGCACAGGGATTGGGTCTGAATCTTGGCTTTGCTATCATGAGATGGGTGACCTTGGGCGAGCTGTTTAACCTCTCTTGATGCTTTGTCAAGTGGGAATAATCATATTTCTTCTCCCATGATTGCTAGATGGATTAAACCAGAGAAGATCTAATAAAATTCACTCAACATGGTGCCTAGACAGCTAGCACATCATCAAATAGTTCATTGCTGGGGATTTTCAATGTATGGAGATATTTGCTAATGATGTAATCAATGCAAAGGTGCTTTGGAAATTGTGGAGTTCTGTGTGCTTGTGATGGTGTCTATGGTTCCGTGAATCTTGCCTGAATCAGAAGTCTCAAGGATACGCTGATGAAAAGACTCAGTGAATGTCCTCTGTGTTCGACTTTCCCTTCCAAGGAAAAATGAAAAAAAAAAAAAAAATCCCCCAAATGTAGTGAAATAACATGGAAGAGAGGCCAAATCAGGTGCTAAGGCATCTGGACTGGAATAGATCTCAAGGGGCTTCAAGGAGGAGGCAGAATTTATAGAACAGGCTTCCTGTAATCACCCCGAGCCTGCACTTTCCTTTGTGTGCCTTTAGCCTAGGCCTCTTCTTGGCTTCTTCTGGAGTATCCCCACTTCCTGAAGAATATCTAAGACCCACACTCACACATACACTCAGATACTGGCAGAAGCCTGAGACAAGCCTGCAGTGGTTAAGTTCCAAAGTGTGTGGAGGTGAGTGTGTGAAGTTACAGTTCTTCCTACTTGCCCTCCAGACCTTTTGTCTTCAACTCTTCTTAGGGCCTTCCCTTGATACAGCCCTAGTGCCCGATGCAACCCTTCAAGGCTGCTCTTTCCTCGGCCAATTCTCTGCGCTCCAGAGGATCCCTAGGCCCATTGTGTCAAGGAATAGTGGAGTGAACTGTAAACTCAGCTCTCCAAACTCCTAAAGCTGATGCTTATCTTCCAGGTCTTTCTGCATTTGGCTGGAAAGCCATTGTGAGGAATCTCTAGAGAAATAAAAAAGGGCCACGTCTTCTTTAACCAGATTCGTTATGCCTCACGGATGGATGCTTGCCACAGCTATGCTTGCGGGCTGTGTTTGCTGAGTGTCAGGAAGCTGAATTACCTCCAAAGGGAAGGTTGGTTGAAGACAAGGGCTCTGTCTGAGCCCCAAAACTTAGCACATGGGTAAAGAGGGGGATAGAGATGGGCAGATGGGCAAGAAGAGAATTGGATGAATGGGTGAGTAAATGAGAGATTAAAGGTTTCCTTCCAAGACAAAAAGACTCAATTCATGTTGGAACTCTTGCAATAGAGAAGCCATTTTCCACAGGGATTGCTAGTTATAAAGAGGAAGCAAATCCAGAGTTAGTGCAGGCTTGTACAAAGGGAGAGACTGCCTGAGCCAGGAAAGAGAGGGATTGGGAGAAGGAAGGATGGAGAGTAAGAGAAAGGGGGACAGACAGACAGACAGACATTGTTCTGAAGATCTTATTCGATCACCTGCTTCCAGACCTGCCCAAGTCATTATATCCTAGACTTATCCACCACATGAACCAAAAAACTCTTTTCTTAAATCTTTTTAATCGTTTGCAAATGATAGTCCTGATTAATACAATGACTGGCGTGGTGGATATTACTCTTGTTTTTCTTTTGAAAATACAGCAGAAGAGAAAAGGTAGGGAAACATGTTTTCTGGTTGGTTCCACAGCTACTTATATTCTATGGTAATCTTTAAAGGGTTGGAGAGGAAATCAGACAAACAATAGTCCTGCCTTCCATTAGGATAAGCTCCTTTGAATGGGGTTGACTTGACTGAGTCATCACAGTGGGGGAGGGGTAGGTTATCTGGAAAGGAGCAATGCTGGGGTGCAGATTGGTTGGATTCTGGTTCTCTTTTAGGGAGCTTCGTTTTAATCCCTATTTTTGAGTAAATAGGCAAATCAGTAAATTTCTATTTCCTTAATAACCTCTCTGAAATTAATATCCATCAATCTCTCTCATTTAGGTATTAGAAAAATCTTCTTCAGGCAAAAGCTTCACTGAGGTTGACTATCAGAATATTCCCTCTGAAAGAATGTCCAGAATATCCTTCCAGGTGGAGGAAAAAGTGGATTTTAAACAGCTCTGATATTTTCCCCTTTGTTTTATCAATACTGCTTCATTTTAGCATGGGCAGGCCAAACGGCTCTGGCTTCATCCCATGAATTAATGATTCTTCAAATCAATTTAATCTGGAGCCTAATAAATTTTCCTAATGACAAATCAATGTCAAAAATAATGAAAGAAGGAGTGATTCAATGTGTTTGCCCCCCCAATCTCCACTTCCCTAACCAGAGATGTATTATCTGAAGGGCAGATTTAGCATTTTCTCTTTCTACAATGCATGACACTTTTTCCTATGCAGGTTGAATCGTCAAAGTTAAGAATACAGATTTCTTTCACCTTCTGTGATCAGACACTAGTATCTACACATTATGCATCTCATGTCAGGTCTGAGAGCACCAGAGAATTAAGTTCTTTACTGTTGCTTGTACAGGCAAACAAAAAGGATGGTGAGTGTGTGTGTGTGTGTAATGCATGTGTTTCTGGAAAATTTTTAAACAAAGTTGAGAGGCAAAGGGAGGTGATGTATTTGCATATTGGAGAAAATGGTTTGCAAATGAGCAATACGGATCCTTATTTTGTTCTTCCTGAGTCCTGTTGCTTGAAACAAATATGTAACTACTATCCCTTCCATCTACAGCTGCTTGGTCAAGAGCCCCTCGGAAGTAGTCAGGACTTGGTAAGAGCCTGCTGTGTGTTTATCCATCATTGCCAGGTGTCATAGGTAGTCAAGGAGATTAAGTCTCAACCCTATGAAACTTGTAACCAAGATCAGGGAGGCAAACCTCACACATACAAGACAATTAGAAAAAAAAAAAAGTAGGTGGGTGCTGATATGAACACAGGGGCTGCTCAAGTTCAGAGTTGGGTGAGGGGCCAGCAGTGAAGGAATGTAGGAGGAAAGTCATGTTTAAGAGGCTGAGAGGCAGGATTTCGGCAATAGGGCTGGGTTCAATATGAGCTAAGAGCAAGGACAAGATCCTGATAGACAAGAAGGTTCTTCCTCATTCTCATGGATGGAGCCTCCAACTCATACAGGATTTGCTTACTTAGGAGTGGTCTTTGGTGCTG
The DNA here is from genome assembly GCF_020171115.1 of Neogale vison. Lineage (NCBI taxonomy): Eukaryota > Metazoa > Chordata > Mammalia > Carnivora > Mustelidae > Neogale > Neogale vison. The sequence goes on along the minus strand of NC_058097.1, from coordinate 31,257,489 downwards.
ACTTCTGAAGGCATGCTAGGCTGGTGAGGGTGTTTTCGATTGGGTAAAGTCTTGCTTCTAGGTACTCCATTTGTAAAGGGCAGTGGAAATACATGCTCTGTGCATTTATCTTTATTCTCTAGACGACAAGTGGGCTGAAGTATATGGGAGTAGCATGGGCCAGAGCAGATGACCCCAGCAGGACTTGCAAACATTGGTCTCCTGGACGTCTCAGAGGCATTCTCTTCCAGGGTCATGAAACTCACACCTCATACGTCCACCATAATGGATGTGTTTAATAATGCCCACTGCCCTTCTGGGAGTGAGGTTGAAAGCAGCTCAACCTTTCCCCTCTTGGAGCTGAACAGCATCAAATATTTAAGGCTGGAGCTCGCCCTTACCCTTGGTCATTGTTTAAGATGGGGAGGGAGGAGAAATTCCAGACTCAATCTTGGCCACCCAGAGATGCTGGTTTTTCTCATAGGCAGTTATGTAGAAACCAGGTGGATTAATGGCAAATTAGATGATGCTCCCAGGACTGGGGAGCTGGACTTGGCAATGAAACCTACAGCTCAACCTGCAAAGACTTCCTGGAGAAGGAGGACAGATCCATGTGATTCCATTGACAGCAGACTTGCCCTTGGACCTAGAGGGTCTGATAATGTCACTGACAATTATGTTTACTCCTGGTGAGACTGCTGGGTTTGCTCAGGCTGGAGGTGGGGTTAGGATACAAACAGGAAATGAAAAAGAGGAAGGACCCACCCAGAAGTTTTTCCCTACACCACCAAGACTTAGCCCTTTTCAGCTTTCTTGCTGCTGATTAGCTAAAAACTCGAAATCATGATTTGAAAAAAGAAGGATCATATGGCTTCCTTTCTTATAGGTTAAACGGAATTAAAATTTATTTCTATTTGAAATATTTGGATGTCCCTGAGATAAATGTTACCACGCTGAAATGGACTGGAAACTATAAGGCTTGCCAGCAAAGATAGAGGGCTTCCTTTGCCGCTGCTCTGGGCAAGGTCAATGGCTCCAATTCAGAAGCATCCCACTGCTCAGGACAGCAAGTGGGTATTCCCTTTTCCAAAAGATTGCTCTACTTTGTGAGCACCAGGAGAAAAATGAAACACTTTACCACCATTCAACAACACAATGTACAAAGCACATCACATGTTTTGATGTTCTGGTGATATCTCTTAGCTTGGTTCTATGTAGAGTCTGCTTTGGGAAATGTGCCATTAGCATATCTTCATCCTTCAACTTCACCCCCCTCACCTCCGGCAACTTGCACCATGCTGAGCATATAGCAAACACTCATCATATATTCTGGAATCCTTTTTCTTTTTCTTTTCTTTTTTTTTTAAAGATTTTATGTATTTATTTGAGAGAGAGAGAGAGGAGGAGAGAGAATCTGAAGCGCAGATCCTGCTGAGCGCAGATCCTGGTGTGGGGCTTGATCCCATGATGGCAAGATCATGACCTGAGCCGAAACCAAGAGTGGGACGCTTAACTGACTGAGCCACCCAGGAGTCCCCAGGATCCTTTTTCAAGGTGCTTTAACATTCGTGATTTTATTTGACACTTGAAACAGAATCTCTTCGTCTTATAGACAGGAAAATGAAAGGCAGAGTTCAGGGACCTTCCCCCCATGGTAGAATCATGATCCTCACTGATGTCTGTTCCCTCCAAAGCCTGTGCATTTTCTTTTTTTTTCTTTCTTTCTTTTTTTTTTTTTTTTAAGATTTTATTTATTTATTTGATAGAGATCACAAGTAGGCAGAGAGGCAGGCAGAGAGGCAGGCAGAGAGAGAGGAAGGGAAGCAGGCTCCCTGATGAGCAGAAAGCCCGATGTGGGGCTTGATCCCAGGACCCTGAGATCATGACCTGAGCCGAAGGCAGAGGCTTTAACCCACTGAGCCACCCAGGCACCCCAAGCCTGTGCATTTTCTATTCCACCAATCCAGAAAGCAACTCGGTGAGAAACAAAGTTCTCCCAAAGCCTAAAGAAAGAGAAGCCCTGAACACATAAAGAGTTGAGACTTCTCATATCGCCAATTGCTCTGAATGCCCAGAATGAATGTCTCCCTACCAGGCTCAGTCTTGTCTTTCTGTGCACAAATCGATAATCTAGACAGGGGAAATGCACATGAGCTGGATGGGGTATCTGCCTCCCTGTCTGATTTTCTTACTTTACGTTCGTATTGTTCTGAAATTTTCGGCTAATGGACCGGTTGGGGCCCTTCCGAGCCACCTTGGACTATGCTGTATTCAGCTGGCCTAGAAGCTATGATGTCAGGGTAGCTATGTCGCGGGGTACCCCAACCAAGGCCAGTGGGACACGTGGGAAGTGCAGACAAGTGGAATGTGATTTCAGGCCCACCAAGAAGAGAAATCCCCTGACTCAGAGACTCATGGGCTGGGAAAGGTGGAGGAGCACTGGTGAGGCAGGAACGCCAGAGGATCCCAAGCACATTCAGATTTTAGCCTTGTCCATGTTGCCCATGCGTGTGAGTTTCCTCAAATGCTCTTGACGTCTCCTCCTTCTTGGCACAGTAGCCCATAGCTAGCAGCCCACCGCCCTAGGAGGCATATACCTTGGCCCAACTCTCAAGACCCCCAGAATAGAACTCTTTGCTCTCTGTGCTCAGTCTGCCGGCCACTTCTCCATTCAGTCTGCTGTTCGCCCTACACCATCCCTGGCCCAGGCTCACCCAAGTCCACTGCTGTGCTGTTGCTTATGCCGTGTTGCAGGACACACTCTGCTGGGCCACAATGCCTCTCGAACGCCTACCCATCCTTCAAACCCGGATCCTGTCCTACCTCCACTTTGATGTCCTGCCCCACAATCTTAGCCCTGTTTCTGCATCTGACTTGGGCTGCTTTGCTCTTGCCTGAATAGTCAGTGCTATGTCCTGGATTATTACTAGACAGTTCCATGTGCACACTAACTGTCTCACGAGGCAGATCGTAAGCTCCCTGCAATATCTTCAGGAGTCCGAGTCACTGCCCCGACCCTCGACCCCGTGGCTGGCATAGCATGGGGCTCACTCCAGCCCTCTGATCCTTGTTCAGCCCTTGCTCACAGCCGGACATTCTCCAGGTCACCCTGAGGGTGACCTCACTTCTTTAAATGGGAACAGAATAAAGTATGGTGTCTTGAGTGATTTCTTTTTGACGGGGTTGAGTACTCCCCTCTGCTTTTAAAAGTGCTTACTAAGCATCAGCTGTTTCTAGTATGTACTTTACATAAATGTTCTGGTTTCATTCTCCCAAGAATCCCCAAAGATCAAGGAACAGAGGCTCAGAGAAGTTAAGCAACATGCCCAAGGTCACAGTGGAGATGGTAAAGCTGGGAGTGGAATTCAGTGACGAACATTCCCCTGGCCCCTTAGTGGCAGCTTCAGGCCCCCCGGGAGACTTTCTTCTTTTTCCATTCCAGTCCCTTGACGTTACACTGAAATTCATTTCTTCTTTATGACTCTCGGGGCTGAGAAGCGGCTCCCGCCGGCCCTGTGCCAGCCACTCTGGCTCGGAGGGGCGGACTTTTGACAAAGGACCCCCGGAAAAGCAGCTTCCGGCCGCGCTGCACCCCCACCCCCTGCCTGGGGTCTGGAAGCTCTGTGGTTGCTGCCCCTTCCGCCTGCATCTTCCAAGGCCCCGGACCCCTCCTCCGCCTCCAACCCCCAGCCCCACCATTAATGAGAATCAGAAGGAGGGAGAATGGGGACTTGAAAGAGTCATTCCTTTCTTATTTATAGGTCTCCACCGGAGGACCAGGGGCAAGGAGTGTGGTCTCTACCCCGAAGCGAGGAGCAAAGCTCTCATAGGGGGCTGGGTCCTGGCTGGGCTCGGCCTGTGACCCCTTGTGCCTTAATCTCCCCAGCTGTACAATTAGGTAAAAGTTGGGCTACAATGAAAACCAGATGTTGCATCAGGAGCGAAGTCTCCTGGGCAAACAAATTAAATAATAAATAAATGCTTTCGGTTTTACTAGCAACGGGCCATTCTGTACCTCCTCCCCGGCTCCAATTAGAGGACTCCTGTTGTCTCATGGAGTTTTAAAACCCAAGTGTAAATAAGAAAGAGTCCTGGGACGCCAGAAATGCTTGCCAGTTTTGATTTGTATTTTTGTCAGTTGCTTGGCTTTGGTTTGGTTTTGTGCAATGTTGCAAGCCTGTTTCTTTGCAAATCGGCAGCAGCTTCATTTTACATTCTGGTTTAAGCGTGTGTGGGCGGCGGCGGAGCACGGTTAAGCAGGTTGTAACCCCTTTTCCCATCATTTGGGGAACCTCGATCCTGGGACATTCTCATGTCTGAAGCACTTTGGGGATTACAGAGATGCAGCTGGGACCTCTCTCCTTCTCCCCCTAAACCCAAACCAAACCCAAACCGGAGGGACTCCATCTCAGCGAAAGCGGTCGCCGGGCTTGGCATTGTGACTCCAGACCTTCACTTGAGAATCTCTCGGTGGGGTTGACATCCGCTTCTCGGATGTTTAGAGATAATCATACTTGGCTGAGTGAAGAACTCAAAAAGCCTCAAACACATGACTTTCATTCATTCTTTTCTTTGTGAACTCCTTCATTCATTTGACAAATTTTTACTGAGCACCTGTTACATGCTCGACACTTCTCCTGGCCTGGGAGCCCGGCTACAAAGCAGCAGATCCGAGTTCCTGCCCAGAGGACTAAAAACACACAATTCTGATTTTACAACCTGCTTAGGCAATAGGGCTCTCCAGTCATTCCAATTTAGCCCTTGGAAAAAATTCAGGAAGCTGCGTGTCGACGGACACAACGGTGATCCGTGAAGGGATGGCTATCTCGTGTGACTCTCCCACAGCCACATTTGGCCCAGCCTATACCCGCTGACACAGTTACAGCCGCAGCTGTCCCTTTAGTGAGCACCTACCATGTGCCAGACATGAGTACGTCTCACTGCTTTGGCGTCAAGGAAACCCTGCTTCCAAGAGTCTCATCCCACCTGATGCAATTTCTTTTATTCCTGCTGGCTGCTAGGGAAGCATGAGGAAGGGTCTAGAAGTTATCATAATGTCTAGATAGTTCTCTGAACCAGCCAGGTGCCGGACACTGAGTCGGTAACTTTCGGCATGTTCCCTTAATCCACCTGACAGTACCTTGGCAAAGTCGCTACTGCAATCCCCATTTTATACAGACAACACGGCGACTCATCAGGATGAAGTCCCTTGTCCCATGTCACACAGAGTGCGAGTGTCAGAGCCAGAATTCACACCGGGGTCCTTCTGACGTGTAGGTCAGCACTGGGCCCCCTCCCTTTGAGCTTCCTGTTTTATAAGCAAATGAGCAAATGTTGGCACTACAACAAGGAGCCTCAATGGCTTTGCTTAGCCTGCCTTGACCTTGTGCGGGCCTGAGTTCTCACCACGGGCTCTCGGGAGCCCCACATCACCTGAAAGGCGATGACTTTCTCACAGGTCAGATGAAGTTGTTGAAGTCAAAACTGGTCATATCTCTTTCCAGAGGCCTTCCCAGAGCAAAGACAGAGCAGTTTCTCCCAGAGCATAAGACAGTTTCTTGCTTATGCCCTCAGTTGGTTTCTGTAAGAGACACTGAGTAGAAACACACCTTCAGGCACAGGGTTCTCTCAGGTGGAATGTGGGTGGGGAGGACACAGGGGCGAAGCTGCTTTAGGGAACCACCCTTGTATTCATCCCGTTCACGGGCCTCGGTGCAGCTTCAAACCCCAAGGGAAGCCCGTGTCCAAGAAGGATATGTTGGATCAGAATATAGCGCTTTTCTTGTTTTTGGTTTTTGCATCAGACAGAACATCTAATGAACAGCAAAGGGTTCTGACACATGGATATATTCTCATAACCACCACCTGAGTCAAGAGAGAGAATATTTCCATCTTCCCAGGAAGCGTCCGTCTTGTCCCTTTGTAGTCAAGCAACACCTGCACCCTCCCAGCTAAGTGCTAATATAACTTCTGTATTTCTCTCTCTCTTTCTTCTTTCCTTCTCTTCTGATAGGAATGCCCTCTCACTGCACGAAAATTAGCGATTACAAATCGCATATATTCCTGGGTCATTGTCTTTTTCGCTTGTTTTCTCCAATGTCCTTACTTGGCAAAATAAAAATGTGGCAACCTGAGGTCTGTAAATTTTACTGCTCAATGAAATCCAAAGATCTATTTTTATAAGAGCAGAAATAATTTGCTCGATTGGGGGCATCTGAGAGAGGTATTACAGACGGGAGAAGGTGTTGGGAATAAGGATCCGACATTCTACTTCCAAGATGCCATACCCCGAGCCAACAAAGTTGAACCCAAGGAACGATCGGAGCCCCATTGTCAGCCATGCCCAGGGAGGACGTCGGCAGTAGGTCTGAAATCCCTGCTCCAGTCCTACCTCTGGGCTCCCCCATGACCCGACCCAGCGTTGCTCTTGTCTGAGCATATTAGGCTCACCTGCAAAGGAGCTGGGGTTGGTCAGATTATTTCTGTGGTCTCATTTCTTCTCTGGCCAGGTTTGGGTTAATTGGCACTGATTTCCCCAGAGCTGTGCGAGGCCTGAACTCCAGGCTAGCGTTTCCATCCCAAAGCAAACACGGTTCTCCGCATCAGGCTTCGAACGAGTTCTGTCTAAAGTTTCCTTCCACCTCTTTCTGGGAAGCAATCAAGGGCTCCCTTTTCGAGGAGACTGTAATTTGTTGAAAAGCATTTGATTGTTGTATTGAAAGGTTGCACTGTATGTGTAAAAAGGTGTTTATGAGGCTTCGTACAGTATAGTTAATAACAACCAAGACCAGGGCCTTTATAACAGGGACCCTGGCTGCGAGCGTCTACGGTGTGCCTTTCTGAGGCCTGCAAATGTGTAATTATAGTGGCTGGTGGTCTGCAATATAAACCTGGGGCGCTTGCTGCAGGCCCGCCGGTCAGCCCTCTGTTGTCAGTGCTAGAGTTTCTGTACCTTTCTCAGGCTTGGCGGAAACTCACCCCCGACTCTCTCCATCCTGCTCCTTGGATGCTGGCGCGCTCTAAGGTAGGCCGAATGAGGCACATCCTTAGATTTGACGTAAGGAGGGACCCCCGGCGGCAACCAGTCATCACACAAGCTCAGATGTTTTATTTACTCCTGCAGGGAGACACGTGGCTGAGGGACCCACTAGCTCGCACTTGGGTCATTCTTCCCAGGATCAGGACAACAGCTCCCCATGAGGCCTCCCCACACTCCCCAGTCCATGCCCCGGTGTCGTGCAGGTGGAGTGCTGAATATACAGGGCTGACCAGATCTTTCCCTCCTTCGAACCTTCTTAGGGTTCCCCAGTGTTCTCTAGGGCCAAGCCCAGGTCCTCATCATGGGCTTCTGGGCCCTGCCCTGTCTGGCCTTTGTTGACCTCCCTGACCTCTCTGCATCACACCTGACCCTTTGCTCCCTGGCCCCAGTTCTCACCAACCTCCTTCTGGGTCCCTTCTGTCTCTGACTTCCAATATGGATTTGCACATCTGCTGTCCCTTTTACCTAAGATGACCCCTCTTTTCTCTCTTCCCCCCCTAGCCCAGTCCCCTGTCCCCTTCTCAGCCTGCTAAACTTCAGATCCCAGATCCAATGTCACTTCCTCGGAGAAGCCCTCCCTGATCTCCTGGACCTGGTCAAGTTCCCCTACTTGGTTCACTTATTCTTTATCCCAAAAGGCCTCCTTCTAGAGTCTCAATTGTGTGTCTGGAATGGAACTATACAGTTACATGGAAGAATTCACTTTGAGAGCATGTCCTAAGGATAGCCTCAGAGAGGAAGGACTTTGCACAGGAGACAGGAGAGCTGGCAAGAGACTGAACCAAATTCTCAAGGCTCCAAAACACAAGCTCTTCCATGTTTTGGGGTTATGTGAGGGGAAAATGTCATGTATAACAATCAAATATGTGAAATGCCTGCCCTCCCAACTATTACAAAAATGCTGTAAGACTTCAATGAGAGAAACAACCTTTTAACAGCAACTGTTGTTTGGGGATGACTCTGGGGGTGGATTTCTCTTGTCCATCCAGTTTTTCTCACTGTCCCTCATGTTCTCTAATGAGTGTATGTTTCTTCAAAAATGTCAAGTTTTAAAGGACATTTAAGTAAGTAGGATGTGTCTGAAACATTATATTAGTCTTAGAATTACAAAAAAAAAAAAATTTAACTCAACCTATCACCACACCACACAAACCAACTGTTTTCAATTTTCTGTTTGCCTCTCAGGATTCATCCCCACAAATGTTTCCTTATAGCTGTAATCCTAGTGTATGTCTGTGCACGCTCTATTTTGGTATTCTGTTTTCTCCCCTTAATATTTCACTCTGATGATCATGTAAGTAACAGCACAAGACTCTGTTAAGGTGAACGTTATCTCTCATTCCGGACTCACAAGCGTGATTCTGGCATGGCCCAGGTCTCTGAGACTAGCGCTGTCTTTTGGGTTAACCCAGTCTGCCCCTGGCATTCTTTCTTCCAGCCAGTGTTTTAGTCATTCATTCCACAACTATGTTCTGAATGCCTGCTGTGTGTCGGGTACTTTGCTAAGTACGCTTTAATCTGCCTGCGACCATCAGCCCCCACAGAACGCAGATCCACTGACCTCATAAGGAGTCTTTCATAGACACAAGGAATTAGAGAATTACCTATAGGAAGGGAAGGCTTCAGACCCCCAAGTGATATCCTGCTCTTGCTTGATAGATTTTACATAATGCATTATATAAAACTTCACAGTTTATAGGATTCTGTTACATCCAAAGTCACTTTTTAATAATACCTAGGAGGTAGGAAGAATTCTCTCCAAATGAGGAAACCAAGATTCCAAGAGGTTATTTGATTTGTTCAATGTTTTTCATCCATAACAAATGTGACCATATCACACACATGGTGCTTTGGCTTGATTTTCTTACATACTAAATGCATCTTGGGGATATTTGTCAGAATGGTCATTTTTTTCAGAACAGTTGCGGACTATTCCAGATGGGACTTGTTTCCCATCAATGGATATTTATGCTGCCTCCGCTTTTTCATTATTCTAATGTTGCAATTTAAAAAGTCCTCATATTGGGAAAGGGGAACCCTCTTACACTGTTGGTGGGAATGCGAACTGGTGTAGCCACTCTGGAAAACAGCATGGAAGCTCCTTAGAAAGTTAAAAATAGAGCTACCCTATGACCCAGCAATTGCACTACTAGGTATCCATCCAAACGATACAAACACAGTGACTGGAAGAGGCACTTGCACCCCACTGTTTATAGCAACAATGTCCACAATAGCCAAACTATGGAAAGAGCCCAGGTGTCCATCGACAGATGAATGCATAAAGATGTGTTGTGTACACACACACACACACACACACACACACACACACTCTGGAATATTACTCAGCCATCAAAAAGAATGAAATCTTGCCATTTGCAACAATGTGGATAGAACTAGAGTGTCTTGTACTAAGCAAAATAGTGAGTCAGAGAAAGACAAATATCTGATTTCACTCACATGTGGAATTTAAGAAACAAAACAGATGAACATGGGGAAGGAAAACAAAAGGAAAATAATATAAAGCCAGACAGGGAGGCAAACCACAAGGGACTCTCAACTCTGGGAAACAAACTGAGGAACGCTGGTGGGGAATGGGGTAACTGGGTGATGGGCATTAAGGAGGACACTTGATGTAATGAGCACTGGGTGTTCTATGAAACTGATGAATCACTAAATTATACCCCTGAAACTAACACTACACTCTATGTGAACTAATTTGAATTTAAATAAAATATTGAAAGAAAAATAAATTTGGATTTAAAAATGCAGTAGCTACTAAGCACTTTATTTATGGAAAGATGAAATAAATTTATTTTCTTAAAATAAGTCCTCATTTTGGGGCACCTGGTTGGCTTAGTCAGGTAAGAATCTGACTCTTGATTTTGGTGCAGTTCGTGATCTCAGGGTCATGAGATCAAGCCCCAGAGCTGGCTCTGCACTGAGCATGGAACCTGCTTAAGATTCTCTCTTTCCCTCCCCTCTGCCCAACCCCCACCCCTGCCTCATTCTCTCTCTCTCTGTCTCTCAAAAAAAAAAAAAAAAAAAAAAAGCCCTCAATATTGTATTTCTGAGCAAACAAGTATATTTCTATAAAGTAGGCTCTTGGAAACATACATAGATCAGTTGGTATGCATTACAACATTTGAAAGATAGTCCAGTAGAGGAAATATTAATGATATTGTGTAATGACCCCCATTTGCCAACGACTGGGCTAAATGTGGAAACTATGAGTCTTTTTAATTTTTGCCAACATTATGAAACCGAGATGATATCTCACTGTGGTTTTCATACTGAATTTTCCTGACTACCAAGGAGTTGGAGCATTTTTTCATGTGCTAGGAACCTGTAGTGTCTCATCTAGGAAGAACTTCCTAAAGTCCTATAAAGCTCTCTCTAGGGAGGGTGCTGGGGCTCCAAGCTAGGCTGGCTTTCCTCGGTGAGCCCATGGTTTTGCAGTCAAACCTTGAGGGCATGTGGAAGCCAAAGGGAGAATAAATTAGGAGGTCTGTTAGTTTATGATATAATCCATAAAGGGAAAGAAGGCTTCAGATGCTCCTGTTTTGTGGTTCCCAGAATAACCCACAGGAGTAGTTCCTTCAGGGAGCCATGCTGCCTAGGCATGAAGCTGTCTTAGGATGGCAGTCTGTGTTGGGAGATCTCAAGGGGGTTGGACTCATCCTGAAGGGGATGGAGCTTGATTATCAGGGCCCCTCACTAGCACAGGTCCCTTCCAGGGCCAGGAGAGTGGACTTAGCAGTGGGTTTGCCTGGACACAGGAGCTGGAGATGGAATGTTTGCGTTTCCCCAAAATTTATGTGTAAAGCCGAAACCTCAAGGTGATGGTATTAGTTGACGAGGGCTTTGGAGGTGATTAGGTCCTAAATGGGAGTGTCCTTCTAAAAAAGGCCTGAGGAAGCCTCCACCATATGAGGGGAGGCCAGAAGATGGCTTCTGGGAGGTGGGTCTTCACCAGACACCGAGTCTGCTAGCACCTTGATTTTGGACTTCCCATCCTCCAGAGCCATGAGAGGTAAACGCATGCTCTTCCCAAGCCACCGTTTATGGTGTTTGGTTATAGCAGCCCGAATGGATGGAGACAACGTGCTTCTATAACAATTGCAAATCGATGCCTTCGCTTCCATTGGGTAAGACGGCCGTGTCTCCACTCTAGCTTCCCTTCCATGACACTTACCCGCCTGTGGGGTGGCTATGGACATGTTCAGGAGCTGGTCAAGAGGACACAGAGTTGGGGATCCTTTTAGCTTGTATGTAGTGACAGATATTGGCACAGTGTGCAGTGTCCATGGACGGTAAGTTCCTGCTTGCTGTTCCGGTTGTCAGAAATGGAATGTTGCCTCTGCGCCCTTGGGTCAAGTCACTGCGTTGTGACATAAAAGTACAGGCAGACACTGTCTTGAGAATGTGTCCCGTGGTACCTGGCCCCAGAATTGGGAGGACATAAGAGGAGAGATGGAACAGGATGAAAAGGAGGAGCACCAGAAGTGAGGCTAGGAACAATCCTACATTCATCAGATGTGCACGGTTACAAGCAGAAATTTCTGTTCACATTAATTCCTAGTCAAAATAAAAGTTATTTCTTGTCAGAATATACTAAATAAAGCAGGGTTTTATTGACAATATAATTATAAACCCACCATGATTTATATGAGAATTCCATGAAATATAATTTATCAGAAATATTGTATTTGAAGAGTACATACCTGTATCCTTCAGTAAGTAAGCTATCTCCTGAAGGTGTATGTTTTCTGCATGCATCCCATGTTTTTATTATTTTGATCAATGATACTAGAGGAATTATTTTTCTATTTTATTTTATTCTCATTCTATAGAATTATTTTCCTATTCTTTCTATAGAAAAGATGACAGAAGCTATCATCAGAAGAAGAGGCAAAGAGTGCATGGTCAAAATTGTAGGCGAAAAGGTGCCCCAGGCAGTTACTTATTAAAATATTACTATTTTTCTGGATGTTGTGGGTTTTTAAGGAATTTGTCAGCGTTTTAAAAATCTGTATTTTTGTCACGACTTCTTGTTCTAAATAAACATTGCTTTCATGCCTGAGTTGTGTTGTGCCTTCACATTCTTTCCCTTGATGAGGACTCCAAAATTGAATATACACTTTGAGGAGATTGGACGGTTTGGGATTGGCCTCAATGACCTCTTTAGTCTAGACTATAAGGTGGGTTCATGCTGTCTCTTGTGTAAACTCATATAACGTCAGCATGCCAGTGGCGACAAGCGTAAACTAGGCACTCAGTGAAACTTTATTGCATGAATGAACGACACATCCAGCTCCAAAAATCCTCCCATAGAGTTCTTTTGGCCCCTATGGAAGATCAGATTATGGTTCAAAAATGTTCACTCTCTTCCCCACCCGCATTGCCAGAGGAGGAATATACTTCCATACCCATCGCTCCTGAGCTTGGTGTGTGACTTACTTGGAGCTCACCCAGTAAGAGGAATACACTTGGCATCTCTTGGTTTTGGATACTAGCAAACATGACAGAGGCAGAGGCTAGACATGACCTACATGGTTAACCTTGCCTTCTTGTACTTCTGCTCTCACCACGAGAAGAACACACTTGATTAATCAGCTGCTCCAAAGAGGATGAGATACACGTGGTGTGAACTTTACAGCCTGCTGGGCCTCCGGGTGAGCTGGACCCTGACTCCCAGCATGCTTCCTGGTTTTTGTGTTCAGTCTAAAAGCTAGCCAGCAAACCGTTGGTTTACTGAAAACCTGAACAGTACCCTTGTTCAGGCAGAGACATGGGCAGGGGTAAGATGAACTAGCCAAAGGGAGAGGCAAGAAAAACAGCCTTGCAATGCAACCATTTAGACAAAGTCAAATATAGATTTAACAACTAATTATAGGAGAAAGCTGCAAAGTGCGTTATAAAATCAAGTGTTTGCACAGAAACATTTTTGCTAGAAAGCAAAGTGGTAGCTCATTTGCATGTTTGGTATTGTTAGCATACAAAGGAGCTGAACTGCTAAAATTAAGATAGTGAGTTGTTTGAAAACCTCATTTTAAAATAGAATAAATCACACCACAGACAGATGTTTAAGAGTGTGCCTGATGTGGGAAGAGCTGGCCTCCAGTGCGAGGCTTGGTGGGAATTGAGTCTTTACTCCAGAAAGGCCAACCAAATTCCTCTCTGAACCACAGGGATCGGGGGTACGGGCAACTCACTATCCATGGCTTGCTGGGAAGGGGTCACAGTCGAGGATTCAGAGTCTGGGGCTGGGGCACTCCACAGGCCACAGGATGAGGCAAGAGAAGTGCTCAGGTGTAGAGTGTCAGGATCCCACCCCATGTTACACAACCCTGAGAGGGAATCCCTACCTTACCTCATCCTAGGCTCCGGTCTCATGAGCAGGGTCTATTTTCACCCTCATCCAACATTTTGCAGTAAAGTATTAGCATCACCATCATCATCCCATTTCCCAGATGGACATGTGGAGGATGAGAGACATTCCACACACACATCCTCAAGTCCCACAGGCAGTAAGGGAGGTGGCTCCGAGTTAGCCCAAGCCTACCTCCAGAGAGTAGTCATCAAACATTTTGTCACATACCCATTATGAAGAAAATGTGTGACCATACCCATCCACTGATACCTGTTTATTTATTTACAAATTGTGTGCATGGATGACTATATTATCCGCCTTATTTAAAGGCACAAAATAGACGTACGAAAACACTGAAATGAGATGAAAATACTATTGTTTTCTTTGCAAAAAAAACCACGGATTTTCTTTATGTTTTTTGGGTTGTGAGTTTTTCCCACTTTGGAAATGAGTATTTAACTGAACTGTTCTAGGCTAGGGAGGTGATTAATCCAGATTCTTCAGAGAAATACTATGTATATTTATTTATACATACATATATTATATATATAAACATGTACTCATATGTTAGGTATATAATGCATATTATAGATTATTATATTTTTATTATTATATAGAATACATTACTGTAATATTATTATTATAATAACAGATTGATTTATGATATGACTTATTGTGTGGAACTGACTCACAGGGTTATGGAGGTTGAGTCGTCCAACAATCCGTTCTCCACGAGATGGAGACGCAGGAAAGATGGCGGCATAATTCAGTCTGAGACTGAAGGCTTGAGAGCCAGGGGAGCCAATCCCAGTCCAATCCCAAGTAAGCAAAGATCCTGTCCCAGCTCAGCCAGACAGGCAGGCAGGCAGGGAAGGAATCCTCTTTTTCAGTGCTTTGCTCTTTGCAGGCCCCAGACAGACTGGAGGAGGCCACTCCCATGGGGAGGGTGGTCAGCTTCTACCCACCTGAATGCTGATGCCAGCAGGAAACACACTCACAGACAAATCCAGAAAGAGTGTTTAGTCTGGGCACCCCATGGCCAGTCTAGCTGACATTTAAAATCAAGCACCTCAGAGGAGTGATCACTGTAGGGACCCAAGCACCTTGACCTTCTCCTGATGCACACCTGTATAGTTGTCCATTTCTGCTATTGCAAATCACCACAAACTTAGTGGCTTAACACACATTTGTTTTCTTAGAGTTCAGGAGGCCAGAAGTCCGGAGACAGTCTCGCTGGGTTAAAGACAAGGTGTCAGCAGGACCGGTTCCTTCTGGATTTTCTAGGGGAGAATCTGTTTCCTTGCTTTTTTCGACTTCTAGTGGGCACCTACATTCCCTGGCTGGTGGCCCCTTCCTTCACTATTACATGCATCATTCTACCCTGTGCCTCCATTGTCAAGTTGTCTTTTACCCTGACTCTGACCTCCTGCATTCGTCTGATGAGGACACTTGTGACTACGTTGAGTCCACATGGATAATCCAGGGTTACCTCCCCTTGTACCCCCCACCTGTGCCACCTCAAGACTCTTAACTAAAACATATCTGCCAGGTCACCTCTGCCATGGAAAGAAGGTTCTGCAGATCAGCTGGAGATCTGCGGGGACCATTGTTTAGCCTGTCACAACAGCCTTCACACTTCTTGCCCAACTGTGGCATCCCACACCTCAAACTCCAGAAGACAGGGGTCACCACTAAGGTCACCAACCACTCTGGTCTTCCTGGGACTTTTCTGGTGTTTGTGCTGAAAATCCCACATCCTCCCCTCCAAACCCCCTTAGTCCCAGACAAACGTGGGTGGTTTGCTCCTTTACAACAACAGCAAGGTGCACATAGCACAGTGCTTTATCCAGTGCCTTATCTACAGCAGACACCAATGGGTGTTTTTTTAAAGATTTATCTATTTATTTGAGAGAGAGAGAGAGAGCACAAGTTGGGAGAGAGGAAGAGAGAGAGAGCGAGAGGGACAAGTAGACCCTATACAGATCATGGAGCCCGACACAAGGCTCAATACCACAACCCAGAGATCATAACCTGAGTGGAAACCAAGACAAGAGTAGGACAACTTAACTGACTGACCCACCCAGGTGCCCCAACACTGATGAATATAAAACTGAGCCAGTTTCTGGGGTGGAAATGAATCTCCCTCAAAGTCTCTCTGGACTTTTCCAATCCCTTTAACTCCTCTTTATGGTCCAGGTCATCCCTAGAATCCAGAATGTGTATCTGAGTACCATTTCATTGCACACACTCTCTCTTCTTAGGTACAGAGTGCAACATATGTATAACTTGATTCATGAAAGCTCTGATGCTCAACTTAAAATATTAAACCCATGAACCCAGATATTACACATCCCATTTAGCTCATCCTGCCTTTCCAGCACCTTGCCAGGCATCTATGCAAAATTGCAGAGCAATGGGGTGGTAAATGAAGATGGAGAAAAGAGCAGGGCTTGAGGCACTAAGTGGGAACAAATCATTGGTGGGGATAAATTCAAGGCCATCAGCTAAAACAGCACTTCCCAAACTTTAGTAACTTTGGTAGTTTTTGAAATATGTTTCCATATCTATTTGTCACCTGTAATCGTTCTCTTTTAACTTAAATACATTTAAAAAGAAAAGTACATGTTTAGTAACCCCAAGATTTTTTCATACCTCAGCATTTTGTGATTTTAAAGAACACAATATCTCACAATTTCTGTGCATCAGGAATTCAGGTCCAGCTTAGGTGGGTCCTTTGGCTTGAGGTCTCCAGGGAGACACTGCAGTCAATGTACTGGTTGGACTGCTGTGGTCTCAAGGCTAACCGGGGGAAGAATCTGCTTCCAAGGCCCTCAAAGGTGGTCAGACTGAGAATCTCAGTTCCTCACTGCCTGATGGCTAGAAGTCACCCTCAGTTTCTTGCCACATGGACCTCTCCACAGGGTGGCTCACACCTTGGTAGCTGGCTTCATTAAATTAAGCAGGCCATAAAATTGAGGGAGTGCTAATAAGACAGACATCAGAGTCTTTTGAAACCAACCACATCTTTTTTTTTTTTTATTTAAGATTTTATTTATTTATTTGACAGAGAGAGATCACAAGTAGGCAGAGAGGCAGGCAGAGAGAGAGAGGAGGAAGCAGGCTCCCCGCTGAGCAGAGAGCCCGATGCGGGACTCGATCCCAGGACCCTGAGATCATGACCTGAGCCGAAGGCAGTGGCTTAACCCACTGAGCCACCCAGGCGCCCTGAAACCAACCACATCTTGAAAGTGGTATCCCAACACCTTAGAAGCAAGTCAGGAGGTCCAGGCCACACTCAAGGAGGAGGGGAGTATCCAAGTGTGTGAATACCAGTAGGTAGAAATCATTAGAGGACATCTTTGATTCCACCTACCTCAATATGATATCTGAAGTCAACTTTCTTACTCCTCAGGGTCTCTGGATTATACTCTGGCCATCCCTCACACTGAGAATGAAGTAGGTTTACTTCATTCATAGGGGGGACTGTGGGGGAGGGAGGGTCCTCCAGCCACAGAGAGATCAGAGTTAAGGTGTGGCCATTGGGAGGGAAGGGTTGAGTGAGAGGCTGCACCTGATTGTTCAACTGGAATGCAAGGACCACACTGCAGAAGGAGAAAGTTGGAGAGTTTTCTGAATGAAGAGGAAATTTGAGAACCATTTAGACAGCCATTATCTTTCAATGGTACATATCAGGCCCACCCCAGTGGGGAGTCAAATAATAGTTTCTTCACTTGCAGAGAAAATTATTTTAGATAGATTTTGACTGGTAGCATTTGACAGAGGCAGATTTGATTATGAGTTCAGTTGATTTGGATGTACATTCTCCAAATTGTTCTTTGTTGTTCTACATATGTTAAAAACTCCTTTAATTCCTTGAGAATTGAAAGATTTTATCTGATTTGCTAGAGCCAAGGTCAGCAAATTACAGGAGCCAATTTCAGCTGGCTGCCTATTGGTTTATGGTCCAAGGGCTAAGCAATTTTTTTTTTTTTTTTTACTTTTTTAAAAGAGTGGAGTAAGGCATAGAAAGAGGTAGGAATGGTTCCAACCACACAAAGCACTCACAGTCCTTCGCGGTACCAGAACCCACCTTTACCTATACTGACTACTTAAGTCCTTGAGAGGTGATGCTGGTGCAGGGAACACCATTTCAAGATTTTCCTGCCTTTCACTCTTCAAAGTTTCTCTGATTAGAAAGAAATGGAAACATTCTCTAAATTTAAAAAAAAAAAAAAAATCCTTTTAGGAACTAACCAAAAAAGAAAACCGAAATGTCACTGGCTTCAAAATGTGGAGCCATTATCAGGAAACTATTGTGATAGTAACTTACAGGGGAAAGGAGAAACTCTCAATGAAAACCCTCCATCCCAGAGACAGGGGAGAGGTATTGAAAAGAAATAGCTCTGAAAAGAAACAGGTAGGCATCCAGACTCAATAGAAGGAGACATAAGCAAGAAGAGTACACGCATTTTTTTTTCCCTCTCAAAGAGAACATAACTCACAGAAATCTCAATGTGTTTTGAAGGATTTGAAGAATTTCCCAAAAGCATTGTCTTTGGAGCAAACGTTTCAATGGCATGCCATTGAAATTAAAATAGAGCAAATTGGAAAACCCTGGAGACTTGAAACCCATGGCAAAATTATGAATCCGTGGCATGAAGGGAAGTGACTGAACCACAGGAGAGAGGTTTCTGTTTCATAACCTAATCCCAGACATCCCCAGCCAAGAGCAGAAAAGACTTGCATGAAGAAATGTCTTGACTTGGGCCTGAACTTTCTCAACCTCTGAGGCCAGCCTTTCCAACTGAAGTCACACCACTTCCTTCTTCTGTCAAAGTACAGCTTGAAGATGCTTATTTTAAAAATCTTATAGTGCTCCTTGGAATCGGGTTGTAACACATGAATGCATTAATGGGCACAGAGTGGCAGTTTCTTATAAAGGTAAACTTACCATAAAATCCAGTCATTCTACCTTCAGGTATTTACCTGAGAAAAATGAAAGCCTATGTCCTTACAAAGGCTTGTCTGCAAATGTTCATAGCAGCTTTATTTGTAAGAGCTGAAGGCTGGAAGCAACCCACTGTCCATCAATAGATGAGTTGGTAAACCAATTGTGGTCTTTATACATAATTGAATATTCTTCAGCAATAGAAAGGGATAAACTATGGACATGAGCTATAGCCCTTATGAATCTCATACTAATTATATTGAGTGAAAGAAAGAAAACAGACTAAGAAGAATATATGCTGTATGGCTCCAGTCATATCAAGCTATAGGGAATGCCAACTCATCTATAGTCACAGAAATCATATTTTTGTCTGGGGATGGGGGGTAAGAAGGGAGGGATTACAGAGAGACATGAGGAAATTTGGAGGGATGATAAATTTGCTCACTGTCTGTGGTGATACCTTTAGAGTGCTTACATACATCAAAATTTGTCAAATTTGTACACTTTGTGTATGTGTATCCTATTGTCTGTCAATTATGCCCCTAGTAAAGCTGATTAAAAACAATACCTGTTAGAAAACTAGATGTTGTGAAGATGTCAGTTCTCCCCAACTCGATCTATAGTTTCAACACAATCCCAATCAAAATTGTAGCACACTATTGTGTCGATACAAACTAATTCTAAACTTTATACGAAAAAGCAGAAGACTCAGAACAGCCAACACAATATTGCAAATGGAAAACAAAGCTGGAGGACTGACACTCCCCCACTTTAAGACTTCCTATAAACCTACAGTAATCAAGACAGCATGGTACTGGAAAAAGAATAGACACATAGATCAACAGAACAGAAGAGAGAGCCCAGAACTAGACCCACATAAATATAGCCAGAGAATCTTTGATAAAAGAACAAAGGCAATTTAATGGAGAAAACATAGAGAATTGTCTTTTCAACAAATGGTGCTTGGAGCCATTTTGACTTCCATATGCAAAAAAAAATTTTAATTTAAATACAGACTTTATACCTTTCACAAAACTTAACTTAAAATGGATCACAGACCTAAATGAAGAATCTGAAAGTACAAGCCTTCTGGAAGCTAACACAAGGGAAAATCTAGGTGACTTTAGCTTTGGCAGTAAGTTTTTTGATATAGCACTGAAAACACGATCCCTAAAAAAAAAATGGATTAAGTTGGTCTTTATTCAAGTTTAAAATATCTGCTCTGCAAAAGACTCTATTAAAGAAATGAAAAGACAAACCACACAGGTGCCTGGGTGTTTCAGTTGGTTAAGTGTCTGACTCTTGATTTCAGCTCAGGTCATGATCTCAGGGTCATGTGATCGAGCCTGGCATTAGGCTCCATGCTGAGTGTGGAGTCTGCTTGGGATTCTCTCTCTTCCTCTCCCTCTTCTCCCCACCCCGTTAGTGCACATGCATGTGCACACACTCTCTCTCTCAAAAAAAATAAAAAGAAAGAAAGATAAACCACAAATTGTGAGCAAAGTTTTACAAAATACTTTTCTAATAAAAGACAGGTACCCAAAATAACACATAGAACTTTTAAAATTCAACGAAAGAAATAAAGAGCCCATTTAAAAATGGGTAAAACGTCTGAACAGACACTTTACCAAAGATATATAGATGGGAAATACGCATATGAGAAGATACTTAAGATCATTTGTCGTTAAGGAACTGCAAATGAAAACAATGAGCTATCCCAATACATCAATTAGGATGGTTAAAATCCAAAATACTAAAATCACCAAATGCTGGCAAGGATGTGGACCAATTCTCATTCATTGCTGGTGGGAATGCAAAATGGTACAGCTGTTTTCGAAAACCGTTTGACAGCTTCTTACAAGTTAAGCACGGTCTTCAGTATAATCCAGTAATTATACTGCTAGGTATTTATTGAACTGGACTCAAAACTTGTGTTCACAAAAATATATGCACAGGAATATTTGTAACAGCTTTATTGTGGTTACTCAGCAGAAAATGCAGAAAACCAAGATGCCCTTCTGTGGGTGAATTAATGAATTGTGGTTCATCCATACAATAAAATACTATTCGGTGATAAAAAGAAATGAGCTATCAAGCCACATACCGACATGAAGGAAACTTGAATGCGTATTGCTTAGCGAAAGAAGTTACTCTGAAAAGGCTGCTTACTATAGGATTCCAAGCATACAATATTCTGGAAAAGATAAAACTACAGAAATAGTAAAACAGTTAATGATCGCAGGAGTTTGGTTAAGAAGGAGAGAAAAATGAATAGACAAAGCACAGGGGATTTCTAGGATGGTGAAAATATTCCATAGGATACTGTGACAGTGGACACATGATATTATGCGTATATCGAAACCCATGAACTTTATAGCAGAAAAAGTCAACCATAATGTATACAAATTAGAAACAAATAAACAAACAAACTTAGGAGAATGGAGGATCCCAGGAAAGAATGCAAGCCATGATGAGAGAATCTAACTGGATCCCAAATTTAGGAAACAACACCACTGAATGGAATGGGCGAAAAGTAAGAAATTGAGATTGTAAGACTAAAAGCAAAAGGAACTTCCCATAAGCCCAGAATTTCATTGATAAAGTTGCGTCCCATGGATGTACAGGTTAACAATTCTAATAATGCTATACATGTACATTGGGATTTAAAATTAATTAAATGGACGGTGGCTTGTGAAAGGCGGGTTTCTTAATGTTACAGTGGAACTTCATGTAAGTAAGGGGAGGAGACTAGAATGGCACACGTAATGGATCAGAGTGGAAGATAGCAGTAAAAATTCATTTTAACTTAAGATAGATGTAGTTATATGTAAAAATACTTACAGATATGTGTATATACACAGATTTCTCAATATACATATATTTTTCTGCTCTGACAGCTCAGAAGGTTTAGACACAGTGACGTCCCAGTAGTGACAAACACATCTAGTGCCCAGAGCTTGGTTTCTAATACCACCCCTCAAAAAAAAATTTTTTTTTTAAGGTTTTATTTATTTATTTGAGAGAGAGCACAGCAGCGGGAGAAGGAGAGGGAGAAGCAGGCTTCCCCTGGAGCTGGGAGCCTGATTCAGGGCTCAATCCCAGGACCTGGGATCATGACCTGAGCCCAAGGCAGAGACTTTAACCCACTGAGCCACCCAGGTACCCCATAACCAGGGCTTCTTAAAGCCACAGCTAATTCTAGGGAGGAGAGAGAAACAAGATGATCCTGGAGCATCTTTTAGGGATAGAAAGTAAAGAAGCAAAACAAAGAAACAGTAATTAAAACTCCCCTAGCATGTTGATGGACGTATGTCAAAGAGGCATAGGAGCCAACTGAGATTGCCCAAAAGTCAAAGCTGAAACTATGTGAGCAAAAAAAAAAGTAGTTTTGGATTAAAACCCAGGGTATAAAATAAAGATCTGTGAGTGCATACTGATATAAATGAATAACTGAATAAATTAATAAATGGAGGCAAAAAGTCAAATCTCCCATGCACAAGAATTCCAAATAAATTGTGTCCTCAAGGAAGGGGAGCATAATTCCCCACTCCTTAAGTGGAGGCTACACATCGTGACTTCCTTCCAAAGAGGACAGAAGGGGACTCGAGGAAAGAGTCATTTTATAATGGAGAAACCTGACACACATGGCCTTGGCCAGGTGATCAAGGTCAACATCAGTAGCAAGAAGCCGTGTTGATAGTATGTAGCCTTGATATGATGTGATTAAAATGACATTTTACCTCTGTGATCTTCTTCCCCCAAATCCTTAACCCCAATCCAATTATGAGGAAAACATGAGACAAACTCCAAAAGAGGGACATCCTCCAATATATCTGACCGCTAGTCCTCAAAACTGTCAAGGTCAAGAAAAATAAGGGAAGTCTGAAAAATTTGTCACAGCCAAGCCAAGTCTAAGGAGACCTGAGAACTAAATTTAACATGGTATCTTGAATGGGATTCTGAAACAGAAGAAGAAGAGGAGGTAAAACCACCACAAAAACCAAAAGCCAAAAATGAAACCCCCCAAAACAAAACTAAGGAAATCTGAATCAACGATGGACTTTGGTCAATAATAGTGTATCAACTTTGGTTCATTAATTGTAACAAATGCAGCACGCCAAAGGAAGATGGTAACAGGAAAACGGAGAGTAAACGGAGAGTGTGTTCGGGGGATCGGACGTAATATAACACCCTCAACTATCTGCTCTAAGTTTCTGTAAGTCCAAAACTGTTCTGAAGAATAGCCCATTGATTAAAAAAACAGAGTTCTGTGACTTGTGAGATGCAGGATATGGTCTGGCCCCCACATGTCTAGACTCCACCACCAGGGTCCTTCTTTTCTGTAACTAACTGCTGCTTTTGAGATTAGGGACTCACACGAATGATTTCAGTCCAGGCCGGTGCTATTGGCGATGAGCTGGAAAGCCCGTCTTTTAAGTCACCCTGCCGCTCTTTTTGTAAGTTGGGCCCTTTTGGATGTCCTGCTTGTGTCTCTGAATGGTTAACACTGCTCATGTGTGGAAGGGGGAGGGGAGAGAGATGGGCTTACCCCCTACCGTGTTTATAGACGCTCAGGAACATCTACCATATACAACTTAAGCCTCATGTTTATGTCTGGGAATATATTAAATGCCATCTGCCTAACCATTTGCCATGTTATAAATTAAGGCGGCATCAACAATGCTACATGGCCAAGGAGCACTCCGCCGTCTTCCAGTTTGATATTAAATGGGTTTTGTTACCAAACTCTTCTTACAAACATGAAAAGAACAGTTGCGAGCCTTCTGGAGGAGCAGATGGGCTCGGAGGCTTCCCAACACGGGCTGTCGGTGAGAGTTACGGAGTCTACATTTTCTCCGCTGTACAGAGTGGACAGGGGCTGTGGTTGTCACCCGGGAGAGCAAACCTTCACCCGGTCACTGCCTTGCTTTGTGAACTTGTGCAGGGCTGTATCACACCTTGGAATCTCAGAGCCCCCCCCCCCCCAATAAAATGGGGGCAAAAAGCAGCCTCAACTTTGTAGAATTGCTACAGACTTTAAAGGTGAAAAGTCAGCCTTTCTCTGTCTTTGACTTGCGGTGAGAAATACAGTTCACGCCGTCAGCGACTGTGCATCTGTGTGCCCACACCCCTGCGTGCGCGCGCACACACACACACACACACTCACCCATAACTGACACAGTTCGAGTGAAGTCTTCCTTAAATAAAACAGGTCCGATGCTGCAGAGGATACATGCTATTTTCCACTCCCACTCTATTCTCCTCTACTGTTCGGTCCTCTTCCATTTCACAGGCAACCCGGTGAGTGCACGTGAGCCCCACCAAGACTTAAAAACAGCCTGCAGACTAGAAAACACTAAGCTGGTGTATTTAAATATGCAAAACAAAAAAAAGTGGCCGGGACAGTCACGCAATCAATGTTTGCAGATAATATTGTTATTAGTGGTATTTTTACGAACTGGGGCAAGGTTGCGTGAAAAAGGAGGAGGGTGAACAACGTGTCAGTTCGCACGGACCCAGTCATGGGGCTGGTTCCTTCCCAGCCCCAACGAAGCATCTATTAACAAAAGCAGCAGCAGCACCTATTAACAAAAGCAGCAGCGTTTCAGAAATTCAAATGCCCACTTCAGTGTCCTAAGTGAAGTCCAAGGTCTGACTCCGGGAGGAGCTTCTCCCTGCCCTCCGCTCCTTCCTACCACCTGGGAGGTCAGCTTCTCTTTCTCCCTCACTTTTCTGCTCTTCCTGAGTCCCCGGCAGGCCTGAGCCCTGGGCGCCCACAGCAGTTGACCCGCTCATTAAAGTGCCCCGTACTGGCCTCCTTCCCTTTCTGTTTCATTCCCATCCTCTGCCAGCGCTGGCTGGGATCATCTCCAAAATCAACGGCTTGCACTCACACTCGAGTCCCAGGGGCTGCTTCTGGGAGAACCTGACCCAAGATGGTCTCCTGTACCCCGTGTACCTTTACAGTCCCTGCCGAGCTGGCCTCACGACACATTATGATCGGAGCTGGGGCCACTCATGCTGGCTCCAAGTACCCACTGGGCACAGGTAAAGATGCGCTACCAATCCTCACCTGTGCGGGGGCTAACTTTGAGGACCTGGCCACTTTGCTCCTTTGTCACTTCCTCTTTCTGTGGATGAAGCCCCCATCCCGCACAGGTGTGGGTGGCTAAACGCTTCTTCAAAGAATGCGTGACATCTATGCGCCCGTCTTTTTTGTTGGCTTTCCAACTCAATGAACAAAGTGCCGTGATCTCAGGCATGGAATACATTTATTTGCCTATCTTTCTTAAAACATATCTAATATCCTCCAGGTCTGGAAGGGCCACCCCCTGTAGCACTCACCGGTGCACCCACAAAACGGCATTTTCTTCAGACAGAACATATCTTTTATTGGGCTTGTGTCTGTGATAATGATACAGGTGGATTTTATCATCCCTTTCACCCAACTAGTAATGAACAAATTCACTGCGTATTACTTTGGACTTGATCTCTGGCAAAACACTACTGGAACAAACAATTTGATTTGTCAACACCTTTACAAGGGCTCCTCAATCAATGTCACAAATCCAAATTTAAACAGCAAAGTACATTTGACTGCAGGACCCTGGACTGATTAGAGCTCCGAGTTCAGAGAATTGCTCCAGACAAGGCAGCAATCAGATTATTAACTCCACTTGAAAATACTCTCCACTGCCTGGGATTAGCATGCATATTTTGATATAGATCGATAAGCAATCTCCTTTCTATAAGAAATGCCTACAACATTCATTTGGCTGATCAAAGGTAGATATCAGCCGGCTGTGACAGCTCGCTATTGTTTCCCCGCTTTCTTTACAGAAGAACCTCTATTAAAAAAAAAATTCTCTGGCTCTTTTTCAGCTAATAGTGGAAGCCAACAGAGAGCCACAAAATCCCATCTCCTTCTTAGCACTGAAAGACAATTAGTGCAGAAGGGACTTGAGGTTTTTTTTTTTTCTTTTTCTTTTTTTTTTTTTTTTTTCTTTTTTTGAGGTGGGTTAACATAACCCATTTCCACTGTGGTCACTGGCAAGAAATGGCAAGTTTCTTCTCTCTCCTTTCCCTAGTCCCTTCCACGCTGGCTTATTTGCCCCTGGAGGGGTGTTCCCAGTCTGGGGAAGGTGGAAGGATGGCACCCATTTTCTGCCACCTGGTTGCTTCCCCGCTGAGATCAAAGCTCACATGGGAAGCCCCTGACACTGTTTTAAACGGATTGGTGCAGGTTTGGATTCTGGATGGGGAACGGGATTAATGTATTGCTTTGAAGCGTGTAATTCAATCCCTTCACTCTGTCTCTCTTCCTGATTCTGTTACGTCATTTCCTGTTGAAAATCATTTCTTTCCTTTTTTTTTTTTTTTTAAAGATTCATTTATTTGAGAGAGAGTGAGAGAGAGAAGCAGCAGCGGGGGGAGGGGAGGGGATGGCAGAGGGAGAAGCAGACTCCCCGCTGAACAGGGAGCCCGACATAGGACTCCATCCTGGGGCCCTGGGATCATGATCTGAGTTGAAGGCAGTCACTTAACCGACTGAGCCACCCAGGCGCCCCGAAAATAATTTCTTATTCATATTCTCTGCCTACTTTGTGCATCTGCAAATCATTTTCCCTCCCCTAAACTCTTCCTTATCAACCAACTCAATCATAAAAACCTAACTTAAAAACCAACCGATTGTTTTCTTCTGCCCAGTGATCCCAACACACAAAAATCAAAGCATGTTCTCTCCAGACAGATTTCTAAGTGACCAGTGCAAACTACAGAATGGTTTATATGGCACTCAGCTTTTATTTTAAAAATAAAAATATGCTTGCATTTTTAGGTGTCTATGTAGTCACTCCACAAAACTATTCACTTCATAATGTATACATACACACAAACATATGTGACAACACCTGTAGTCATTGGTTATAAAGGCCAGATTCATGGGGAACTATTTTTTTTAAGTTTTTATTTAAACTCCAGTTAGTTAATGCACAGTGTAATATTAATTTCAAGTGTACAATATAGTGACTCAGCACTTACACACAACACCCAGGGCTCATCACAAGTGCCCTCCTTTACTCTGCTTATCTATTTGGGTTCTACTTGAATTTTGAAAATCTTCCTATCATGTTTCAGTTCAGGAGAACAGTTACTCAAGAAATGAGAATCAGAGACATCTCCCACCTATTCTCCCTGCGTATATAAGTTCTGATGTGTTCTTAAATTTCCCGCCATGGGGTGTCGCCATGTTTACCTTCTAAGCCAAGAAGGCGCATTTTGATGGCTGGATTTGGGAGAGCATATCACCAGGCTGGGGTCAACAATATGGCAGCTGTTCTTTGCACATGAAATGGGTGGTGATGGGCATTATTTCATTTGTTTTCAAACTTCAGTAGTCTGAATGTGTTGTGGGGGACTACAACCTCAATGAGAGATACTCTACCTTCTAGTTTGGTTGAAAATAAATGCCTTTGGAGTAGGGTCATAAGGCACGTCGAAAACTACACACTTAGAGAATATTCAGGAGGTGCTGTTGAACACTGCTATAAAAGAGGTAAAAATCCTCAATAACTATAACTTTATAATACTTCAAGTTTTTGAAGTGGTTGAAACAGTATTTCGTTAAACTGTTTAAATTTTTTATCTGTGTGGAAAAGGGGTTCGCTAAGTCTAGCTCTTGTCCCACTAACTCCAAATGCTCTGTTAAATGGGATTTGGGGACATCATTTGAGTTCCTTATCATAAATACCATTTACAGGCTTCCACGTGAGCTCCCCAAATCTGCATGGCAACATGGTGGACTTAGTGTGTTTATTCCCAACGTCCACATAAGAAAACAGGTCCAAGTAGTTTAATTAATTGCCCGGGAATTTCCATTCTGATCTGGTGATAAAGCTAGGGGGAAGACGGACTTCTCCTTCAACAGCATCAAGAACCACCTCATAGTAAAATGATACAGTGGACTTAAAGCCAGAGTCCCGACCTGGGTTGTGAATGTGGTATTTGTGGAAGTAATCTCTCTCTCAGGAAAACTGTGGAATTGATTCTAATGATTGACATGGTTGGGATCTTGCTTACGGTTCTCAAATTCTAACATATAGGAACTGAAGAACTCTGCCATTACTGGTAGACCCTAATTACGTTGATCTAGAAAATCTAGCTCCAACAGATAATTAGATTTGGCTAAAAGGTATATATAAATGTAACTGTCAATTGAAGCATGCTTCCATTTCTTTCTTTCTTTTTTTTAAGATTTTATTTATTTATTTGACAAAGAGAGAGAGAGAAACAGTGAGAGAGGGAATACAAAGAGGGGAGGCAGGAGAGAGAGAGAAGCAGGCTTCCTGAGGAGCAGGGAGCCTGTTGTGGGGCTTGATCCCAGGACGCTGGGATCATGACCTGAGCCGAAGGCATACGCTTAATGACTGAGCCATCCAGGCTCCCCTTCCATTTATTTCTGATTAAATATGCATCTTGGCTTACCTAGTCAGGTAAGCTTGGTGAAATTTCTTACCCTTTCTTGGCTTTCTCTGTCAGATGACAGTAATTTTGTTTACCTTCTGGGGTGACTGTGAGGTGTAAATGAAATGACACTTGGAAAATACTTATATAGCACTGGGATATAGAAGGTGCTCAATAAATATTAGAGAGTCCTAGTAACAATGACGATAAATTTCCCCAAACCTTGGTTTCCTTATCTATGCAGACAATCAGGAGCTAGAAAATAAGTGAATGTCTTTCTTTTCTTAAAGTGAATTCTTCCACTTAGAACCTTTTCTTATCTATTAAGGCCTTTAGTTCTTCCCTCCTTTTCTGTGAAGATTCAAACTCTTACCTGCAGAAATTCCAAATGACTGTACTGTTTCCAGTGTTCTTTCATTTTCAAAGTCATTTCATATACCTTAGCTTCCCTAAAACACCCTGAAATGAGTTAAGCTCAAAATTATTTAAGAAATCTTTATTAAGCACATACAGTGTGTCAGGTGTTGTGTTAAGTGCTAGCAAGCAAAAACGCTGATGTGCTCGCCCTCCACCACCTCAGGGTCTCGCGCAAAATTCTTTGCTTTGTTTGAAAAAGAAGACATGGGGAAGTGACATCAACTGTGCAGTGAGCATCGGAACCCGGGGCTTCTACATTTCAGTTTCGCTCCATGAAAAATGTAGGTTAGTGGCCTGCAAGCCACAAAGGTCTTGGGAAGAGAGGGAAGAAAGGGAAGGAGGGCACATTCACCCACGATTAGGTGACCCTGATTAACTATAACGTCAAGCTGGAGTTATACATGGGAAATAAAGCATGGGAAAACAATTTCATTATCATCTGATGAACACAATTTGATATGCAGAAAGGATCTGTCCAAGTAGTCTGTCCATGGAGGGAAAACCAAGGAGAAAACTAGTAGCTTAACCTTTGTCACCCATGACTCTGATGTGCATAATCCAGGCTTGTTTTCACTGTGCTCCTCCCACCAGGGTCTTTGGGGTTGGAAATCCAGCATTCCATGTGCCTGAACATGTTCCTGGAACCATCAAATCTAACTGCCCCAAGGGCCTTGAATTCACAAAGGAGAGGATTTTTCCTTCAGATCTTGCCACACCGAAAACCTAACTGAAGAAGAAACTCAGCTCCACGCAGCAGGAATTAATGTTCCCTGGACTTCCGTGATGTCAGTTTACAGGTTGTTTGCTGGCTAAGAGGCAAACCCTCATGGTGCCGTCATCAGGGAAGACGGGGCACACTTCCCTTGCCATGCCAATTAAGTTTTGCCTTCTTGGTGTAGTGTGGTGACCGCCTACCTTGGACATCTCCTTAAGTACGTCCTACAACAATCTGTTATATGTAATGATTCGGCAAATGTTCTTCTTATTCCCTGACTGAGGAAGAAAAATGGTTTTCATTTCTAGCCCAATAATCTAAGACTTCTGTGGCAAGAAAAGTGAATCAAACTTTTTGTTCCACCTGGTTGAGCCCAACAGGATTATTAGGATGACGTTTCTAAGCAGCCAGGCCTGTGTCCTATATCAAATCACTGCTTTTTCCTTGCACGAATGATGTTGTGGACAAGCATTCAGACGGCTGAAGACAATGCTTGATGAAAAATCTGGTTTTTCTCCTTGGCTTGCCACAGATAAATCAAATGCAAAGTTTGTGAGATGCTCAGTGGGTGTCCCTTTATGAAGACAGTTTCTCCTTCTGAAGTGAAAGATTAAGTGCAAGAGGCAATCCCGATTATTGGATGGCTGCAAGAATCAATGAGTGAAAAATATTCTTCCCCATTGAATGGGGTAATTTATTCTCACTGATGGCACAAGAGGTCAGAGGATGGTTCTTGTTTCATTAGCTCTCACCCTGGGAGACAGTTCTGACTGGGGCCACCGGAGAGAGTGTCTATACCGGCACATGGTCAACATTCTTTCCCTGTAGTGCTACTGAAGGTAAAACTTGAAGAAAGACATTAAGTAGCTAGATGTGTCCTACTACTCGGATGATCTCCATATTGGGGAGGGACAAATGCCATCTTCATGCTGTCTGGTTTAATTTGGAAAATTACAGTGACTTTTAGGTCTGCTAAATAAAGGTCATTTAGCAGGGTCCCATCAACCTGCCCTTCTAAGTATATTTGGGGGGGGCATTTTCTATGTCTTTATATTTAAAAACACAATGTATCTTAATGTTGGGCACGTAATAGGTATTCTATAAACAATGGCTGTATTTATTGCTAATAAATACACTGTAGTATATGTTATTAATCATGATAATTTAATAGTTTTCTTAAATCTCATCTTATAATTGAGTGGGAGAAGCAGAAAAACTGTCCATACAATTTAACATACTGTGATACAAGCAAGGATGAATGAATATACATAGTGTTACAGGCATGCAGGGAAGAAAGGAACTTCTTTGGGGTAGGTGAGGAAGGCCTCATAAAGGAGGTAATGGCTGAGCAGTTTTGAAAGAGGAATGGAAGAAGGGTGGATGGGTACACAGGGAAGAGCATTTCATGCCAAGGGAACATCATGTGGAACGACATAAATGTACAAACACTCAGAGTCTGTGTGCCAATCTATGAAAAGTCACTTTGGGGAGAACATGGTTTATCTTGGCAAATGTTCCATATGCATTAGAAAACAATGTGAATTCTGGTTTTATTGGATAGACTTTTCCATAAATGTCAATTAGATCAAGTTGGTTGATTGCACGGATAAAGTCTTTTATATCCTTACTGATTTTCTGTTTTATATATATCAATTATTAAGGAGGATTATTATTATAAATCTCCAATGTTACTGTGATTTTCTCTATTTCTTTATGCAGTTTTGTCAGTTTTTGTCTCATTTATTTTTGACTCATTAGCTCTACCACTAAAAGTGTGTAAAATCTTTGGATTGTTCAATCCTTTTGATGAAATCACTCTTTTATCATTACAAAATCACTTTATTGTTTGGTAATACTTTTTGCTCTGAAATGTACTTGGTCTGGTATTAATATAACCATTCTAATTTTCTTCTGATCAGTGTTAGCATGGCATATTTTTTCCATCCTTTTGCTTTTAATCTATTTATATCTTTATAATTAAGGTGGATTTATTGTAAACAGCATATAGTTGGGTTCTTGTTAGTTTATCCAATCTGACAATCTCTGCCTTTCAATTGAGGTATTAAGATGATTTATATTTAATATGATTATTGACATGGTTAGATAAAATTATACAATCTTGCCATTTGCTTCCTATTTGGTCCATTTATTCATTGTTCTCTTTTTCTTCTTTTTTGAGTACTTTCAGATTGAGTACTTTTTGCCCCCCCCCACTTTTTTTTACCTCCGTTGTTGATTCATTAGCTACAACTGTTTGTTAGTTGTAACTATTTCAGTGGTTGCTTTAGAATTTATGATATAATTTTAGCTTATCATTATATATCTCAAGTAATATTATACCAACTCGTATAGCATAAAGGAAACTTTGAATGATATATTTTAATTTCTCCTTTTCCAGTTATTGTTCTGTTGCTGCCATACATTTTATATGTTAGAAATCTTATACCACATTATTATTAGTTTTCACTTAAAGAGTTATATTTTAAAGATATTTAAATAACAAGAAAATAATTTATCTCTACATGTAGTTGCCATTTTTGGAACTCTTCGTTCTTTTGTGTAGATCCGTATTTCCACTTGGTATCATTTCTCTGCCTGAAGGACTTTCTTTACCACTTCCTAGAGTGTGAATCTCCTCTTGACTAATGTATGTCTGGAAAAAAGTATTTATTTCACTCTTTAAGTTAAACCTGCTTCAGATATGCAGAAAAATTGTGACGGTAGATGGGTAGAGAGAGAAATGTGGGGATGGAGAAACTAGCACTTCGAAAATGACATTTGAGTTGTACTAGCAATAGTCCAGAAAACACCTCTCAGAGCAAGTGCATGAGGGTGACAGTGGGGTTGGAGGAAAGCTTAAGTCATAGGAACTGGTGTAGTTGGTGGCCAAATGGTAGCAGTAATGTTGGGTTGATCAGTCTGTGTCCCATCAAAACAAACAAACAAACAAAAACCAGGATTCACTCTAGATTTTACAGTTGCAAGGGATTTAATTCAAGATGTTGGGGACAACATTTTTTGGCAGAGCCACAATAACAAAATGGGAAATGGCCATTACCAGTGACCAATAACCCAGTACCAATTCTCAGATGGAGTCCCTGAGTCAAAATGTATTGCTGTTGTCACCAGAAGGAAGCACAAGTTCTTGGTGCTAACCAGCGACTTGTATAGTTGACACCAATACTACTGGAGCCAAGATGCTTCTGGAAATGCAGATGATGAAGCAGTGGAAGTGTCACGTCTACGACTGTTTGCAGTGGTGTCATCAGAAGTAGACAAGCTTCTAGCTACTCTCTGCCTTCTAACTTGTCAAGAATATGACCTCCTGGCAAAACCTATCTGGAACCCAGTGGGCAAAGGAGTCTGGGCCATAGAGGTTGCAGGCTTTCTGCTCCTGAGGGCCAGAGAAAACAGAAGGAGGAGTGCAGGTTGAGAGCCAAATATATATTTGGCACAGAGAGTAAGAGGGGGAAGGGTCAGGGTGAAACCCACAGCTTCTGATTGTGCTGGAGAAGGTATACAGCAGGCTGTCCCAATGGTCTGTCAATTATGTCATGGCTTCCTGTTCTATAGGAAGCCCCAAATCATCCCTTGGCTCAAAGAGATATAACTTGGTGTCTGGTTGTGAGAAATATACAATGCTGTATGGTCACGTTACCATGATGACCTCTCCTATTGTGATAGTTGCCATGATTGTGGCTGAGTAATTAATTGGGTGAGATTATAAGCTCCATGAGGGCAGAATGTGTTTGCTGTGGTATCCTGCATATACTCCGCATCTTGAGTGGACTCTAACACATGGTGAGTACTCAAGAATTTTTTGAATAAAGACATGAATGAGTATTGCATGATTCTTGCTAGGGAGAGTGCACAAATATGTAAAACAAGGAAAATGCTCTACAATGACTGATATGGAAGAAATTGCAAAATTGTTGGGTGGTCAGGTGGATCTGGAGGTGTGGGAGTGCAGTAAGTGAGGGGAAGGTAGTGAAGCCTTGTGGAGAGCATGTCTGTCAGTTTGGAGCTGGCCTGGAGGAGGAGGAAGAGGCAGGACTCCCGGAGGGGAGAGACCATGTGACTAGTGCACCAGGATTCTCCATGTGCCAGGTGGTCTGTATCTTTGTCCCTGACGCTTGAAGGAGGGTGAGCCCCTGACTTTGTGGGGAAATACAAAGACTTCTCCTACGATGAGAGAGCAGAGGCTCGGGGGTGGACAGCCAGCTTTAGCCATGGAGCTGATTATGGATATATAAGAATAGGGATCACTTAAAATCTGATCATAAATGTTTATTTTTAAAGCATTAAAATGCAAAAACCCCATGCTCAACTGGAGGGAAAAAAGCTTAATTAAAAGCAGAACCTTTCTAAAGGGCAATCGAACCTAGGATCCACATAAAAACCCCCACCCTGGGCACGGGAGACACCAGCAACCCAAAGGCCAACAATAAATGCACCCCGTAAAACCAGAAATAAAATGAGCTCTGTCTGAGGCATGAGGCGAGGGGAGGGCCAGCCCCTGAGGCTGTATAATTGTCCAGCCCTCACCTCATTGAGGCCAATTACCTTGGGAGGGATTAGAAACTGACCTAGAGGTGACCACTTGTGCATTAAAGTGAAAATCCTAAGTGGAAAGGGCTTGCCTGACAGATGAGGGCTAGAGGTGTGATAAGACCAGGGGGGAGAGGCATTAAGGGGTATTCTAACTCTGGCTGCCCTCACCTTCCCAGGAAAAGCATGCTGGCTTTTCTGACTCACCAGGTGATAAGGCCAGCAATCCGCAGCCCCACTGGCAGAACAGCTTGGCCACAGTCAGGAGCTGACTTAAGGAAAAGGTCAGGCAGTCCTCTGAGCCCTAGAGCGAGGTGGTACAGAGAAGGCCGCATGCTAAGGCAGGATAAGGGGGAATGGGTCCAAACACTCACTACCCAGTGTATGCCCCACCCCAAACAGCTGCTTCAACATCAACTGGGAGTGGTTTGGAAACATTTGGGCCTCTCCCCAGAACTGCTGAAGCAGACTCTGCATTTGGACATGATCTGGGGGTGAAAGTCATGCTGACATTACTTTCAGAATCTGTGAAATGGAGACACTTGCCCCAGGCTGCCCAGCTCTGCAGAGGGAATGTTGAGAAAGGAAAACGAGATGCATTGATCAGCAAGAGCCTTCAAGAGGTGATGTATCTGAAGATGTTAGATAAAATGACAGAGATGTTCCTACTGCATGGATAAAAGCGTTGCTCCGAAAGGAGACCCAGGAGAGCCTACCCACCTTCCAGAAAGCAAAAGCCTGGCAGCTGTACATATGTGGTGTGACAGTCTGGGTGGGGCTGACAGGTGTGGTGCTGAGTCAGACTTCTCCGGGATTTACCTGCTGACAGGTCAGCAGTCTAGCAAATTTCATCTCTTTTGTGTCCTAGTTTTCTCCTCTGCAAAACTGGGATTTTAGAGGATATTATACAAGTTCAGACAAAGTGTTGAGAAGAGTGCTGAGTCCAGACCCAGGACTCTGCAGACAGATGGCCACTATTTCCATCTTACATAGAGTCCTGGAGACCCCGTGAGATAACACACCTAAGGGAAACATAGTGTTAGTTCACCTCGCTGAGTTGCGACGGTAAGAAGACAGGGACCTGAGCTTTTGGATCTGAGAAGTGAGGGCTGAACAGCTGTTTGTAGACCTTACTGTTGTTGCTAATGATATTATCGTCATTAACTGCAGACCACGTCCACGATCCCCTGCCTTCAGCTCTTCCTTGAGCCTGTGCAATCCCCAACGGACGCTCCGCAAATGAGATTCTCAGCAAAGTCACTCAATAAAAGCAAATCCCGCCTCGCACACGTGCGTGCACACAACATCTCTAGCTCCCAAATGACCTTCATGGAAAGGAATGGGATGACAAGGTCAAGTGTAGAGAGTCTGTCCACAGAGCCAAGGAAAGCCAACAGAGTTCAGAGCAACACACCATCCAAGTCAAGTTTATATGACAGTCATCCAAGGTTCATCTCCACTCTGTAAGCACTGGTGAAGCCTCTGTTTCCTTCTACCTGCTACTGTTCCCAGCATCTAGCGCGGTGCTCAATGTACACCAGGTTCTTAATAAATATCGGTTGAACTGGGCAAACTCTCAAACTGGACCCCGTCACTCAGGAGGCCAGAGAATCCTGACACTGCAGGAGAAAGCACAAGGGCAAAGCAGACTGCCGCGTGTCCCTGTCCCCCAGTGGTCACTTTAAGCAGACACCTGCTAATTTGTCTTACTATCAACATCTACAGGATGATGATGATAATAATAATAATAACAACAAAAACAACTATTCCTGATTGAGTACAAAGTGCCATGCTATAGAATAATACATCTCACGCCAACCACGTACCTTATCTCCATTTTATGGTGAGGGAGCTGGACTTCTGAGGGGTCAATGATTAGAGGTGAGGGAGTTAGTCAGAAGCACAGCTGCTCTTCCAACCAAGATCCATCCGAGTCTCAGCTCCTTTTCTCTCCATTGCATGAGACCATCTGGTTAAAGGGGCTATCCTCACCCCTGGTTTTTCAATAGACCTCCACCAAGCTTCCATTAAAGTGGCCAGGAATATGTACAACAGCACGTTGCTCTTGGGAGATTGCCTTCTCAGGGGGCAGCCTCTCTCAGACTCTGTCCTGACTGGATATAATTGACAGGACACAGGGAAGCAACCCACACAACCACCACCCACCTGGCTATCTCTTCATTGCATATGTGTGTGTGCTGACAGTTCCCGAGTGACCGGGAGCGCGTGCGCATGCACGTGCGCGCGCGTGCGCGTGCGTGGGTGGAGAATGGGCTGTGGATTAGGGCGGCGCATCAAAAAAGGCACTAGAGACTCAAGATGGTTCCTACCCCCAAGGACTCTGCACTGTGTGGGAGAAAGAGATAAACGTAACTGTGATGATAACTGCACAGAGTATGGTAAAAGCTAAACAGGTTCTTTCCAGGGGAGGGGAATTTGAATCAACTCTGTTAAAGCTACAAGGGGAATTTCTTTCTTTCTTTTTTTCTTTCTTTCTTTTTTTTTTTTTTGTCACACTTTACATCCTTTTATTTGACTGATTTTTTTAACTTTTTTTTTTTTTAATTTCTTCTCAGCATAACAGAATTCATTGTTTTTGCACCACATCCAGTGCTCCATGCAATACATGCCCTCCTTAATACCCACCACCTGGTTCCACCAACCTCCCACCCCCACCCCTTCAAAACCCTCAGGTTGTTTTTCAGAGTCCATAGTCTCTCATGGTTCACCTCCCCCTCCAATTTCCGTCAACTCCCATATCCTCTCCATCTCCCTATGTCCTCCATGTTATTCGTTATGCTCCACAGATAAGTGAAACCATGTGATACTTGACTCTCTGCTTGATTTATTTCACTCAGCATAATCTCCTCCAATCCCGTCCATGTTGCTGCAAAAGTTTGGTAGCAACATATTCATCCTTTCTGATGGAGGCATAATACTCCATAGTGTATATGAACCATATCTTCCTTATCCATCCGTTCATTGAAGGGCATCTTGGTTCTTTCCACAGTTTGGCGACCATGGCCATTGCTGTTATAAACATTAGGGTACAGATGGCCCTTCTTTTCACTACATCTGTATCTTTGGGGTAAATACCCAGTAGTGCAATTGCAGGGTCATAGGGAAGCTCTATTTTTAATTTCTTGAGGAATCTCCACACTGTTCTCCAAAGTGGCTGCACCAACTTGCATTCCCACTAACAGTGTAAGAGGGTTCCTACAAGGGGAATTTCTGAAGAAGGTGATGGCTTTTGAATTGGACCTTGGAGCACAGTTCAGATTTGGGTGGGTGGAAAGGTACAGACTAGAAAGAAGAGCACCTGGCCATAAAGAATAGCACAGGCAAAGGTACGGAGGTGACAAAGTGAAGGCTGGTTAAGGGGTACATTTGCTTCACTGGCCTGCCTCAGTCTGTGAGATGACCTGGCTTTCCTGTCTCTTTTGGGTTAAGAAGAGTGAGGTCCATTTGAGGTGCTAGTATTGTGCCAAGAAGGGATGACATATTCA
The DNA here is from genome assembly GCF_020171115.1 of Neogale vison. Taxonomy (NCBI): domain Eukaryota; kingdom Metazoa; phylum Chordata; class Mammalia; order Carnivora; family Mustelidae; genus Neogale; species Neogale vison. The sequence goes on along the minus strand of NC_058097.1, from coordinate 31,220,505 downwards.
GACCTATGAACCTCTGACCACTTGGGAAGGGAGCTTTAAGGAAACGGGACACCGAGAAAATGCACTTTTAGAGTGAGTGGAAGAGAAGAGAGTAGGATTGACCTGCACATAGCCTAAAGTATGCTACTCCTTCCTTCTAAAACCATAGCAGACTTTAATCAATAATAGCATTGCCTTAGATGGGGTGCCTGGGTGGCTCAGTCGGTCAAGTATCTGACTCTTGATTTCAGCTTAGGTCATGATCTCAGGGTCAAGACATCAAACCCTGTGTTGGGCTCTGCACTCAGCAGGGAGTCTGCTTAGGATTCTCTCCCATATCCTCTCCATCTGTCCCTCCCCTACTCATGATCTCTTTCTTTCAAATAATTAAATAAAATCTTAAAAAAAATAATAACATTGCCTTAGAATCCCTTCAACCCAGCACTCCCTCGCCCACTAACACCTGATTACGGATTGTATATGGAATGCTGCCCATTTCCCTTCCCCGTGGTGGTGCATAGGGTACCTGGAGAGATGTTTCCAGGAGTCAGAGGACTTGGATTTGAATCCTTGTGTTTCCACCTTCTGCCTTTGTCCCCTTGGACTATTGGGCTGGCCCCTCCAGCTATTGCTTAGCCATTTCCAGCAATTGCTTAGCCATTCTGGGAAGAGGACGGCCTAACATGGTTTGGACACTACACCAGAGGCAATGCTACGTATTTACTTAATCCCCTTTTCTTCTCTTCCTGGGTGCACAGCAAAACAGCATTTCCCAGTCTCCTCTATGGTGAGGTGGGACCAGGTGGCTGCTTTGGCCAAGGGAACGATGACAGAAGCCATATGTGCAACCACCATGTTCCTCCACATCCTCTGTCCCCTCATCTGCAGGGGACTCAATGGAGGACTTGAAGGCCCTCGGAGAGGGGACAATAGCTAGATGGACAGCCTCGGTGCCTAAGTCCCACTTGGAAGTCCACCACACTCTCAACTGAATTAATGTGAAGGAGAAATCAGCTTCCTTTTGGTTAAGCCACTGAGACTTTGGAGTTGGTCCGGCAGCTACGGTGACCCATCCCAACCAAAAAACAAACAAACAAACATGTGATTTCATTTAAATGCCTTAACAGCTCTCTCAGGAAGGTACAACCCCACCCCTCCCCACACACAATTTTGCTATTGTACTGATGACAAAACTGCGGCTCAAGGAGGTGAGATAAATTCCTTCGAGACAGTGATGAGGTTTCCGAAGGCTCCACTGTCGCCAAGTCCTGCATCTTCCCACAGCACCCAGCAGCTTTTGACCAAGACCTGTGTATAGTCCCAGAACCTGAGGAAATTTTGAAGGCCTGATGAGCTCCTGGAGGTGAGAAGCTTCATAATCAGTCAAGAAGGAGTCCTGCAGAGACTGATTATGGCGGTGATGGCGAGAAACCCAGGCAGGCCACCTTCGCCCGTTGGAGGGGCAACCCTGGGTGCAGATTCTCTCCAAAGCTCATGTGGGCAGAGGGGGAGGGCAGGGAGCACTGGAACCAAAAGGCCCGTGCCCCTGAGGAGCCAGTGGGATCGGGAGGGGGTGGGGTGGGAGAGGGTGAGTGGAATAATTATAATGGCATGGCAGTAAATGAGCATACTTTTAAATATCAGCCTGATTTACAGGTTCCGCCCACTTAATTGCTTCTTTCATAAACTCTGCACATTCAATACATCATGGGAAAACATTAAAGAAAGAGTCCTCATGTAAAATATTAAAGGCAAATGGCCTCTTCAAGGGACAGCCACCCACTGCTTCTCGGTGTGGCCAGGTGTGGGGTCTGGACTGGACACAGAGCTTATGTGGGACAGCTGCCTCCCGCCCCCCACCCCCTCCACCTCTCTGAAGCTGGCCCAGCCTGTGCTTGAGTCTGAAGGGACAGGGAGGGGACCCCTGGCCCTCAGCTGCAGCCCTGGCTTCTGGCCTTATTCCCAGTTGCCAAGATTAATAAAGCAGGCAAAGCTTTGCATGGGAACTTTGCATCAAGCCCAGTCCTGCAATTATGAGAAGGGGACCTCCCCATAAACCCCCCAAGGTGATCATAGCTTGGCATAGAAGAAACCTTGTTGGGATGTTCAAAGATTTTCAAGATGTTGCTTAAAGAGGATTTAGGTTTACTTTAAAGGACCATAAAACTGTCTCTCCTATCTTAGGTTTGAGTATCTGGGTATTGTTGACCATAAAGGAAAAAAAAAAAAAGTAAGTCGATTTTCTGCTTAAAACTGGAGGAAGTAATTTAAACTCCTTTCTCTAAACACTCAGTAACAAGTCCTCACTGACCACCTACCACATGCCCAGTGCTATTCGCCAGTTTGGAGAACTTAAGACATGAGCCATGCTTTTAAGGTGTTTCCAAGTTGGGAGATAAGGTACAAAACACAGGAGAACATTCAGCATCTGTTGATTCAGTTATGGAAGGCCTGCTGTGCATACCATGCAATGCCAGGCACAGGACAGACATATAGATGGGATGGAGGGGTCGTGGCTCAGAGGCTGGATGGCCCATAACAGTTTCTCATGGTTCTCAAGATGGAAGTCAAGATAAGGATGCTACCTTGGCTGGCATTGGGTGAGGACCATCATCTGGTCTTTAAACTGCCGAATGCTCATTGTGTCTTCACACGGAAGAAGAAGGATGGGAGAGCTCTCTGGGATCTCTTTTATAAGGGTCTTAATGCTATTCATGAAGGTTCTATTCTACAATCTACTCACCTTCTAAAGGCCCACCTCCTAATATAGTCACACCGGAGGTGAGAATTTCAATGTATGAATTTCGGGGGGACACAAACAATTCAATCCACTGCAGATGGCTGTGGGTAGAGCTAATTAGCATTTTCCTGGTGAATGTTTAATAACCTGCTAACAGGGAAAGGAAGAGATCCCCAGTTTGTAGTACTTGCTGTGGTGTAAACACTCTCAATACGGGTATGGCCAACTTCAAGCTATAGAAGTGCCCATGATTGAATGGAAATATTGGGAAGAGAGTGCCTAAGAGGCTCGCTTGCTAACCAATGTGACATGGCTAGCACGTGGCTGCTAGAATGAAAAGTCAGATTGGGTGGTATGTGCAGTAAATGTCTTGCAGTTCAGAGAAGGGCAGAATATCCTCTCATTCAGGAAGGGGATCCTTGGGCAGCATAGATGGGTGGTAGGCATTTAGGAAAGCCAAGGTTTGGAGAGAAGGAAGAAAGGGCATTCTAGGCCAAAGATGCCAACCAAAGCAAAGGCACAAAGGTAGAAATGGGTAGGGGACTCATGTGTTACTGGAAGATGGAAGTGGAGAACCAGAGCACCATGAAGTAACAAGGTGGAGAGTCTTGAATATATGACCCAAGATGTGTATGCCATCATGGGCTAGAGAAAGAGGTTTCAACACATAGGAGACCCACTGGGGTCTTCATTTTGGTTCAGGTCCTGGAAGCCAGCACGAATACCTGCTCTCAGTGGTACAACCATCTCCAGGAGAATGAGAAAGTCCCTCTAATAATAATTATAATAATAGCAACACTTATGAAGGGCTATTGTCTGGACCGTTTTGCCTGGGATCCCATAGCTAGTAATGACAAAAGCAAGATTTGACCCCAGTCAGGTTGATTTTGACACTTCCCTCTTAACTACTCTGCTATTACTTTTCCTTCTAAACTTCTAAAATTACCTATCATTCAACTTTAGCAATCATTAATTCATGGCCAATCTTATTTTGATTTAAACTCCCATTTAAAAAATAAAAATAAACTCCCACTTTTTCCCACTCCCCAAATATTTTGAAGCAAATCCCAGGCATATATAATTTCATCCATAAATATTTCAGAATGTATCTTCAAAATATAAGGACTCTTAAAACACACACAATCGGGCGCCTGGGTGGCTCAGTGGGTTAAGCCGCTGCCTTCGGCTCAGGTCATGATCTCAGGATCCTGGGATCGAGTCCCGCATCAGGCTCTCTGCACAGTAGGGAGCCCGCTTCCTTCTCTCTCTGCCTGCCTCTCTACCTACTTGTGATCTCTCCCTGTCAAATAAATAAATAAAATCTTTAAAAAAAAAAAAAACACACACACAATCCCATTACTGTCTTTAAAATTAATAATAATTTTTAATTATATTCAATACCCAATCAGTGGTCACATTTCTCCAATTATCTCATAAATGCAGTTCAAAATAATAAATGTGTGTTCAAATTAGGGTCCATGCACTATTTATGCATTGTATTTGGTTGCTCTTTATGTCTCTTCTAAATTCTCTTCTTTTATGATATAATTTATTTGTAGAAGAAACACATTATTTGTTCTGTGATGTTTCCCACAATTGGATTTTGCTGTTTAGGTCCCCATGGTATCATCTGTCCACATGTTTCTCTGCTCCCAGCACTTCTAGTAAACTGGGAGTTGTTTCTGGAGGCTTGATCATATTTAATTTTTTTAGTATGCATTTACACATAGTAAAACTGAAATGAAGCATAAAAATTAACTTTGAGCTTCCTGGTTGCCAAAGCAAAGAAATCAAAACAAGTTACTTAGCATTTATTCCACAATAATAGGGAACATAGCAGATCACTAGAAAATATGTGGTGAAAAAATAATGAATACTGTTTTTCTGAAAATAAATAAATTGGAAAAAAAAAAGAAAATAAAGTTTTTCAAAGCTCTATGGCAATTTGCAACGCAAAAATTTAAAGGCATACTGAAAAACAGATGAGCTGTACCTTTAATAGCATTTTACCAAAAAAAAAAAAAAAATGGGGACTCCCCTCCCCCCTTTTTTTTTCAGTATCTATGAAGATTCCATTTAAAGAAAAATTGTCAAGATTACCTCTTAGGAAATGTATTCTTCCAATAGGAGATGCCTCAACTCAGGTGTCTTTCTTTTTGTGATCTTAGCAGCCAATGATAATTACTGCTTCAATCCATTATCCCATTAGGAGCTACATAATAGTGATGTTCTAATTCTACCATTCCTTCTTCATTTACTCCAGAAACTGAAATCTTTCCATAAAGAAAAAATTTCTCGTACTACTTGTTAATTATTTGGTTAGTTTAATAAATAGTTCATAGAATGCAGGAAAAACATCTAAGTCTTTCCTTTTATTTATTACATTTTGAAATTCTGTGTTTTTCCTATTAAGTCCAAAGATGAACCCTGAGGCCTTTGTTATCGCTGTTTACATGTTTGTCAGTTGCTGTTTTTTTTATCAGTATGAACTTGAGGACTTAAACATGGGCAATGTGTTCAAATCCGTTGCACTTGTAATCATTTAATGCTACAACTGTTCATTTTTGATTCATGGGAATCTTCTGGGTTCTTTTGTCTCCTGAGTCATTTTGAGATAATCCTAGTCATCTTTAGTATCTATATCTTAGCAGTCTTTAATATCTTTTTTTAAAGATTTTATTTATTTGACAGAGCAAGACACAGTGAGAGAGAGGAACACAAGCAAGGGTAGTAGGAGAGGGAAAAGCAGGCTTCCTCCCGAGCAGGGAGCCCAATGAGGGGCTCAGTCCCAGGACCATGGGATCACAACCTGAGCTGAAGGCAGACGCTTAATGACTGAGCCATGCATGTACCCTGTCTTTAATATCTTTAATAATTTAATATATTAGAGACTAGTAGTCTTTAATAAATATCAACCCTAATAGTCCTTAATATCTTGCCTTCTGGAATGACAAGGCTTGCCTTGCACTTCGTCTCCCAAGACCTAGGGTCATTTATTTCTCCAGTGGGAAATGGTATTTAGAGACCACACTCTAGGGCTCAGGGATGTCCTTTACTGCTTCTACCAGAGACAAACAGTGGTGTAAAGACCTGAAGCTACAGATGAGGAAAATTTTTTTCTATTTGGGCTTAGTTTTTGCTGAGCAGAAACAAGGACAGAATATATAATATAGATAAATGTTCAAGTTAACCAAGTTGTCACAATTTTTCCTCTTAGTTCTTCCCTTGTTGTACCCCTAAAATCTTCATGATAAACAAGACAAAACTAAGTTAAAAAAAAAAAAAAACTAAAAATTTCCCCAGAAAGCACCCTCAGTTTCAAAGATCTAATGTGTGAAATTTTTCTCCACAATCTAACACACCTAAAAAAAAGAAAGGAACTAACCCCTTAGTTAATTTGTGGCATAGGGAAAGGGTCCTGAAAACAAATATTCTCAATGTTCTTTAAAACAAAACAAAACAAAAAGATAACTTCTGTAATATTCTCAAACAAACAAATAAACAAAACTCATTACTTAGAGTTTTGGAGTTCAGATCTTCCAGTGTTTCCCCAGTAATACCTCTTAGCTCAATTTCCAAATTGCAATAGGCCCATATGTTTTTGGATCAGTCATGTTATGTTGACATTTCTGAAACACCTAGTCTGGGCAAGACTTCCTAAGACAAATTTCACTTCCTTTAAGAGAGGTAGGAGATGGTTAGGGAGACACCAAAGTTCTTTACTTTTCGTCCTGGACGTGCAGCAAAAACCTATGTTTCCCAATCTCCCTTGAAGTTAGAAATGGCCATATAATGAAATTCTAGTCAATGGAACATGGGAAGATGTAGTATGAGTCACTTCTACGCTTGGCCCATAAAACACCCCCTCCAAGGGCTCTTCTCTGTTCTTATCTGCTTCTCTTATCTTAATCTGGCACATAAGATAGACTGGACACAACCATCTCACATTTGCAGGCAATGGGTTGAAGATGAAAGAGGCTCCCTCATCCTCCGTCCCTGAATGGTAGCATGGAAGAGAGCTGCCCCCTTCAACCAGGAATGCAGGCACTGATTTACACAAGGGGGAAAAAAATCATATATACTTCTACTAAATTTGAGCCATGATATATGCCTGGCTCTATTTGTTATACAAGTTAGTTAGCATTACTTAACTAAACCAAAACCTTTTATATCACAAAGGAGCTACTCTCTATAAGGCTCAGATGTACTGGGTTCATAAGATCTCTCCCTGAAATGTCCACTGTTTCTTTAACATCCTCTTAAAATTGAAGTTTGAAGCACACTATGTAGATCTACATTTTCTCCTTGTAAGATTAAACTGGTCTGAGAAAATGAAACCAAGTTTGAGGAAACACAGCCCTTTGGAACATGCATAACCGGTATGGTATTATAGTTCAAAAAACAATACCTTGATTAAAGAGCCAAAACAAAACACAACACAACAAAGTGAACTATTTAGTCAGGTTGCCTGGGCTCATATGCTGATTCCATATTTTATTATCTGTAGACTCAGGCAAAAATCCTTCTGTCTTGGGGTGGCTGGATGGTTCTGTTGGTTAAGTGTCCAACTCTTGGTTTCAACTCAGGTTATGATCTTGGGGTTGTGAGATCAAGCCCACATGGGGTTCTGAGCTCAGCCAGGAATCTGTTTCCCCTCTCCTTCTCCCTCTGCTCCTGACTTCACTTGTGCTCTCTCTCTCTCAAATAAATAAATCTTAAAACAAGCAAGCAAACAAACAAAAAACGCTCTGTCTTAATTTAATTTTATATTTATATTTAATTTTATTACCTGTCAGAATGGAAATGAAGATTTGAGTCAATTCTTACAAAGTGCTTAGATCAGTGTCTGGCACATTATATATGCTGAGTAAAAGTTAGCTACCATAAGCAAAATTTCATCAACTAATCTATCAAACAAACCCCTCCTGTGGTTAGTCTCTGTTGGCCTGTGGTTTCAGGGGAGTGAGTGTTTGATGGAGAAGAAATCTGGCTGCCATCATAAATCAAGAGGTGGATGGGAACTCTAGAACAGGGCATTTTCATATTCCTATTAGATTTAAATTCTGTTTGTCTCTGACCAGAGTCTCACTTATACTCGTTCATCCATCAAATCACAGGACACATGTAATGCATGGAACTAGAACATACAGCTGGGGTTGGGGCAAGACAAAGATGAGTAAGTTACATTGAATGATTATGACTTTAAAATTTCTCCAAGAAGAGGGGTGCTTGGGTGGCCTCAGTCGGTTAAGCATGAGGCAGTTGATTTCAGCTCAGGCCATGATCTCAGTGTTGCGGTACTGAGCACCGCATTGGGCTCCACGCTCCGTGGGGAGTCTGCTTGAGGATTCTCTCCCTCCCTCTCCATCTGCCCCTCCCCCACCTCAGTCTCTAAAATAAAGAACATGAATCTTAAAAAAAAAAGTTCTGTTAGAAGAGTCAAGCACACCTGAAAAAAGTGAAAAAAGGAGTCTTAAGCACCTTCTAAGGTAACATAGGATGAACTGAAATTGCTTAATCTCCTGTCAGTTGAAAAACAAACAAACTTTTGGATCCCTTGTCTCTGGAACTGGCTACTTCAGGGTGCCAAATTCAGTGCCCACCAGGGGACAAAGCAGGGACTTCAACGACATCAAACAACAGGCTTCCATCAGAATCCCTTCCAACGAGTGGGATGGGATTGGCTGCCACATGGGAAGGTGGGCCCAACTTGCCAGTTCTAGCTTTTTAAGAAAAGATCTCCACACAGTGATTTCCATGCTTGGGGGTGAGGGTGGGTGGAGTAAAAAAATCTAGCAATTCTTCCATAAATCCAGATTTTTACGTGAAAACTTATCATTGTGAAACGTTAACACATTTTTCTAAAAATGTTTCCTGAGTGCCTATGTCCACCAAAACCCAAATGAGGACCAAACCTGGCGCGGAGGCCTTCCGTTGCAAACCTCTGATTTGTTTACTGGAGAGGAGTGAAGGGGATTTTGGCAGATAGAGAGTGAGAATCACTAGTGGCAAATCTTTCAGTGAAAAGGAAGCAAATCAAAACAACAACAGGGAGGAGTCCCGGGCTCCGGGAAGGAAGCCATCCCACTCCCCCTTCGTGCGCAGCAGCCGGCATGCTAGGGGGCCCAGCTCCACAGGAGCACCCTTAATCACTGGCTTGCCATGTCGATCGGCAATTTTCTCAGCGGCGAGAACCCTCCAATGCCATTTTACCAATACGAATATAGTCCAAGTGATCACTGGGGGAGAATACACAAACAGACTACGATTATATTTATATTTATATTTATATGAAAACTTTGGAAGAAAATAGTATATCGGAAGGATTCATTACAGAAGTTCAAACAAGGGCCCATATGTTTCCCTCTTTCTGGTGGAATCCACAGACTGTCTGTAATAATATGAGGACAGCAAGGATGGGGGGCGGTAACTAGGACTTGCTTGTTGAGGTGGAGCATGAGATCCAAACAGCAGATAAATAACCAAGATATCTTTATGATTATACAGGCGCATGCCTCCTGAGCTCGCAGAAGTTTCCTTGCTGGTATACACGGGCAATGATGTTTTAATTAACATTGGCTGGATGTGATAAGAACTGGTCTCTTGTCTTTATTTCCGGTCCATCCCCCTGCCCCCCCATCCCTCCTTTGTCTTTAAGTAAACCTAGGAATTTGTTCCCTCTGGATATCAGTCTCTCTTGAACTTTATTGTTTGGAATCAAAAGTCCCTTGCGATTTCCAGGTTGACTGAAGGTCACATGGCGACGATACAAGAACTTACCCAGAAGTTATGGTTCCTTATAATTTAAGAGAATTACATTTATTCTCAGAGTCTGTCCGAGGCTGTATACAATGTAAAATTTTATTTTATCTTTTAGATAATAAATTTTCCTATAAATCTCAGAACACATTAGCTGTTTTAGACCAGCATGGGGGCGGGGGGCTGAAGGGATAAAAAGACAGGGGGAACTTTTTCGTACACATGCGTGCACGTGCACACAATTGTGCCCTGGTTTAAGTGCTGTGACCATGTTTACATTAATGTCCTTCTAATTTGTGCTTTATCCTATAGGCCTTGATCTACCAGGGATGATGCCAAAAGTTTAGAATGCACAGTTCAGCCTTCCTGAAGGATAAGGAAAGGCAGAGGTGTGTTTCCCTCTGAAATATTAGGGGATTAATTAATATTAATTAATGGACTTTTGTAAAGGAAGAAACCATCTTTCCTTCTTAAGTTAATTTTCCAAGAAACCCTGGATGAATTCCATATGAGAGATTATTGGGAATGAAAGGTTTTAAGAAGTTACACATAGTAGAGTATGCATATTTATAAAGAAGAAGGAAGGAAGGGAAAGAGGGAAGGGGGAGGGATAAAAGGAGGGAGGAAGGGGGTGAGGGAGGACCCCACTGTCATTGTACCTGGGGAGTTAAGTGATGTTGCCACCGTCTTTCCTGGACCACCTGTAAGGTTTTGTCTCTTTCTTTCCTTCTCTTTCTAGTTAACCTTAAGTTTAAGCCCTAATAAAATACAAATTTATGGGGATCAAGCTTGTCACCAGCTTTTCATTAGTGTCAGTTTCTCTTCAATTTCATCTAATTCAGTTTGTGGCATTTAAAAATGTTTTATCACGCTTGCTAGAGAGGTTTTGCATACTCACCACCAGGACGAATAATGACCGTTTTTGAAATAAACCAAGACCTGAGACTAAGATCAGGGACTAAGATACCGACGGTGCCTTAGAGAGGGGATCTTTGCGAGGCCCCAACCCCTCGTGTTTTAATCAGGAAAAACGGGTGGCAGGTCACAAAGATTAGGCTTAACCTTCCTGATATACATCAGATCTCTTGCCCTTTCAACCTTCCAGCAGTGTGAGGAGGCATTCTTTCTGAAACTCATAAATTAGTGGCCAAGGTTTCTTTGCAAAGTATAATGACAAGATGACAGAATGCGCATGAAGCCTGACTCTTTTCCCTAGACACGAGATTTTTATTTATTTTCTTTGGAATGTTCAGCCACGATCAGTGGGTCAAGGGGAGTCCTGCATGTATTTTTTTTTTTAATGAAAAAAAAATGCTCTGGTCATGAGTGCATTCTGCTAAGATTTAAGACCCTCAAAACCCCAAATGACTCTTCCTCGTTTACATGCTTGTTTCAAAATCCACTAAGTAACTTATTCAGGTTCTGAAAGTTATATACAATATAAATCCATCCAGGCTGAAGCAAAAAAACCCAGGAGCTATAAAGCTGGTTTCTATAGTGTTTGGACATAATGCTGTTCTCAAGTGAAATCATAAGGGAATAGGGCACTTAAAATAGGGTGTCACATTTCAAGGTAATAAATAGCAGATTGATTCTACCTCCCAATTGATCCTGCAGTTTACTTATACACAAGATGGAAAATAAAGTACCAAAGCCACTGTGATTTACTTTGTAGAAATGAGACACTCAGTATTAGTTTAAGTGAAGGCAAAGACCAGCTCTGACAATTTATTACAGGCTCAGCCCAAATGTAGTTTGGATCAAGTTGCAGTATTGGCACACATGTATCGCATGCTTTTAGCGTCTCTGCAATTAAACACATTGTGAGCCTCTTTAGTTCTTCACATACATTTCGTTACGTTCTTCAAACTCGCTTTGCCATCCAACAAGAGATAAAAAGGAAATTCACTCCCTTTCTTTGCTTCCCATAGACTCCATTAAACAATGGGACATCACCTCATCCCTCTCTACACAGGAGTGGCCTGTCCTATTCAGAACTTGGGATGTGGTCTGTTTGTTTTTTCCATTCTCTTCAATATTATTCTCCCTTTCAAGCACAGTGTCCCCCAATATGTTGGTTTTATTATGGATGGCAGACACGTTTATTCTGAGGAAGTTTGAGGAATTTTCCAGCATCTTTGAGTCACTAAATCCTGGCTCTGGTCTAGCTGGTGTGTGGCTGAAGGTGTTGACCTGTCCCTTCATCCTGGCCCAATGGTACTGAATCACAGTAGTAACAAAACATAATGTTCTTGAGCTCTCACGATACATCAGACCTTGTGGTAAGTGCTTGTCAATGCTTGTCGTATCCTGTGTTCTCATCTCTTACAACAGGCATAGGAAGGAGGTTTAAATACGAATTGAGGCTTAGCGGGGTCGAGCAACAGACTAAGGAACTGAAACCCAGGCCAGTCTGATTTCAGAGTCCATGATCCGGACGGGTGTGGTGCCACGTCTTCAAGAAGGGTTCCCTGTATGACCAAAGACGAGAAGTTCCTTGTGGAGCCACTGTTCTTAATTCTCCATTAATATGTTGCCGCGAACCACATCATACAATTAAAACATGAGCCCGGCGTGAGAGCTCAAGATATTTGTATGAAATTCCTACTCCATTTTATCAGCCCAGTTTTCTGTTTTGTTTTGTTTTGCTTTTGTAATTTTCATGCGAGCATCCTTGTGTGTGTGTGTGTGTGTGTGTGTGTGGTGGGGGGAGGGGTTGCGATGGAGACCCCATGCCTCCATGCAGTATGGACCATCTGCTCTGTCCTACTTCTGGAAACCTTTCAGACTAGGAGTCTTCGCATATTCTGCTATCTCTTCTGAAAGTATTGCTTGCACTACGTGTAAAATAATTTGTAATAGGTGAGATTAAATCTTTTTCCTTCTACTTCATTGATGCACGCTCATGCATTCTCATTTCTCAAATGCATTAGGAGAAACATTCAACTCTCAGACACCCTGGGAAGTATGTCCAGTTTCTATTTTAGGGTTTTGTTTAAGCTGTTCTTGCATTCTATAATGGAAGCCTGTCTCTCTAATGTGTAGGAGGCGACGTATCTGTGGTGTGATACAGAGAAACTTTTGGGTTCTGAAACAGATCTTGCTGGCCATTAACAGTCAGAAAGAGCTCTCAAAGTTCAGTGGGAGGAAAGTAATGATTAGAAACAAAATCAAAATATTATGGAATCAAATAAATAAGAGAGGAGATATTACAGGGAATGTAAAATGATGTAGCCCTTTGGGAAACAGTCTGACGATTCCTTCATAAGCATGGACTTACCATATGACCAAGTATTTCCATGTCTAGGTATATATAAAAAAAAAATCAAAACATATATTTACACAAAAATTGTATGTAAATGTTCACAGCAGCATTTATCAACAATATCCAAAAGGTGGAAACAACTCAAATGTCCATCCACACACACAAAAGGATAAATAAAATATGGTACATCCATACAATGGAATAGTATACTACAGTATAAAGGACTTGACTACTGATAAATGCTGCAACACAGATAGTCCTCAAAACACATTATGAAAGAAGCAATCATAGAAGACCTCAGATTATTGAAGTGTCCAGAATCAACAAATCTGTAGAGACAGAAAGTCAATTGTCAGTTGCCTGAGGCTGGGCTAGAGGTTTATAGGAAAACGGAGCATGCTATTAACAAGTATGGGATTTCCTTTGGTAGACTGAAAACATTAAAAAATTGATGTGGTAATGGCTGTCCAACTCTATGATTAGGTAAAAACCCTTGTGTACTTTAATGGGTAAATTATATGGTATATGCATTATAACTCAATAAAGCTGTTATATAAAAAATAAACTAGAAAAACCCCAGATGGGTGGATATTAGAAACCACACTCTGAATAATCATAAGTCAAGGATGAACTCTTAATAGAAATTAGAATATATTTAGACCTGAATAATACTATGTATAAAAAATGTGTGAGATTATGGGGCGCCTGGGTGGTTAAGTCAGTAAGCATCCGACTCTTGATTTCAACTCAGGTCTGATCTCAAGGTCGTGAGATTGAGCCCCGCATCAGGCTCCATGCTCAGCATAGAGTCTGTTTGAGATTCTTTCTCTCCCTCTGCCCCTCTCCCTGTTTACACGCATGCGCAATAAATAAATAAATAAATAAATAAAGTCTTTAAAAAGTGGAGATTAAAAAGCAAGCTGATGTTGTATAAGGTCATATTATTGGTTTGACAATAATAAATCCAGAAATAGAAGGATGGGAATAATAGAAATAACAGCAGATATTAATGAGATAAAAAATAAATCTACAGTATAGAGTATCCACAGAATCAAATGTTGGTTTTCTTAAAGGACTCATAAAACTAATAAGCTTCTGGCAAGACTTTTAAAGAATAAGGGGGGGGAGCCAATACATCTGATTAGAAATTAAAACGGGGATCATCACTAAGCTGCCAAGACTAAAAAGAAAATAAAATTAGTAATGATTTATTCTCAGACATTTGAAAACAGATAATACAGACAGAACTTAAAAAACTAACTCAGAAGAATTAGAAAATTTGAATAGTCTTATAATCATTAAAGAAATCGATTTCATAGTTTAGTTCCTCACGAGAAAACTCCAATTCGACAGTTTTCTGGTGAGTTCTAGCAACTTGTAAAGAACAGAAGATTCCAAACAAACACACATTTTTCCAGAGAAGAATAAAAGAGGGAACACTCCTTGGCACATTTAATGAGACTAGTATAATTGTGATTCCAAAACCACTCAAGGCTTCACTCATGAAAAATAAACAAATATTCCAAACAAAATATTAGTAAACAGAATCCACTCGTGCATAAAATAGATAATGCATCATGGCAAGTTAGGTTGATCTCTAGACTGCAAGCTTGATTTAGCATTTGGAAATCAGGGAATTAATTCACCATTATTAAGAAATTAAAGGAACAAAGTTACACGGTCATCTTATCAGATGCAGGAGAGAGTGTTTAGTACATGTCGTCTATTCACTAAGAAGGTGCTCAGCAAACTAGAAAAGGATAACTTTTTAATATGGGAGAGGGTATATTATGGGGGAAAAATATCTTAGGCAAGCATTTACAAAATGTTGAAATGACAATGTGTTCTATTTGCTATCTCAAAGAAAATAAGGCCAGCTGCTATTACCACTTCTGGTCAACGTTGCATTGTGGGGGTCTAGAAAGGGCAGTAAGACATGAAAAAGAAAACAACAATATGTTTAAAGATGAGAAAGGAAATAAAAATGCCCCTGCTTGCAGGTAATATCATTTGTCTATATAAGAAAGCCAAAATTAGCTACTGAAAAATTACAGAAATTAAAGAGTTTAGCAAGGTTGCCAATATAAAAACAATCAATATACAGAGGTGAACAGCCTTTCCAAACACCTTCTACTGCTAGCGAGCATCACAAAAAAGCCCATATGATTTATAGCAGCAACATGAAATATAAAATACGTAGGAATAAACTAAATAGAAAATGTGTCAGATCCTCATGGAGAAAATGAGGAAATCATATTGAGAGACATTTTTTTAACTACATGGAGGAACAGAAAAGATTAATACAATAAGAAATTTGGTGGGCATCCAGATTTTTCTATAGATTGATGTGGTTTCATTCAAAATCCCAATGGGAGTTGCATTTGACATTCAGCTAAAAGAGAAGACTCCAGAACAGTCAAGAAAGAACAAAGAGAGAGGATTACCCTACTGAATATTGACTTCTTAAAAAGCCCCAGCAATTAAGACACTATGATATTGGAACAAGAGTAGGCAAGGAGATCAATGGAACAGAAGAGAAAATCCAGAAACAGAGCCACACCTGTCTGGAAGCTTGCCCCGTGATGAAAATGGTACAATATAACAGATGGGTGAAGTTAGTCACTCGCAAAAATAGGAAACTGAGTGTCCCCTTTGCTCTCTACATAAAAACAATCGCCAGGTGGATTAAGGCCTTATGTGAAAGAAAACATCATAAAAATTTTGGATGACAGTTTCTAGAAGCTTTGGGATAGGGTAAAATTATTTAAACAAATGTTTAAAGTAAAGCACAAACCATAAAGGAAAAGACTGATCAATTTTATTCATCACTCTATGAAGAGAATGAAATGTTTAAGTTGGAGAGAGCTATGCTTGCAATGCATGTAACCAATAAAAGGGGGATAGGTCCCAAAATGTTTAAAAGCTCCTACAAAACACTGAGAAGAAAGATAAGCAGCCCAATAGAAAACTCAGCAGAATTCTTTATCAGACCTTTCAAACCAGGAATCACAAATGGACAATAAACATAGGAAAAGATGCTGATGATTGTTAGAAACCAGGAAATCGTGCACCGAAGTCACAGTGATATGATTTCACACCTACCGGATTAGCAAAAAATGTTAAATGTCTGACTGGATTACGTTTTGTAGATCATACTGGGTATTACACGCTACTGGCAGAAGTCTGTAAGTTAGGTCAACTACACTGGAAAATGGTTTCGCATTTACTATTTGGTAAATTAAAGAAAACAATTACGCCACAAATAAATTCTACCCTTGGAAGCACAACTGAGAAAATGTCTCCCAGTAGACATTAGCAAGATGGGTGATAGCAGCAAAGTTCGTTCTAACAAAAGCAAAATAACCCCCAAATCTGAAGAAACACAACAACCCACAGACAGGAGAACAGAGAGACCAACAAAGTTGGGTCCTCGAGTCAGCTTTTCCTCCTTGTCCCTCTCCCTCTGCCCCTCCTCCCACGCATGCGCTCACGCTCTCTCTCTCTCTCTCTCTCTCAAATAGATAAATAAATAAAATCTTCTAAAAAAAACATGGGAACAGTCAGTTGAAATGATGACGAGGAGGAGAGGGCTGACGGCAGAGATCCTGGCCGGCCCTCTGATACCCTGTACTGAGTAGTTCGCCATTCCTGATATTGCTACACCCAAGCTGGCAAACGGTTGGTCTTCAAACTCAATCAATGAGAGCAGAATCAAAATTCTTTTAATCCCAACATCACTTTCATGGAGGGCCTTAGCCATCTGCTTCATTCGGGGCGGGGAAGAGGGCATGAAGACACAGCCATAGTGGGCCACCACCCAGAGCAAACCTCCCTATACCTCGTTTGTAGTGACCTGTGATTTCTAGTACAAAGTGACCAAGTGAGGCGCTTGTGGGCAAAATTAGATGGTTCTTCTCCTGAAATTCTTTTTTGGATGTTTTTTTTTTTCCCCCCAGAATCTGGGTGCCTCTATGGAAACGTGCCACTTGTGTGGACATCCTCCCTTCTGTCCACCATGACATAACAGCAGTCATGGAGAGAGTGGTTAACATTTGTTGAATGCTGTGGGTTAGGCAATTGCACACATTATCTTATTTAATTCTTATGATAACAGTAAGGTAGCTACTGTCATTCTCTTCATTATATTCATGAAGTTAATAGAGGCCTTAATAGCTTAGGAGACTTTTATCAGAGCATTCAGTGCTCACAGTGACTGGCCTGGGTTTGAACTTAGTCCTGGCTGACTCTAGTTTCTGCTGGCCTGGACTTCTCTCCCTATGCTTCTTTTCTCAAGAGCTGAAAAACTCTGACCAAATACAATCTCATTAGTTCAGAGGCAAGGAAACCAGGACCCTAAAACATAGGTAATTATGCAAAAGGAGTCCAGGCAGGAGATCAGAGTAGGTAATAAATGATAAGCCCGACAACAAATTGCATTCCATTCAAAAGTGGGAAGGAGCATTTCAGCTGGTTTCGACTTGTTTCCATATCTGTGAAAGGGGAGAAGTGTTGCCCTCTCAGTGGTTCTTAGGATTTGGGCGGGGGTCAGAGAATTTCTCCCCAGAAGGGCAGACACAGGCATGTATACATATCCAGACATAGGAAGTCGGGGGTTTTCCATCCTCTTGAACTCCCTTCTCAAGTCCTGTCAACGTGAGTAGATCCAAGACCAAGAGCCTCTGGAGTCCAGAGACATGCGAAGTCCCTTCCAGCTGAATTATTCAGTGACTCTCGAATGTTCTCTTCAAAGAGCTACAAAAGGGAGCCTTCCTTGCCAGCCACAGGCGAGAGCAGGCGCCTTTCGTCTTCAATCCTCTGCTATCTGCAAACTGAGAAACTCGGTGGGGCCTCGCCAATATTTTAGTGTCTACCAAGGAGGGCTTTGTGTCAGGCTTGTTGGCAGAGAAACAGGAAATGAGGACGGGGACATTAATAGCCTTTGTAAACAGCACCTCCGAGGTCTTCAATCACCAATCTGAGGGTGTTCACCACCGGGGTGGAAAAAGAAAAAAAAAAAAAAGCAAGGAGAAGAGGAAAAAGCCAAACAGGAAATGCAATGAAAGGAGATGAAAGCAGATCAATAAAGAAAGAAACATTTGGTTTGAAGTCTTGCCTTTAAAATAATGGGAACCCCTGCCCCCGGCCACCCCTTCCAGAAAGTAATTTGGGGCATTACCGCAGGTCTGGCCCTTAGGTGTAATTGCCCCAGATTCTAGCCACACAGAGGTTTAGAATTCCACAGCTTGTGCAAAGAATTCAGTTTGGGGGCATAGACTTATTACCACTTTTTAAATAGATGTTTTTAAAAAAGAATTTGCTTAACGTTAGAAGACAATACTGTGGATTCTTTTTCTTCTTCCCAAATGAAAGGGAGGCAGAAAGTTACCCTCAGAGCCTTTGTTCAAAGGACACTGCAATGCCATAGCCTGGAAAATGCATCTCGAGCTGAATTTCTAGAGCAAAGAGGCAATGGGCTTTTCTGGTACAAGGAAATCCCTCAGAGCTTTGAGAATGAGACACTGGTGCCTATGGTTCCCTAGGTCATTCGGAATCCAACAGCCTCCAAGGAAATGCAAAGTATTGTTCCTTAGAGATGTCAGGTTCTTGAAAATTCAAGCAGGAGTGAGGAAGGAATCGGAACACCCGTATCTCAAGACTTTAATTTTTGGTTTAGGCATTCACTTTGTTTTTAAAGCCTTGAGCCAAATGGGAAGTTCATGATCACACTTTTTCTGACTGTTTTTCAGAGACGAGACCAGAGAGCTGAAGAGATTCTAGCAGGAAGGCGAATGGATTGGACGTTGAAGAGAAATTAAGGAGACAGAAACAGGATTCGATTACATGATGGAAGGGGCCATTATTCTGTGCGCTGGAAAGACGGACATTCCAATCCCATCCCTAAATGGCATTTACGCTCCCACCACCTGGAGAGCTCGGCTTATCTCTGTAGGCAGAGAGGCAGGCAGAGAGAAGGAGAACCAGGCTCCCTGCTGAGCAGAAAGCCCGATGCAGGGCTCGATCCTCAGACCCTGAGATCATGACCTGAGCCAAAGGCAGAGGCTTTAACCCACTGAGCCACCCAGGTTCCCTAAATAATGTTTTTTAAACATTTATTTTGGTTTGATATTTCTATGAAGCACTCATCAAACAGTGAATGGATGACCCAGAATAATTGTTTCCTCCGTCTCTCCCTCTCTCCTTTTTAAACTTCAGCCCCCTAGCATACAGATAGGGGAACAGAAGGAATGTTACCAAGCTCGAACTGTTAGGCACTGTTACTTTTATATTCTGATTTTTTTTCCGGGGTGAGGGCTGGCACAAACATTTTACGGTAGGTGTGTTATCACATCTAAATTACTTACTCATCTCTCCCTTCCTGATCCTAGTGATTTACAGGTCTTAATTTTGTAGCTATTCCCTGTTAAGATTTCCCCTCTGCTGGGACCTCCTGTTTTCCCCGCATTCTTCTATTCGACTCACAGTTTCTGTGGTCACCAGGTCACAGAGCACTAACGGCCACCATAAACCATCGAGGTCATTCCTTCTTTCTTGGCTCAGCTTCAGAGAAACCCTCTTCTCTCGTGGCTATGTGTCACACCTGGGTGTCCATCCAACAGTCAGACTGGGAAGCCCCCATCAAGAATCCATTGAGCCCTGGTGCTCATTCTTGGTGGCACATTGCACTTAGCTGGGGAGCTTTAAAAATAGAGCTGCTCAGTCCCTGTGGCTGGAGATTTTGAGATAAATGTCTGGGGTCGCTGGGCATCATGATTTTGTAGAGCTTGTTAGTAGATTTCACTTTGCAGCCAAGCTTGAGAACTGCCATCTTGGAATCTTTTTATTCCTTCTTGACTGCAGATTTTTTTCCTCCCCATGGACAATAACAATTAATGACATACCAAATATGTGAAAACTGCTATGTACTTTCTTTCTGAAGCTTCTGAGATTGGGAATTTTAATAGCCATCAAAACCCTCCCTTTTCCCCACCCTACCCCCAGCACGGGGCTGGGAGAGGGTAGTTGTTCACAGGGTCCTTTACAAAAATGGTGCCCATGTGAGACGCTAAAGACAACCCTACCGTTAGAGCCAAGCCAGTTCTTGAAACAAAATCTACCCTCTTCTCTGGTTCCCTGAAATCTGTACCAAAACCCAAGTTCCCAAATATTGTGACGGGGTTTTGCATCAACGTAAGAATCCCTCCCTTCCAACCCCACCACGGTTCAGTGCCTCAGCTCTGTGGAGTCTCGTGGCCCCTTTGTAAGAAGGCCCAGTCTTTGTCAGGCTGTAATTAAGCCAGAGCCAAGAGTCTTCATGTTCAGCGCCCAAACCACGTGGTGTTTTAAGAAATGATTATTCAAGCTTGGTGGGAGTGGGAGAATCCCGGGGTTTCATCACAGAAAAAGTCACATGAAAGGCATTCAGTGAATTCATCAAGGTCTTCCTTCCTAAAATCCTCTTCTTTATGCCAGGTGCAAACTGGTTTTAACACTCAGAGGCAAAGTATCTCTTACACCATAAAACACTCTTCTCGGCCAACATGAAGAGGTTTACTAGAGAGAGTGTAAACTTCGCAGAAAGATCAGATAATGGCTCCTCGGCAGGTGGAGCCCAGACATCCAGGGCTCTGGGTGGAAAATCTGTCCGCGCCTTGATTACTTTGATTTAAACAGCAGCCATGGAGGCCTGTCTTCAAAATTGGGAGAGGTAGAGGGAGCAAGGGAAGTGGATCTTCAAGTGGGATTTCACTGGGTCCTAGAATCTATGGCAGACCCTGAGACCAACTTAGATGCTGAGAAGTCTAAGAGCAGGATGGCAGATGAATTTGAAGTGGAAAGGGCAGCTCACACACTGGGTAGCCCTAGAAGAAAAAGCCCTCGGTGGCACACTCTTAGAACTTGCAAGCTCTCAGATTCTTGAAGGCTGTCAAAAGTGGGGTAAGTAGTATTGGTCCCTTGCAAATGGTTTGGCCCAACACCAGTAAGTCACTCACCGAAGCTCTGGCAGACAAAGCAGGTTGAAACCGTGGCTTTGGCTTTGCCTGAATTTTCATGAACTTTGAAGAGACTTCCAGGTGCATGATTACCCCAATCCAATCCCCTACCCCCTCGCAACACACAGAACCCCAACCAGCACCTAGATGGAAATGCCCTCCTTCATTACAACAAGGATTTAAGCCAAGAAAATAGTTCTTCAGAACAACTGCCCTTCAGCTGTGCTTAGTTTCTTCTACTTTCTTTTGAAATTTCATGCAGGATGCTTAGAGTGACCTAGTCTGTGGGAAAGATGTGGTTAGACATGCAGAAGGAGAAAAGGAAAGAATGTAACCTAAGTCCTTAGAAAGATTGCTAAGTCTTCCATTCCTAGGTTCATAGAAAAATCCCTTCTCCAATCTAGAAACAACTGCTGCCACCATATATATAAAGATAGCAGTTGCGTGTGTGTGTGTGTGTGTGTGTGTGTGTGTGTGTGTGTGTAATTATTTTGGTATAAGCAGTGGAATCCATGGAAAGTGCATGGAGCTAAAATTAAGTAAAGGACAGAACAGCATTTCAGGAAACTGAAGATCTTCTTATTTGGCCCTGGGAAATCAAGAATCTATAAGATAATGATTTATCCATCTGAGAATTCTGATCAGAGTTCTTAGTCCAGTTTTCTTCTCATTTTTCTTTTAAAGGTACAAAAGTTGAAGAGGTAATACATGTGCATGGGACATTCTAAATAAAGCCAAAAGCCACTACAGTTAAAAGTAGGCTCCTTTCCATGAGTATCCTCTAGGAAAAATCCCCTCTATCTTGAAATCCAGGTTTTGGAAATGGAGCTAGATGAAGAAAGACCATGCCAACTGCCTCAATGCTCTTCAGCCAGCTGATGATATAGGGCAGGCAGCCTATGGGGTCATTCCATAGCCTAAGGTGAGGGGGACTACTGTTTACTGAGTGCCAAGAATCCTACATTTGTTACTGCTTTTAACCATCAACACTATGTGAGGATCAGCTACGTAATTGCAGCTCAGTGCAAAATTAAAAGGGGGCACCCCTTGTACAAAAAATAAGAATTTCAAGATGGTGCTAGCAAATCAGTAAACCAAGCGTGGGGCACTTCGTGAACGCACAGACTGCATGGCCGCAAAACCAGCCCTGAACCACATATTAAGCGAGTGTTGTTATCGCCAGGGAACAGAGGAGGGAATGAGGCCAGGGAAGCAACATGACTCAACCAAGGATGTTGGGGCAGTGAGGGTCACAGGCCCTATTCAAACCAGGTGCACTGGACCCCAAAGATGGCAGTCTATCTGTGATCTTGAGCGGCTAGGCCTCTGAACTTTCCAAGGCCATTTTCCTGGGCCCATGGGGCAAATCCCCTGCAGTAATGTTTGTATGGTACACACAGACAGGGGCCTGCCTGGGAAATGTGTAGGGTGATCAGCACATTATGATAATTCAAACCGAATTATAATTCTTATCTTGGATTATGAAATGCCTTTCAGAGTGCAATTTCATAGATGAATCGAGTTTATTTATAATAAGCATGTCTAGTCAAAATAGGAGAACTACTTAACATTATAATTAAAACTGATACATATCTAGTTGAAAAACTATCCAGTCCCTAAAACACTTCCACAGGAGAGGGCTACATACTTTGGCACAAAATCTCTCTGCCCCTTCCAAAACATTTAATTTTTTATTCCAAAGGGGAGATTGTAACTTTTCCCACAATATCATATCAAACAAAAGGACAACATTATGCATTCAATAACCCTCAGCACCGGGCAGCCTGGGCATCAGTTGAACTTGTGTTGTAAGCTGAGACTCAAGGAAACATTTATTTATTTAAAATATTTTTGCCCATAAGTTAGACCAACAGCAATATTTCATTTCAGTGTGTTTTCAGACAGCTCTGTAGACAGAAATCCCGCAGACCCAGGGCTATGATCATGCTTACATCTGTAGACAGATTTAATTATTATTTTTCTTTGAAGTCAGATAGCCACTGAGAATTTTACATAGGAACCTAGTTCACTGGAAATGGCCTATAGATATTGACGATGCAACACCATATGCCTCTTTTTCATTATATTCATTGTTTTCTCTATATATTTGGCCAAGAACATAGCAACCTTTTGGTAGCAGATCTAGGAGTGGGAGCTGGTGGCTGACGGAGTCTTGGGAGTTGTTTCAAGGAGACACAAGGAAGGCAGGTGGAGGAGGAAGGGTGAGGATGTGGTTAAGACAGGAAGAGCTGGGGCACCTGAGTGGCTCAGTGGGTTAAGCCGCTGCCTTCAGCTCAGGTCATGATCTCAGGGTCCTGGGATCGAGCCCTGCATCAGGCTTTCTGCTCAGCAGGGAGCCTGCTTCCTCCTCTCTCTGCCTGCCTCTCTGCCTGTGATCTCTGTCTGTCAAATAAATAAATAAAATCTTAAAAAAAAAAAAAAAAAAGAAAAAGAAAAAAGAAAAGAAAAGAAAAGAAAGATAGGAAGAGCTTGGAGTTATCTCTTACAGGTGACCCCGAAGTCCTACTGGGCTCACCGGCAAAATCTCCAAGACAGGAGTTTTTACAATATCACTACTGATTACTTAAAATATCAAAAGCTCTTCTCTAGGAGCAACTTAAATATTTTTCTGTGTTTACTAATTTCTTTCATTTTATCAATAATTAGCATCTCCTTTCAACACCATTGTTAGTAAGAATGAACTGGACCGTGGTTTCCATAGCGTGGTCCTTCCAACCTGGCAGCATCGGCATCACCTGGGTACTCACTGATTTTTATCTTTGGGGTCAGGGCCCAGGGAGCTGTGTTTAACAAACTCTCCATTTTATTCTGACATGGGCTAAGATTTGAGAACCACTAAGCTAGAAGAAGAGTACCAGAATTGGGATGGATTTTCTGAGAAGTTAAAAAAAAATAAATATTGGTGATGTCTAAAATCCATCACAAGGGGACACCCTGCCTTTGCTTTCAACAACAAGGAAGAGACTTTGCTTTCAACAACAAGGAAAGATGCTGATTTACACCTTCTATAGGTTTTCCATGAACCCTAAAAGCAGGTGTGTTCTAAATTAGCTATGGTTTCCATTTTTAAATCAAAGGTCATGAATTCTGTAATAGGTGTGAGTCAAAAGTCCAAGGTCATGGGTTCTGTAATAGGTATGAGTCAAAAGTCTAAGGTCTCCACCTTCACTGTATCAGAATTACGCGGGGAGCATCTGAAGATAGCCCAACATTCCCTACTCCCCTAATACTCACATTTAATTGGCATGGGTGGGACCATATCTTTGTAAAGTTTTTTAGATGATTCTAACATGCATACAAGGGTTGAGGATAGTTATTACAAATGTGTGGAATTCCCTCTACCAAAATTAACAAATACTGGTGACTTATTGAGTAGATGTCTGAGATTTAAATCATCTCTTTACTGCAAAGAGGATCTGGGCTCTAATCCTATCTGAATGTCCATAGAAAAGTCCCTTTTCCTGCTCTGGGCCTCAGTTTCCTCTGTCCATCAAGGATCTTGCCAATGATGCTGTCTGGTTCCATGACTGGTATGTCATGGCTGTACGTCTGGCTGGTATGTGTGGCTCTCCAGTGACCCAGAGGCTTCACAAATGGGAGCCATACTGGATGCTGGTGCTGGTCATCCACAAGGAAGGAGAGCCCAGGAAGAGAAAGGGCTTAGTTTTTACCTGCCGCTGGCTTCAGTCCATCACATACGTTTGATGTGATGTGAGTCCACATCACATCAAACGTATGTGAACAGGGACTGATTTAAACATCCCCAGGCTCCCTCCACCACCCTGATGATTGGCACCAAGGATGTTCTAATATTGATGAATTGTTTGCTGAGACCTAGGTGGTCCCAAGACCCCACCCCAGCAGGGCAACCCAGAGGCTCTCAATCCTTAGCATCCCTACTCGGGCTTCTGATCTTTAAGAAGACCACCTGCTACACACCCTACTGAGTCCACTGAACTAAGAACTCATGCCGGAAACCCTCTGAAGGAGGGACTGTACCCTACGCTCAGCTGAAGTCTCTCTTAGGTGCTATCCCTTGCCTTTAACAAATGTTTGGCACAGAGTTAATGAGTCAACAAATGAATAAATAGTGATTTTTTTTTAAGCAGAAGGTAGATGAAAATAGCTGATAAGATTGATGATGATGGAGAAAACCAATGTTTGCTGAGGACACTCAGTGTTATGTAAATATACACCCTCACTTAAACCTCATAAGAGCCTAGAAGGTGGGAGGAGATTGGTACCCAGGAGGTAATGGAACTTGCCCAAGGACATCAAGTAGTGGTGGCAGTGGGGGTTCCAACCAAGCCTTGTCAGACTTGGGAGGTCTACCATGACGTGGAACAATCAAAATCTCTTTAATCGTTCTCGAGAACCTACCACGTCCCTTGGTACACTCAGTATTTGTGCTCAGACTCTGTGCCAGACCTGTTTGAAGTCCTAGAGTCAAAAAGATGGATGATGTGATTCCAGATTCCACCACCAAAGACCTCATAATCTTTGGGCGAAAACAATCCTGGATACCTCAATACACAATACATTTACAGCTAGAAGGATGTGAAAAGAGGAGGAGGAAGAGGCCTTTGATTTGCCTACAGCAAAGTGAGGAGGGGACTAATCTCTATCTTGGAGAGGTATTTTCCCTTGCAAGGGAGCACTGATGCTGTACAAAGAAAGGAAGAATGCGTACACATTCACGCACATGCAAACATCAGCACCTAGATTCTATTTCATAAATAATATTGTATAGGTTGGCTGAGCATTAAGAACTTGTTAAAAATCCCCAAATGCCTCTATACTTTATCAAGTAGCCTCGGAAATTCTTTCAGTTCTGGCAAGATTGGGAAATATAAATATATGTGTAACAGAGGTCACGTCTCCTCATTTTCAGTGTGCTTGTCATTTTCAGGATATCATTTTTTTTTAAAGATATTATTGATTGGGGCACCTGGGTGGCTCAGTTGGTTAAATGTCTACTGCTTATCTGACTGAGCCACCCAGGCACCCCCAGGATATAATGTTTAAGAAGTATAATAAAATCCCTTTACTGAATTCCGTGTTGATATTCTACCTACCACACATCAAAATGTACAAGTAAGACGTAATTTCTTATAGCTAAAACCCTGATATGGTAATGTTACTACAGAACCTTTTTAACACTCCCTAACCCAGCACACACACAGATATACACAAGTGTAACTCCATGGTCCCCAAGCACAGATGCTCAAAATTTGTTTGTTGAATGACTCCATGAGTCCAGCCGTCCCGAAAATGATCAGTAATTCCTGAAGAACAGCATTCTAGAAGAAAACCATATCCAAATTACCATGCCTCGTCTAAGCCGTGCCTGCAAAATCATGGGCCTGCTGTCACAAATATTATTTCCTCTGTTTCTTTCGGCAAAAGCCCCTGGAAGTCGGACTCTTTTTTCAACACTCAGCAGTCGAATTTACCAGTCACCACGCGTTCCCGGTGAATCGGGATTTCCAAGCGTAACTTTGTCTTTCCCCAAGTGCCCTGTCTGTTCACAATTTCCCAACATTTTTACAGTTCAATTAAAGGAGGCCTGCATTAACATCAAATATTTATACCTCTGTGATTCTGATTTAGAACTTGGCTTTGGAAGAAAAGCCAGGGTAAAACTGCTTCTGTTAATCAGCTCTAAGGGTGCTTTGTCCCTCTTCCCCTGGAGGCTGGCATGACAGTGGGCCAAGTCTGTGTGCCTCCTGTTAGCCTGCACCGATATGACAGCAATGGGGTCTCCTGGTTTGACACCAGAGCCTTCCTTTCCTGGCTGGGGCTTGGATGGAGTAAGCAAGGTGGAGTATGGGAGCAACGTTTGCTGAAAAGCATCTGAGGGACTCTCCAAGGCTTCAGGATGCACATACATACACTCTATTCAATCCCCCACTGCAGCCTCGAAGGACTTGGCCAGCTGCTGTAAATCAGGCCAGTTCGAGTCAGGGAGAGTCAATTCTAGAATGTGGGTTTAAAAGAGAAATTATTCTTCTGTAATATTTACTGAGAGAGTAATCGTAATATAATAGTAGCCTTCTCGCTTCAATATCAATTTGAAAACAGACTCCCTTTGGCTCTAGTAGGCAGGCCCTAGATCTTCTGGATTTGTATCAAGAAAGTGGATTCATCAGGAGCCTTCCCTTGGGAAATGACAGGAACCCGTTTATTGGCTCAAACATAGTTGTCAGACCTTGGGAGCTCTGTCTTTCAGTCTCTCTCTCTCTCTCTTTCTATGGCTCCATTTCCCTCTGTGTGGCCTCCTTTGAGGCCGGGTTTTCCCATGCAGTGACACAAGGGTCACCAGCATTTATAGGCTAATAGCCTATTCCTTCAGTAAATCCAGCAGAAAGAAAGAACTCCTCCTGACCAAAAATCTAGAACTGAGTCGCACGGTCTCAGGCTTGCCTGGCTTGGGTGCGATTATGAACCGTATCCAATCATAGGAGATAAGCCGCACATATCGCTCAGATTGGCCTGACCTGGATCTCAAGCCCAGCCTAGGTGTCAGGGTGTGCTCAGCCCCACCAGAAAGCAGGAACTAAAACTTGGGAAGGAGAAGCTGGGAAAATGGATCTTGGGCAGACAAAGGAGACCAAGAGAGAAGGGATTTGTCCTTACGGAAACTTCATGGTAAAAATACTGGTCGAGGTGTAGACTCCAAACAGTATGATTAGAGCTTACTGTCTATTGTTAAACGATATCTTTTTAAAAGGGAAAATCATGTCTCTCATCAGTGAACACATGATGAAATTTTTATTTAAGTCATTAAACAAAATGAGGGAACAATGGAGACGTCACAACTGGTTCAAAGGAGAATCCAACAGCCACGTTTTTATAAAAGATCAAGAGTATTGAAATGAACCTGTAAGGGGATGCAAAACCGCCTGTTCCCCAGTGACCTTGACGGAGGGCAGCCCCTCAGCCCAGCAGGAGGAAGTTCATTTACATTGCGACCAGTTAGTTCGCTGCACCCTACAATTCAAAGGCAATGAATCCCAGAACCAGAAAGCCTGGATGGGTGTGTCCCCAATAATGCGGTTTCCTGCTAGAGATATCTGTCATAGGTTTTGTTTATTCCAAATTTCCCTACACTCTCTGCTCAAAAGAAGATGATTCTCCATCATAAAATAAGGCTGGTCTCTTTAGCTCCAGCCTCCTTATTTACAGAGACTTGGCAAGAACATTGACTTAGCCTGTAAGTTTTTCCGGTTTGTTTTGCTGGAAGTTTCCATATGAAATGTTGTTTGCTATCCTGAGGCCGGGAAGCCAACTCCCAAGAAACTCTCTCCACTAGATTTTACCTGCACGCAGTACCTGTACATTTTGGTGAATTGCTCCTTTCAAGATAATTCAAATTTCTTGGCCTACACGGCAGTACCCTTCCTTAGTCCTGGGACCCTGTAGGCTAAGAACTGAGCTGCCAGTTTTCCTGGAAGAACCTCCTAAGCACTGGCTCCAGAAAGTCGGTCTTGGTTCCTTAACAGTGAATGATGCCTGCTGAAATGAGCATCATTCTCAAGTGTGACCTGCCAACCAAGGCCTTGACTGCGTAGCTGATGTGTCTAATCATATCCTGATAAAATAACAACCTGTCTTACTGATCCTCTGCAAAACGGTATGGCCAAGACAAGTAAAGACATTCCACGAGAGTTGATGATTCAGAAAAAGGGATGCCGGCGAGAATAATGTATTATTTTTTTAAATGTTTCATTTTTAGTTTTTCAAAAGCAGTCTACTGAACAGTAATGAGCTACAGAAAGCTTGGCAAGGAAGAGAAAGGGCTTCCTTTTATATTTAGAAAATAAAACTGTAAAATAGCATCAGCAATATTACACATAAATAACTCCAGTAAAACTGCCTTCTTTAGTTCATTCAGCCCATGCTTGTTGGGCCTGATCTTGGGGGAAGAGTCTTAGGAAGTCACCTGCTTTTCAAATGAGGAAGAGTCCTGGAAATCCTGACTCAGCCCACCGGAAGTCTCTGAAAGGTGTTTACGCTATGCCATCAGGAGCCTGCACATCCAGCATTCCATTCTTCGAAGTTTTGATAGTTTGAAGTACCTGGTACAGTCTTTTTCCAAGGAACTCTCAGATGAACCTTTTTTGTTTATGTCCTTTGGTGAGCACAGGAACCCCAACCTGGAGCTGGGGGCAGAGGCCTGGGCAAGCGTCAGAGTTAAACAAACAAACAAACAAATAAAAATGACACTATCTGTAGAAGATGGCGGCTTAAAATGGCTGTAGTTACTTTATCACTGAGAGTTTCCCAAAGTGAAAGACCTGACAAGAGTCCATGATGAGACGGGGGCAACTGACAAGGAACTTTGGCTGCTTCTGTGTCGAGCAAAACGAAACAAGAGATAATAATGTCCCTGCAAAATACTGTATTGAAGGATGATTCCGTCTTTTTTCAAAGAAATGTTCAGGAAATATTACCGTGTTACAATGACTGACAAAAATGGTTGAACATACTTTTTTAAAAAGATTTATTCATTTATTTTGGAGAGAGAAAGAAAGTGCACAGGAGCAGGGGGAGGGTCAAAGGGCGAAGGACAAGTAGGCTCCCCACCTGCTGAGCATGGAGCCTGACCTTGAGATCATAACCTTAGCTGAAATCAAGGATCAGACAGACGCTCAACTGACTGAGCCACCAGGGCTCCCCGAATGTAATTTTTTTATAAAGGGAAAAGTCTTGAGCTGTAGCATGTTCTAATTGTGAGATATAGCAAAGTGTGTGTTATCAACTAACAAGAATAAACCAGGCATATACAAAGAACATACCAAGAATGTCAAGTCAAGATCTCCAGTAAGTCTGGCACATGGCCAAGACACATAATTTTATATAAATCCCTAGTACATCCAGGTCTGAAACCACTGGCCTCGAAGATGCTAGATTTGAATTTAAGCCAGGTAATGACAGCAAGCATTTTAAATCATTACCAAAATCATGGCTGATGATATTATAGAGTTGTGGTCTAATGTCTTCAGGACGCTGATCTATAGAAATCCGTCAAGGAGAGTGGAAGACACTGATGAATCTCTAGGGACTCCCTATACAGGGTGCACTTTCTCTTTTAAGAGAGAGGAGAGAAAAAGAGCATGTAGGAGCAGGGGAGAGGCAGAGGGAGAGGGAGAGAGAGAATCTTAAGCAGACTTCACGCTCTGGCTCCATGACCCTGAGATCATGACCTAGGCCCAAGCCAATAGCCAGACACCTAACCGACTGAGCCACCCAGGCTCCCCCAGCTTACAATTTCTGAAATAAATTGCTAACATCTGATGTGGATTTAACACAGAGGAGGCTGAGCATGTCTTCTGACTTGCTAATCGTTTCCAAGCAATTCATTGGTAGTAACACTTCAAATAAGCCACATTCCTCTTTATAAGGCGAAAGAACAAATCTTTGTGATTTTCCAGGGAGCTTGTAAGAAATTGCAAAAATAGTTTTAGAAGCAAATGATGACTCAAAGGTTTTATCTTACCTTAGTTTTTATGCTTAGGGTGTGACTTTGCATGGGCAGTCATCAAAAAAGTTGTCAAAGGGATCTGGATGCTTGGTTAAAGCTAGGGCCCCAGGTGTCTGAGACACTGTACTTGCTTACCCATTAGTTCAAAGAGATGATCAAGCATTAAAAAAAATAACATAGAGGATGACATGACCATAAGGAGCCCTTAACTCTTTCATAAGTGAGAAATACTTGTTTTCTTCAATGATCAAGACCTCCATAGCCAGAATAGAGCATAGAAAATTCCTTTGGTGAGACACAGAATCTTTGTTACTTAGGCATATTACACAGAGAAAGAATAACCCTCTATTAGCAGTAAGTAAACCAGGGAAATACAGCCTTAAAAATCCTTCACACCTTTGCTAAGATTTTAACACATATTCTAGCTTTTCAGACAGATATTATGTCCAAAACCAGGGTAAGTAGATTTCACTTTCCAAGTTCTGTTCTTTATTGGATTTTTGGTTTGGGGAAAAAACTCATACTTTATGACAAATCCCAGAGAGTCTGTGAGGCTACAACTGATTTCAAAATAACACGAGGTTGATATTCTATGGCATGCATTCTTCATTCCTAGTTCCAAATGAATCAATAAAGAAGTATTTAAAAATGCTATCAGTTCTAATTCCTAGGATGTTAAATATGTGTAGTTACGACCTATAAGAACCACAGCTCTCTGGGGCCTAAATAAGTTTTGAGAGTGTAAGAGGGTCTGGAGAAGAAAATAAACCTGAAGATAAAATTCTTGCCCTTGAGAAACAAAAGCACGTCAGCAATTCTATTTCTCTGTGACCATCGCTCTTAATATAGTCTCAAATGTTTATATTAATTAAAACTTTAATCAAAGTAACTAACTTCCATTTCACGGAGAAAAATGAAGGGTAAATAATTCAAACGTGTTCCTGTCTGTCACACATGAACATTCAACTGCCACTCATGTCCCTTATTCCCTACCCTCAGTGGCAAAAATAAATGCATTCATTAATGTAGCCCAAGGATATAGCATCTCCGCAACATTTCAAAACAACAAAAAAAGCAAAATCCTATAAATTTGAAATTATGCTTACTAACTCATGCTTTAGCATTTGATCTTAGTTAGAAATGATCTACATATCAAATAGTATTCATTAATCATCTCAATTACTATGCCCAGGTTACCTAAAGATCCTAGAAATTATATTCTAGCTGATATACAACAAAATAGACTTACTGTCGAAAGAAATCGTTTGTGAGAATGGTTCCATTTTGTTAAACATAAATCTACATTTACATTTTTCATAACATTAACCATCATCACATAGGAACAATGTTGCATTATTTGATCATTAACTTGTGTAAGTTTAAGAAAAATACACCCAAGTATAATGAATATGGTTGCTTGTACCATAACTGACACTGATGAATAAGAAAAGACATAGTGGTTTTCATTATATAAAAATTATTAAACTAGTCTCTTCAGCCAAAGATTTACCCTATTTGAGCGAATTTCAATCACTGAGTTATTCACTAACTGAGTTAGTTTCTATAAGAATATTTTTCTTTTAAGTCTGGAACACTTCAAGTACCAAATGTTCAATATTCTGGGAATATGTAATATATGTATGTGTGTATATTTATCTGTATAAACCATTCAGAATAGAACTCCTTTAAGATATTTTACAACCTAATTTATTAATATCCCCTAGTGATATGAAAACATTACCCACTGTAACACTGGGAGGCAAAGACCTTTCTGAATTACACACAAATAGATGTGGAGACACATAGAGAGCTTAGAGCTTAAGTTCTGCAACCTCAGCCACAGATCAAAAGAAAATACAGAACACACAAACTCACCAGTCTGGATATCAAGGAGCTGTTCTCCTTTTCCAGGAGACACAATTCTTTTTTTTTTTTTTTTTTTTTGAGCTCAAAAGAGATAAGCAATAAGGAATAGCCAGCAAGATTCTACCATTTCTCATCAGACTGAGACCAGCCCTTTATAAACCATTAGTCCATATGTAGAAATCACAATTGGTCTGACCACAAAACCAAATTCCCAATCATTGTTGGGAAATCACTTATTGGCCATAGACAAACCAAAAGCCACACCCACTGATACATAAAATTAGCAGAGAACAGTTAAAATTGGAAAAGTAGGGTTAGCACAGTACTACTGTCCATTTTATTTGCCTGATTCATTCAGACTGAGAACTAAAATAAAAAGGCATGCATGCGTTTCAGCAATCTGAAAGGTGCCCACTCTGGGCATGAACATTAATCAGATCTTTCCAGTGAATTCACCAGGCATCTGAAAGGATCTTTCAAGCTACTGAAATATAATTTCCAAGCAAAGATAAAGCCATGATTCATACAAATATAAAATGAACAGGTGTCAAATATTTTATTTAACTCCTTATTACATGGAGAACTAGCAGCTGTTACAACTGATTCAAAGGAGAATCCAAAGAAGAATATATACAGACGACGAACACTAAAATGAACTTGCAGGGGTGCCCACGTGGTGCAGGCCTTAAGCGACTGACTCTTGATTTTGGCTGCAGTCATGACCTCCAGGTCATGAGATCAAGCCCCACGTTGGGCTCTGTGTCCACTGTGGAGCCCTCTTGAGATTCCCTCTCTCCCTCTGCCTCTGCCCCTTCCCACCCCTGCTCCCACGCACTCTCTCTGTCTCAAAAAATAAGTAAATAAAGTGAATTTTCAAATAAATACAAGAGTGGGTCTCTGTGGTGGTGATGGTCATGGTGGTGGTCATGGTGATGTGTGTGTGTGTATGGGGGAGGGTGTTTTTTCCTCCCCTAAATGGAATTCATTTTCATGCCCATATAAAGAATCATTTGCACTGCCATTGGTTCTCTACAATTTGTTGAGCTAGAAATAGCTCAAAGGCAATAAAAGACTAGAATCAGATAACAGAGGAGTGTCCTTTACACAATGCAATATTTTCATATTACTGGAGATACCCAGTCATCTTTTTTGCTTATTCCAAATTTCCTTATACTATGAATGTGGATGACTCTGCCTGATTTTAAGGTGTGGTATGTTTCTGGGACGCCTGGGTGGCTCAGTCAGCTAAGCATCTACCTTCGGCTCAGGTGGTGATCCTGGGGTTCTAAGAGAGCCCCGAGTTGGGCTCCCTGCTCAGTGGGGGTCTGTTTCTCTCCCTTGCCCCTGTTCCTGCTCTCTCTCACTCAAATAAAATCTTAGGGAAAAAAGAGAAAAAGCGGTGTGTTCCTACCCAAAGAATCCCTTCAAATATTCAGATTCTCAGTTGCTGCTAAAGGAGACTGAACTCAACTCAACATGTATTTATACCTCCTAGATGCAATATAACATGCTAGACTCTATTTTAAGGATTCAAAAATTGTAAGACATGGAAACTAAGCACAGTTATGCTCAATAACACCATGCTTAATTTACTGCACAAAGGTTTGTTATCAGTCATCGAATGCTGTGTAACAAAGCACCCAAAGGTGGTTTAAACAATAAACATTTACTTAGCTCATAAATCTATGGGTTGATCAGAAGTTTTTTTTCTGATGTAGGTCTGGCTCAACGGATTGCAGCTGGAATTCCTCATGTGTCTGCAGCTACTTGGTAGACTGGGAGAAGACTGGCTTTACATGTGTCCTCCCCTGTTACTACTCTGCGTCCTTCAATAGACAAAACTGGGCTTATCCATATGGTGTCAATAGTAGGGAACCAAGTGTATGAGCAGAACCCTGCAAGACCTCTGAAAGCAAGGCTGCCTCTCTTGCATTCTGTTGGCCAAAGCCAGGGACAAGACCTGACCAGATTCAAGGGGTATGGGAATCCACTCCATCTCTAGATTTGAAGAGTGCATTGCCCAGACATGGCTACGGGAGGGGAAAATCAGTTCATTAACGCAGTTCATCTACGACAGGCCCTTAACGTGTGGTAATTCACTCTCTAGGACCGGAGGAAGCCGTGAAATAAACACCTGATGCACAAAGGGACTTTGATAGGTGCTGCCCTAGAGGCCCATGCCACCAACGTGTCATGGTAGAAGAGGCAAGAGCTGAGTTGAACGTATCTGAGAAAGCTTCAGTGGGGCGTAATTGATGGTGAATTTTGAAAGAGATGCAGAAACTTCCTTCAAGGCAGGGGGAAGTAGAGTTGAAGATGGTTGAGTGGGATCTGACAGGGCTAGTCACAGAAAGAAGGAAGCCACACTCCTCCTCACTTTTCAGGCCCTGGTGGAATCCACAGAGATGTGAGGTGGTTGATCAATCGGGGTTCAAACCTTGGTTTTCCCACCGAAAGGGAAAGTCACTTCCTCTCTCTGAATCTCTTTTCTTCACTCAGAGAACTCCTATTCTGCTCTGACCACAGGAAATATTTTAAAAAGAAAAAAAAAAAAATACAAAACTTGAGTATGGCCTTGTAAACAAAAGTAAACCTCAAACAAGAGACGCAGATGCCGTGTTTTTAATCCACAGGGAGTTACTATGAAGGTACGGTCTCTGTAAATTTACAAGATGAGAAACAACAGAAACAAAATTTGCAGATAATGTGAACAAGCGATACCACGAAGAGGAAATATGAGTGACCAAAAAACATTAAAAGGCATGCCACCACTCACTCCTGATGGGGAAAACGCAAACTAAATAATAATGTGATACTGTTGTTTTCTTCCAAGTTGGCAAAAATTTAAAGATTGAAATTTTCTAGAGCTGGAAGGAGAATGAGAGAATGAAACCTCTATATGTTGTTGCATAGGGTCTAAATTGAATAATGTTCTGGGAGGGCTAGTTGGCAGACTGTCGCAAAAACTTAAATTATTTCTATTCTGATCCAGAACACTATCTCGTGCCAAAATGTTTATAGGCATGCTTGTGTGCACACACACACACACACACACACACATAAGCACACATACATATGTACATATACACGTATGCATGTGTGTATATATATATCCGTCCATATATATACATATCCATCCACCGGAATATTGATCCAGCATTGTTTATGATAAGGAAATTCTGAAGACATTCTAAAGGTCTCTAATTAAACCACATTTTTACATATTGACATAAAAGATACCCACAATGTATTATTAAAAGGAAAAAAGCAAGGGATGCCTGGATGGTTCTCTGGTTAAGCATCTGATTCTTGATTTCAGCGCAGGTCACGATCTCAGGGTTATGAGATCGAACCCTGCATCGGCTCCATACGGGGTGTGGAGACTGCTTAAGAGTCTCTCTCTCCTTCGCCATCTGCCCCTTCACCGCCTCTCTCTCAAAATTTGGAAAAAAAAAAAAAAGGAAGGAAAAAAGCAAGCTGCTGAGAATGTACCCATTATCACACATATATCATGGGGATAATACTATGTAAATAATAGACATGGAAATGCCTTGTAAACAGTAAATACTTTTAAATGTTAGGGCGCATATCTATTCAGCTTTAAGAACTTTAAGAAATACAATAGTTTATTTCAAACCTTTATTGGCTTCCATTTAGGACACCCATTTGATTTTCCCCGGGAAATGAGGAAACTGTGTAATAGGAGTCTTTGGCAAACTGGTTTTGGGTGCATCAGAAATGCGCATTGGGAAGAAAATAAAAAAAGCCCCCCACCTCGGGACGATCTCATTTTTCCTTCGGTAGATAATCAGCCACTAGCAGAGACGATATTCACTATCTGCTCTCAGTCCTTCTCTTCCCTGAACAGTTAAACTGGATAACAAACTAATAAAAAATAATTTGGAATCTGGGGCACGATTATGGCCGAGAGAGATGCTGATGATCATTTCATGTGATCAGAGAGAAACCTAAAATAGAGCGCTCTTCAATTACCATAATTTCTACTGTCATTGCAATTTCTGTACATAAAAGCATTTGGTCGGAGGCACAACAAATTCATCTGTAAATTACACAATAAAGGGCAGTGAATGGACTTGCCTTTAAAAGAACACACAGAATCGGTCATTGATGGGGACATCGTCCTCTTAATCGACACGTGAGGGCCACCAAGCGCAGACTCCATTACCGTACAAAGTTCTGGAGGCTGTCACCCAACCCCACACCCACCTTCTCCCTAGTTTAATTAAACCAGTATCACACTGAGACTGGAAGGCAAACACAATGATACAACAATAAACAAACATTAATCATGATCATTACATACATTTTATTACATGAAATAAATAATACTGTGGAGCTCTCAGCCGCCGATAAAGCTCTTCCTCTTGGATACCATCCTAAGGCAATTGAGGGGTAAAATAATACTAATAATGATAATAATAATTAGTATGAAAAGGAAAAAAAGGGGGCTTATCACCACATAAAGCAGAAACTGTATCCTCCTTCACTTATATTAATCTCATATTTGCTCATTTGTGGTTTCTTCTCCCTGAGAGGAGTGAAAAATAATTTCTTATTTGTAGCCTAGCTTTGGTGTATGCGATTCAACTCGAATCGCCCCCCAGGGCAAGGACAGCCCTGGAAGATTCGGTCAATATGCGATCTATCTACTCTTACGAGGTTCCACCAGGAAGCAGGGGTGGGGTTCTGAACCCTGCCCTGCACTGCAGCCAAAAGGAGGGGTAGAGGGAAAGGCGTTTAGCAAGACTCAAGGCGATGGCTTTTGTCCTTGCTTGAGAAAGACAAGGCCCCCAGTCCTGCTCTGTTCAAGAGTTCAAGTCCTTGACTCAGCTGAAGACCTCCCTGGTTTGTCTCTGAATCAGGAATGAGCCCCCTTGGGGGAAAGCTCTTTTGTTTTTCTTTCCAGAAGGCTTCCTGACCGTCTTTAGTATAAAGACCACGTTGGGAATGTCCGCTAAACATAAAACACGGCTGTCCGGCCCTATTGTCCCATCTCCATGTGGGAACAACAAGAAATAGGTTCTCTCCTGCAGAGATGCCCATTAAGGGCCAATGCACCAGCCGGACATGAATCCCATTCTGTGGCCTTACTAATTGTCCAGTCCTGAGGTGTTTTGTTGTGGACTGCCCATGACACCCTCTTAGAGAGTGTCTTTTAATAAAAAGATCCAACCTGGCCCTGCAGCCTCCATGATGTGGAAAGAGAGTATTAGCCTAGGAGACAGCTTTTGTCCCCTCCTGACTACGGAACATGTGATTGCTCAGGAGGGGGATGGAAGCTGCCACTTCAGTCTTCTGACAGGAATTAAAGAGGAGGGACCCTCCCGTCTCCTCCAAAGGGAGGAGAAAGGTATTGCTACATGAGGATTGCCTTTTTTACTTCCTTTCAGAGGAAAGAACTGACTGTTCCACATTCTAACTCCTGTTCTTGCCTGATAGAACCGGGGTTTGAATGGTTTACAATTCAGATACAGGCCCTGCTTCTGGGCTTAAAATGGCAGCTGTTGAGTAACGTACGGGAGCGGACGTCCCTCTGGGTCTGACGCTGTGGTCTCTTCTGTGGTCTCGTTGGAGTCCGTTGGGCTGGCAGTCAACCCACTGAGGAAATAGGAGAAGCAGGCTCCTCAGGCCAAGATATCGCTCCCTCCTCTGTGAAATCCTTGGTGAGGAAGCTCGGGAGCCATGCTTGGCCACGCTTGGCCACCCATGGCGCTGGCATTTGACACCCAGGGACAGAAGACACGCAAGTGTGACCAGGGTTCCATTCTCTGGACACGGCAAGCGTCTGGCCCTTTCTGCGGGAGATTAACCAGAGTGTGGAAGTGTGGCCAGTGGGGAGGAGGCTACTGGAGTTCTCGCCCCTTCCCCAGACAGACGCTTTTGGATGAATAACAGGAGAAGTAATAGGTGAGTGGACATATTCCCAAGCCAACTCCCTGCCCCAGTCCCTCAGGGAATGTCGCCTCACCCTCTGTCAATGAGTTTCTGGGGCTGCCTCTATCATAAATACTCTGATTAAAATGTAAATTTAGCCAACCTATCAGCTTCCCATTAAGGCGACTCTTTAAAAACGCCGTTAATCAGCTGAAAGATATGTAGGGAAATACCACTCATCAATTGTAACTGCTTATGACAGTTAACAAAGCTTTATATTTGCCCCAAACATGTGCTGATCTATCCATTATGCCAAGGTTCACTCTCGCGCTAATTGTACATTTTCTTCTCTAATGCATTTTTGCTGTTATCTCATAGGCTAATGAAAGCCAGGAAATCAATAAATATAAATTATACATGCAAAGAAGGACTGCTGCGAACATAAAGTTTCTAATTAATTGCACTTGATTAATTTATATCCTTTAATTATCTTGCTAAGCCACAAACAACATAAATATCTTTGCAATCTGGTTATTGCTATGTCAGTCATAAAAAAGCAGACACAGTAAATCTATGAAGTCTAGCAAACTGCATGGCCAGAAAACATGGAATGGCATAACCCATAAATATCATCAGACTTACTCAAGACACCGATGAATAATTTCAGTGTGACAAATTAACACTAAATATGTTGTATGGTTATTTGACGAAGGTTATAGTGATGTTAGAGCTTTAAATGGTGTGTATGGAGTAAGCAAAAACGTGGATTTTACCGATAGGCTTATAAAAATCTGCTCCAGCTGGGGAGGAATGGTGTGAGTGAGAACCCACATGCAAATATCCAGGGCAATTTTGCAAATGAAAGTACTCTCTGCCTCGGGACAAGTTGAAAGGCAAATTGTTAATTACCTTGTTTCTTAGTTTCCCTTTGATAAACTTGGTCAACACAGAATGATCCCACCTCTTCACCCCAGACCAAAATAAAACGCCTATTTCAAGCAGGAATTTAAATCTAGGAATTTGACACCCGGTGGGAAGAGAGCTGAATGGTGCATGCTGCCATTGTCTTAAGAGATGTAACTTTTACATGGAAAGTGGCTTCTTTTTATCCATTCCCTACCCCCCTTTTAATTTTATCTGACTCTGCTAAGCCAGCCATCTGTCACTGATCTGAAATCTAATCCTCTCTGCCCATCAAGCTTGCTCTTTGTCCTAGGCCACTGCATATTACCAAGCATCTATATCTACAACTTTCATAAATGTGTAAAAAGAAACTGTATCTGTCCTCAGCTACACTCAGACAAAGACCATCTGTCAGCAACCCCAGCTTTTCTTCAAAAAAGAAAGCATCCAAAGGGATTTGCCCTTTACCAAGTAAACCCACTTAACCCTTCCAATAAGATTAACTGTTATTTGTTTCCATTAAATAAAAATGACCACGCTAATATATGTTTAATAGTTCTGTAACAGTTGCAGAAAGATCAGCTCTCCTGTGGATATCTTCTGTAGATAAAACATGCATGCATATAAATACTGGAATTATGACGGCAATAAGATAACCTGTGAGGCAGAATGGCTGTTTTCACTTCCTTCCCTCAGTCTGGGGCTCTGGAAGAGAAGCCAACATAAAATATAGGAGCTAGAAAGTACCACACTCTCCCCGATCTTCTCTTTTACAGTAAAGAGCACTTCCAGATATAACATATGGCTGAGTAACACAATTATTAAGATTCAGAGGCTATCCTCTGACTTCTGCCCCGTTATCACTGCACATTCTTGTGGACAGTTTTATAGCTGTTAGGCTACACATTTCTAAACTCTGTATACGTCTGCTCTACAAATAGACACTAACTATTGCTGTAATCGTGGAAAATTTGTTGGTGGAGGGAAAGAAGTGCCGTTTAGGGACACCAAGGTAACGCTTAGAGATTTCCGTCTCTTATTTTCATCCTAGAATGCCAAAGTCGTTTGGCTTAGCATTTCCAAAGTGAAATAAATAATGCATTTGCTCCAGTGGAAAAGCCCAGGCAAATTTTTCACACGTTTGTCCTGTGGCTATAGGTTTACGGACAGATTACTGCAGAATAGCAGTGTTGTTAAGGTCTCATCCTCAAAGTAGGAAGGCCAAGTTCTGCCCACAGGTGGATACATTCTTTAACACCCAACAGCTCCTGGGGCCTCCAGCGCACCTCCTATGTGCTCAGGACTCCTGTTCCACCTGGGGGGGGGGTTGCCAGGCTGACCAAGACCAGGTATTTTTGCCCATGACTGGGGCTGCGTGGGCGGGTGAGACAGTGGACGATAAGGCAGGGACCCCAGCAGCCTCTACCTGCCCTGATCTGACAACTCTCAGGGTTGGCTGAGCCTCCAAACCTAATATTACTGGAAAGTGGTGGTGGTGGTGGTGAGGGCACGGGAGGGGGTGGCCAGGGGGTGGGAAACTATGAGGCAGAAGAAATGGCTTTGTTTTCCCCTCCCGCTGAGCTTCTAGGTTTGCTCCCTTAAAACCTTTTACACAGTCGTGACGACTCAGTTTCATGGGAAAATCCCATCGCAAGATTCCCAGTCCAAATACATACACCTGTCCTGTTGGCAATCCGTGTACGCATTCCTTCTCTCTCTCTCTCTCTCTCTCTCTCTCTCTCTCTCGAGCTGGGACTCTAAGGAGTCCTGGCTGGTTTTGCTTTCCCCAAACCCTCTGGTGTGTGCTGCAGACCCCCAGCTGGTTCTCAGCTTGCCCAGGGTTGGGGGGATCTCCGTGCTGGGGTGGTGGGGGGTCGGTTTCCCTTCCCCCTGGAGACCTCAGCTCAGGACCCGGATGTCCAGCTTTGCACCCAGCGGGTAGCTAAGGCGCCGGGCGCTGTCTCAGCCGGAGGGGAGGAGCCCTGTGCTGTGTTCAAAGTGGATGTCGCAGTCTCTAAGGAAACAGGTAAATCTCCTGATGCTGCAATCAGATGGGCGAGGAAGATCCGCTCCCGATGCACGTCGCCTGCCTCCCGGCTTCTCGGAGGTAATGAGAAAACCGCCCATGACAAGTATGGCCCCTGCATGTTCCCCTGGCTGATGGTTGGAAAAATACCAATGCGTCCAGCAGGGAGGAAGTAGGTCTCTCCCACTGGAGTTCACGAGATTTGTCATTTTCGATTTAATGCACCTAGGTAGCAAGTCGACTCGCTAGGTTTGACTGCAATTACCTTATCTTTCCTATTTTTAGTGACAGGACCAGATTATTTTAAGTGCATTTTATAGAAAACCCTTCTTTACTGAAGTATAAAGACTGTAATAAAGACAATACAATGTTTTGAAACTGTTTTAAATCCTTCACTCAGCGTTGCTTCTACAGATTTAACATGTAGGGGTTCTAATCTTACTGCTACTAATTAGAGCTTTAGTGTAATTGTGCCAACAGGGTGCTTGGCATAATAATTACTATTGAGAGATTCTGGTGGCGCAGGAACTTGCCTACATAATCAGATATGTCTAGTACTACAGTGCAGTTACCTTTGTATGTTGACTCAAGTTGGATTTTAACCAAGTAAGGGGTTATTTTGCCTTTATAATAAAGCTTAAAAGGCATATACATATGTATGATTTAGGTATCCATTTTTCCTCTTCGAGTCTTTTGAATATTAATTAGCAGGAACCCCAGAAGGCAACAGGGACACACTTTGTTTCAAATATCTCACAATTTGGGGGCAATTCGCTCCACGAGCAGGCTCGTCCGTGCCCGTGCAGCAAAGAGTCTATTTTGATGTCACGGTGCGCTGAGCGTCCGTACCTCCCAGGTGAGGGTCTCTCTCTCTCTCTCTCTTTTTCTCTCTCTCCCGAGAAATCCTGCCTTGTTGTGACAAGCAGAGAAAGGAAATGGAGGCTCTAGGCCCAGCCAGGAGCTGAATCTGGAAGGGATCTGTGTGTCTGGCTTCACAGGAGGAATCTCCGAGCACATCTGCACGGTAATTCTCCGCCACTTGCATCTCGGGAAATGGAAGGCTGCACCGGGGAGATGGACTTCTACCCCACACTGGGTAGCTTGGACAAGAGTTATCCCTGGTCCTTGCTGGTGACTGTAAAGACAAGCATCTGAAAAGACCTGTCGGGATGTCACGTGTGGGGGCGGTAGGAGTACATGTACCACTGGTCCTTCTCCCCTTGGGACAAGACCCCGACATGGGGCAGGCGGCCTCAGAGGCTCCCCCGGATTTATCGGGCAAGTAGCCAGGGTGTCACACTGGTTGGTTTCACTTTTTGTGGTGCCCGAGCTGAGTGAGCTCCGGCGAGGCTCTGTGCCTGGCAATGGAGACTGTGGGCTGCCCGTGGGCCGGGCACAGCAGTGTGCGGAGACCCTGTGGACAGGTCCTGGAACGTTCCTGGGCACCGACATGGGTGTACCAGATTTTGTTTTGTTTTGGCACATGTGAAAGAGTTTCTACAAACCTGATTTCACAGAGCAATAAGTCATCTAAGAGGGTGTCACCGGCCATTTAAAGTGCACTGCAGAGGTTTCTTAATGTAATAAATACATTGGAAAGGTAGTGTGTAATGGCCCAGAGCCTGAACTATAGCTCCATTTAGCTCCGACTGCCTTGTTTTTACTGCCCCTTAGTGCCTCACTTTTAAAGTGACAGGAAACCAATTTCTGATTGCAAATCAATGGGTTAGGATGTCACCTCTGGACAGTGAATTTAGCTGTAAATCCAAGGAGTCACCCGCGAGGCTAGGAAATGGGGGGTCAGGGGACGAAGGTGACCGCTTTATACAACACCAACGGAAATACGTTTGTTAATGGGGCACGTTAGAACTCTGTTTCTTGGGGGAGCGCCCAGGTATGCCCAGCCTGTCATTCTTCTCTCCTTACTGGCCCAGGGGTGGGCAGGGTGGGTTGGCCACAGGCCCCGGAATGTGGCAATGACATTTCCATTTTACTGTGGAGGCTGCAGACCTTCCCCGGGGGCTGATGCACGAGCAGGATCCCTTTCTCCCCGGACTTCCGGCGCCCTCCCTCATCATGTTAACCAAAACTGTATATGTTCCTGTCATGCCAGATACCTTTTGATGAGGCCCCTTTTTTCTTTAAGCTTTTAAGATAATCTTAGAGAAATCATCAAGCTATAAAAAGAAATCAATAAAAACAGAAAAGGTTCCCATCACCCCGAAAAAAATCCATAACTTTTGCATTTTAATAGAGACGCTACAGGACCAGACCCTTCATTTTCTTTCTGATGTGTTCCTTTGATTTCCTTCGTATCTCTCAGGCCTCTTGACTTTCTTGAGAAAGGGATTATTGAATTGTGTGTCTGCCTTAGATGTACTTGATCACTCAAGTATCTGTACTTAAGAATGTTAGAGTCTGTTCAGCTGTTCCCTCTTTGGAGCTCATCGGGGCTTGTCATCTTAATATTAATTGGGTTTTGTGCAGGAATCTCAAGTCCCACATTGAGTGGCTTTCAAGAGAGAAGATTATGCCCAAAGCCAGATACAAAGACAAACATATTTAGCACAACAATTATGATAATTACAGAAACATTCTGTCACGAAATAAGCAAGCCTGATTAAGGGCCCTTCTATATTATCAAATATTAATCTGATGTCTTCGGTCTAACCTGGTTTGAACATAAGAAGCTTCTG
This sequence comes from Neogale vison, assembly GCF_020171115.1. Taxonomy (NCBI): domain Eukaryota; kingdom Metazoa; phylum Chordata; class Mammalia; order Carnivora; family Mustelidae; genus Neogale; species Neogale vison. The sequence goes on along the minus strand of NC_058097.1, from coordinate 31,176,880 downwards.
ATGGTTTTATGTATTAACAGATTTGTAGAAGCCGAACATATACAGCCTAATAGTATGAGACAGCCAAGTCGGGGTAGTAAAAGGATTTTTGCTGAATGTAATCCATTTAAATTGAAAATAGACACAGATAGGATCATAAACCTGAAATCAAAATTAAAACATACCCTGCCAGTGAGACATTTTGTGTAATTCCAACCACATGGTAATCCAGAAACATATTGGGGAAAAGAATTATTAGGGCTCATTTCTGTTTAAAAAAATGAGTAATCATCACAATAAATGTACAGTCACTTGAAACTTTCCAGACTTTCTTGATACCCACATAAAGTGGCTGGTAATAGAAGCAGTAATATTCTTGCTAAACTAGAGAGTTAATTTTATTTGTAATTTTCAGCTGCTTTCAGTGTAATTGCACAATTTCCTCAATTATTAAAGTTCATTCTGCATACTTAAGTTCATTAGCCATTGTCAAATGGGCAAATTACTTTGCAATTTTAATATTTGTTGGACAAAGCTGCATTAATAGATTCACTCTCCAAACACAGTTTCTCAGCTCTCGCTACAGTATCCACAGATAATTGTAACCATCCAAATCAGAAGCCAGGGACTGGGTTATTATTATTATTATTTTCTCTCTCTTTCTTTTTCTGAACATCTCTTAAATATTGGTGATTTTCACCATAGAGGTGGGCATTTTTTGTTTATTTACTTTGAAGGGGAGGCAGCGGGAAGGCTGGTAGTAAGGACAACAGTGTCTGAGTCTTGCATAATACACAGGAAAAAGTACACTGGATGGGGAAGTTTCTCAGCACGCCTATGCAATTTGCATAAATATGGTCCAGTCATAAGCAGGAGAGGGGCCTCTAACAACACAGTGTGACTCTCTGAATAATCAATAAATCAGACTTTCAATCAGATTCTATTCTATAGAAGTTAAGTCATTATGCCACATACAGTATGATTCTGTATGTTACACTGTATCTGTAATTTACCTATATTGAGGGATTCTTTCCATGGTGTCCTTGCTGTAGTCAGAGAGGCGTTCTCAGATCTCCTTCTCCATCTCTCACACTCTCACCCCCTCCCACGCCCGTGAGTTGTTTAGTGCCTGCTTATGTAGACTATCTTTAAACATACATACATGTCCTTGGGACAAAAATGCCACTCTGTTTTGCCCCTTGCAGTTATGAAGCACCTTTGTCCCCCATTATCTCTTTTGATTAATGAATACACACTTGCTTCCCCCTATAGATGCACACTAAACACATGATCCCCCTAACGAAGGTGGTCGCTGAAATTTATCAGCATTGCTCTATGAAAATAAATGTGCTCCAACTGGCTTGGTCTCTGTGTGTTCTCGGTGCCCAGGGTCTCACTCCAAAACATCTGGGTGCAGATAGCTCCAGACCCTGCCAGCCTGGTTTATCTCACCAGTAATTAGGCTTGGATTTCTGCTTTATTAACTCAGATACAACAACGCCCTGCCCTCTGTCACCAGGGGGACTAATAGACGATAGTCACTCTGATTTGGAAACCTTACAAATTAAATGACAAAGTGAGAGGAAGTGGAGTTAAGGCAAATCGTGTAGAGATAAGGTAGCTGGTTTCACGCTAAGTTTTTCAAATGGGAGGCAGCGGCCTTTTGCCTTTCTATCCGCAGATGCAAAACTACCAAAATAAATAAGCCCAGTTTTCTTGATGGGTTTGTTAAACCTCAGTGATAGGCGAATTCTGGACCGCTGTGAGGAGTAATTGATGGTGTCTGTTTAAAACCAGGGGATCTTTTTTCTTCTCTGGAAGTCCTAGGGTTCCCTGCCTTCCTTGAGAATGATTTTCTTCTATTCTGTGTGCCTGTGAATCCGAGTGTTTATTTTCTCAGGACCATTTCAACAGGTCTCTCTTCATCACCTATAGGGCAGATCTGCTTTTACATTTTTTTGAATTCCTGTCCTGCCTTTCTAGGAAAAAAAACATCCACACACCTTATGTAAGATTAAAATTACCCAGGGAAACAAAATAACATTGAATGATGGGGGCGGGGGGGGGGGAAGAGCGGGGGGTGTGGAGAGGCCGTCCGGCGAAGCTGATTTCCATCTGTCTGCTGCAGAAGCTGTAGCCTTTCGTTTAGCAATATGATTTAACAAGCATTAGCCCTGGGTATGGAGCTGCCGGGTTTTGAGAAGGCTGATGAGATGTGATTATCTCTATGCAGAAATATCAGGGTGGTTAAAAGATAATTTGAAATGAGGTTAAAAATGAAGCGACACTAAGCTTCTCTCACTTGTGTCAAAACAATCACATCTTTTCTTGTCTTTCCTTTTTTTTCCCTTTCACTTTGATGACATTCACTCATATTGGGGGTGGAGACATTCTTCATAGCAAACTGTAATCCTTGACTAATTTTAAATTTAATGTGGCTCTGTTTGAAACATAGCTCTAAATCGGATCCAAAATCAGCTTCTGGATATTATGGATAGAATCTGCAATGTTTGTAATATTTGGTAAGCCTTAAATATTGCTATTAGTCACAAAACTACCATTTCCTATCACTCCGTTGACAACATTCATGGGATAAACAGCATACGTCGACATAATAAATGACATTTGGCTAGAAAAATGCCTTTGAACTTCAGCTTTAAAAATGAAAACAGGTTGAAAAAAGACCAAGCCTCAAATGTTAAAAACCATATGTTAGTAAATGAATTTACCTTGTCATATTATTCCATCACCTTAAACATAATTACTGTTTTGAATGATTAAGTTTCAAAGTCTGGGAACAGTTCTTACTTTAAGGGATGTATTTCAGTACTGGATATATTTATAAATTACCCAAGAAAAATACATTCACATAGCCATAGCTCTTGATTTATCAACAAAATAAAACCATCAAGTGGCTTAAGAAAGTTAAACATTATCTCTAAAGGATATAAAGAGAAATGACTGGGCCACTGGATGAAAACTTTTTAAAAAGCCCAAAAGAAGATTGGAAAGCCTGTCCATTTTGTGTAAAAGATGACCAGGATGTACTGCCAGTTTCCAAAGTTTAATCAACATTAAGAAAGAGTAGTAATCGTGCCCAGGGCAGATGGCCGCAGGCGCACTCTGCCGGACACAGTACCCCTGAGTAATAAAATGCTCAGAAACTGGAAAACAGTGATGTTCACATCCACAGGCAAGAGGAAACCTCAGTACTGCATTCCACCCCTGCTTTATCAATCAGTTACCGATCAATTACAGTCTCCCCCAACCCCCTTCCTCCAACATGTCCTCCCAGCCTGCGGTGCTGGCCCTGTTTATTCTGATGCAGGGAGATGACAATTAGTCATATTTATCCTTGCTGGGCCCATCTAATCCCCACTGCTTTTACTCATGTCAAATCCATTATCCCAAACAAAGCTTCATATGTCTTGCTGGAGATGCACGCAGCCTTGCCTTGTTTACTTTAAGAAGATGGATTTTATGGCGATGTGAAATACATACTGAGCCCTAACTAATGGGGCCACTTGGCATGGGGGAGCAAACGCCCTGGCGATTCATTCCACTCTAATCCAGGGTTGTTAACTTTGTCCTGGAAACCCATGGCCTCTGGCTGTGCCTTCGAGACCAACAGCCCTGGGTCTCCAGCACATCTCCTAAATTTTGTCCACAATGAAATACCTGTGATTGTCTCACTCAAGTGTCTTCAGCAGTGATATAACCCAACCCCTACCTAGTACCCCCCAGTAGCCACGGACTCTTTCCACCCAAGACCTGAGCTGCTTTCCTGCTCACTGTGGTGCTTTTTTATTCCTGAGACTGGTAAAAGAAATTCCCTCCCTCTCTTGTTTATTTAGAAAGAAGAATCTGAGGCACTCTGGTTACTTACATTTTTCAGCATTTCTTTGTCTTCCAAACCATTCTAGCTCTTAATATGGAAGTTTTATGGGTTATTTTTATCAGAAAATGCAGACTTTCGTTTGCTGACCTGAGCAGATTAGGATGGGTTAGAATGTGCTTGGAAACCCCCGATTTCACCCCAAAAGCCAATATATGGCATATGTTAACATCTAGAGCCTGAAAACACGGCCAGTAAGAGCGGCGCAGACTAAAGGAAGTCACTACTTAATTCCACAAACATTTGTTTCGGTCCAGGAATGGCACTAGAAACTTGGAGCCGTCGGGCTCCGGGCTCCGGGCTCGCACACACACGAGGGGCCATAACGTGCGGCACAGCGCCATCTGCCGGCGGGCCCGGCTGCCCAAACCGTCGTCCGCAGAGGGGGTGGCTCTGAAATCCACCCCGAGTAGCTTTCCTGACCTCCGTCCCCTGGGGCTTCCTGCTGCTGGGGAGTTCTGACTGTACTAAAAAGGGAAGAGAGAGGCAGGCTGTACTGGAGAGAAAAAGCAGTGCTAGAGAAACAGTTTCCAAAGACCTATTTAACATGTAAGCCGAGGAAGATTAATACTTTGGGAACAGTCTCCAGATATCTTGCCAAGGGCGCAGGCTTTCGGCATTAAAGGTGAAGCTGAGTTTATTTGCATCCAAAGCAAAGAGTTGTTTTTCCTCGTTTCTTTCTGTCTATAAAACATGGTGTCCTAACCGTATTGTGTTCACACCCGGGTTCTGGCTCGGAGCACTTCTGGGTGCAGGTAGAATTTCAGAGAAGCACGGCGGTTGTGTGTCTGCATAGGTGTGTGGGTGTGTGAGTGGGGGTTGCTGAAGTGCATTTGGAGACACTGGGGCTCTGTTTGCCCATCCATTCCACAAATCAGTGGAGGGACGGCTCCTCTCAAGGGCGGAATGCTAGGACTGTGGAAATGTAATCAACACGCTTGTGCATGTTTCCACACTGCCTTGAATGGGATCCCAGACTCCAGGAAACTCATCTCTGATAAATTGCAAAAGACCCAGACTAAATGGTCCAGAGAGGTGGTCATTATTCTTAAGGGAGGGACCTTACACCGTAACACAGGATAAAGCGTTATCTGCAATTATTTTTTAAGGCTCTGTTGGAGAGCTTCTTATTTTCATCCCACCTCCCGCTACCAGGCCTTTTGCTAACTGCAATTTCCATCCTGGAACACTGACTTCCAGCATCTCCCACCCTTGCCTCTGCCTTGCTCTGTACCCGTCCCTGCACCCTTCCCCATACCCACGGAGGTACTGCTGGGCGCCATCTCCACTTCACACAGGGAAAAAGAGGACACCCAGAACCATCCCTGGCTTCCACTAAAGGATGATTTGCTCAGGCCCCTGTAGGGGGAATCCTCTGGTTCTCCGTGCATAGTGGCATGGTGGCACAGGGTGAGGATTCAGTCCAGTTACCTCTGTGCTCTGAAAGGACTAGAGTTGATTTTTCTTCACCCTTATCCCTAACACAACACTGCCCATGGGTGAGACAGCTGCAGGGGGCAGGGGGACCGAGCTCCCTGGGCCTTCAAGGGATCTAGTCTCTGGGCCATTAGGAAAGGCTGCTGTTTTCTCAGGGGGCTGCCTCTGGAAAAGAGAGTTCTATAACACAGCGTTCCTCTAGATGCTGTCAGCTGTCTTTTTGTGGACTGGAAATCTGCTGGTATTCTCAGGGAATTGTCTCTCTGTCTCCCCTTCCCCCTGCCCCCCATCCTCCTCCTCCTCTTCTTGCCTCCCTCTCTCCCTTCCTCCCTCCCTGAGGATCACTCACACTCTCTTTTAGAAACAAATACAACTCAGATACATTCATTACAGAATTCAAATTTAAGATCGCAAGGATTTTAGAGACTGGGGTTGCCGATAAAATAACACAATACCCAAGCTCAATCTGAATTACAGAAAAACAATGAATAGTTTGAGAAGAGTAGAAGAATGTCCCAAATATTTCTCAGGACATACTTCTACGAAAAAATATCTGATATTGAAATGTATCTAGATGCCTGTGTGTTTCACTTTTGTTTTTCCTAAATCTGGCAGCTGATGAGAGGCCCTTTAGTGCAAGTCTTTAGACAGTAAATGCCCAGTTCCACATGCTGGTTAGAGGCAGAACCAGAGTCAGAAATCAGGTCTAGAAAGTCAGTTACCATCCTCTTCATCAACTATGCCACATTTTCCTCCCCCAGAAGAGCCGACTGGGGGTGTAGATCCTAAGTGAGCTCATGTAATAAAACCAGTCCCTTCTATAATTATTTCATAGAGACTGCGCATACCTCAAAGGACCATAACCTAAAAAAAAAAAAAAAAAAAAAAAAAAAAAGCCACTCATTTGGAAATGCCACTAGTTTATAATTTATGAAGTTTCCTGCCCAAGTGAATCTTGACACAGTCCATGTTTTCTTGCCGGAGAGTCCGGCTCTTTATCTCTAACCTTTGTTCACGATGACCTCAAAGACTCTGTCCTACCAAGTGCTTGCAAAGACGGAAGCACCCACTTACAGGGAAGCAAATAGTACGCTAATTACGTTGACCCTTAGACAACGTGGGCTTGAAGCGCACAGGTCCACGTACTTGGCGACGTTTCCCAGCACAGCACTGCAAATGTATTTTCTTTTCCTTATGATTTTCTTAGTAAAGTTTTCTTTTCACTCGTTTGCCTTAAGAACACGGTATATAGTACCCGTAACATACAGCATACGGTTTAATTGGCTGTCTATGTTCTCTGTAAGGTTTCCGGTTAAAAGTAGTTTATTAGTAGTTAAGTTTGGGGGGGGGAGTCAAAAGTTAAATGCAGATTTTCCATCATGCAGGGGGTCAGTGCCTCTACCCCCCACATTGTTCAAAGGTCAACTGTATTCCTCTCTCTGCACTTCTGTTAAAACAATAGCTCTAAAGCCATGATTGTGGGCAAGAGGACTGTTTATCTGAACTAGAAGGCTACACAGGGCCTCTTAAAATGTTCTAATATTTATCATAGATTTTAAATTAGTGACGTATCTTGAGGCTGCCCTCCAGATTCCTGGCAATACAGTGATTGGGGATCATGAAAACCCTCGGGGCAGCCAGGGGAGGGGCTTTATTTTGGAAGGCTGGGTGGGAAGTTAGCTTAGCCATGCCCAGAGTTGCCTCTGAGCGCCCCCCTTCCCTTAGTTTTGAACTAAGGGCTTAATTCTTTATAATCCCTCAGATCCATTATGGTTCTAAAACACTGGATGTCTGAAAATCAGTGATCCACTCACTCTGTTGATGTTTTTTAAGTTCCAGCTGGCAAGCAGAAGCAGGAATGGAATCTGAGTCTCTGAGAAGTGCCCTGTGCCCTGGCCGGGTGCCCCCCCTCCCCAAGCAATCTGGCTAACCCAAACCAAATGACAATAGCTCACACTGAGGAAAGAAAAAGAAAAAAAGGTGTTAATGAAACTAGTTGTAATGCAAAGAAAGGTCAGCTTTAGCTGCCAGCCCTGAAATGAAACCATGTAATTGCAAACGCAGAAAGGGCTCTAGGTGAGACAGGGGTCTGTGTCCAAGAGGCATCTGCCCAGCCCAGCCTAGTCCCCAACTAGCAACTGCTCCAAGAGGGGCTCTTACTGGGCCACAGCGGAGAGGAGTAACAGTTTGAAGGATGTGGACCTTTTACAGTTCGATCCAAATACTCAGCCAAACGACGGAGCTCTGAGGAGCGCCACCCATGCTCATGACGTTGGCGGGGAGAGCTGGAGTGAGCACAGCCCCAGAGAAGAAGTGATCTGGCAAAAGATGCCAAAATCCTCTTCGGTCTGGGAATTCTCATTTCACGCTTGGAGCTCGCGTTTCTCTAAGGCACGTAAAAGAAGACTAAATGAGGCCAGGTGGGGAGAGAAGAGGGAGGTTCTCCCTCCCTCTCTCCCTTCCTTCCTCTTTGGGCTTTTTTTTTTTACCTTACAATTGCTTCTGCAGAGAGCCCATTCGGGGAGGCTGAGATGGACCTAGGAGCCCGGAGCTGCTCGGGGGAGGGCCTCGATCTGCCTTCAACCTGCAGTCTCAAACCTTCCCTGCCTGCTGGGTCTGGCTCCACACAGAGGAGTCCTGACTCCTGATCACGGCAGTGACAGGGCTGTGATTCCCAAAGATGGATGGGTCAGTTCTTTGGAAAATCGAAAAACCCTCAAGTACTTCGTCCATTTCTTGAATGCGGCCAATTCAGGGACCACGCCCGGAAATGCGGAAATGCTACATGGATTATTGCCACTGAAATGTTTTCCTGTGGCTCAACGTCATCTTCAGAACATCCTCGGGGCTTTCCCTCTCAAGTACGTGCTACGGTTTTGCAAACTTCTTTTTTTTGCAGAAGGAGGGTGTGCCTCTGGGACTCCATTAGCCAAGTCTAGATTTAACCAGGAACCCAGGCATGACCTACTGAGAATAACGTTACCTGTGTAATGAGTAAAGAATTTAGTACCCCTGGGAGAAGAAAGGAGGGACTTGAAAAACTTGACCAGGCACTTAGGACCATGCATGTTCCTAAAGATTAGATGACACCCAAATTTGCTGCTAGTAGTTATCACTATTATAGTTATTACTGGCAACAAGTTTGGGTACGCTGCCTTCAGAAACCCTCCTTAAAAAGTACTGTAACCCCCCCTGTTATAAATGAGTAAGGGCTGGGGCGCCTGGGTGGCTCAGTGGGTTAAGCCGCTGCCTTCGGCTCAGGTCATGATCTCAGGGTCCTGGGATCGAGTCCCGCATCGGGCTCTCTGCTCAGCAGGGAGCCTGCTTCCTCCTCTCTCTCTCTCTGCTTGCCTCTATGCCTACTTGTGATTTCTCTCTGTCAAATAAATAAATAAATAAAATCTTTAAAAAAAAAAAAAAGAGTAAGGGCTGAGGTTGGGAGAGGTTTAGCAACTTAGATAACGTCACGGCTACTACCTAGTAGAGACAGGACTAGAAACGAAGTTTTGTTGACTCTACAAGTCCACATTTGCAATGACTTCTGATAATAAGAGAGAGCTTTAATTGAACACCTACTACCTGCAGGGCACTGTTAGGAGCACTCTCTGCGTATTATCTCAATAAGCCCCCACAACAACCTTGTGAGGCAGGTGCTACGATTCGGCCCATGTTGTGGATGAGGAATGGGAGGGACAGAGAGTAAGCGAAGGGCTGGAAACTCAGCCAATAGCCTGCGTTCCCTCCTCCTCAGTGGAGGCTGCTAGCCTTGCTTCTAATCAAATTTATGGTAAGCCCTTACGTAAAAGGTAAAAGGTGACATAAAATAAGACAACCCCCAACAACAGACAACAAAACGTAGCCCTCTTTCAAGCCCAAACTGGACGACTGTGTGTATCTTCTTCACTTTGAAGCAGAGGGTCTGTCTTCCTCTACCTCGTGTGTAAAAGCAACACTTGGTAAAACAAGGGGTTCCCTTCGGTTACCTGGGTTCCTCCTGCTCCCTATGGCCACAGACAATGGAAATTTGGTTTTTTAAACAACTGCACGGTCTCTTTTCCCACACATGCCTGCACGCATACACACACACTCACACACACACACACACACACACATACACTTTCTCCTCCAACCAAAAAAATCATGAATCCAATTTTTGGTTCCTTAGTTCAGCATGGCACTCGAGCTTAGGATGGAGGTTCTCCGGGACCCCTGGCTGCTGGGAGGTGGGGTCTCACCTCCAAACCCCCCGTGTTAACCCAGAGGCCCGCCGGCCCCCTTACTGCCTGATGAGAGTATAACCCTAAGGAAGCCGGCGGTTTTATTTCCCTCAGTAAATCTATTCTGATTAATGTAAACACTGTATAATACTCCACCTGTAGGTACTGTAATTAAGGCACATCTGAACCACAATCAGCACAGTGACAGGCAGAGGGAAAATTGTTGACCTCCCACAGATTTTTTAAGTCAGCACAGTTACTACTGTGAAAATCACCAAGTCATTAGCAGAGGGGTTTTTAGAAAAATTTTAAATGAAGGAAGTCTACTCACATTACAGCTGTTTGTCTGTTAACCTCCTTGTCCCCTCTCTTTCTGACTTTAGGTGAAATTCCCCTGCACCTCATCGGAGCCTCCGCAGCCTGGGGTGGGGGACACCCGTTTTGGAAGGAGGGGAAGTTTTCCATCCAGTCAGGGAGGAGCACCCGGCTTCTCTGCATGAGATGGAGGGGTTGGCCCGCACAGAGGGTCCTGGGACGCTGCCACCAAGCACCCGTCCCTCGTGTTTCTAGAACTCTCAGGTGACCGCTGACATGCCTTGCCGGGCTCCCAGGCTGCCTGAGAGCTCACACTTTGGCACAAAATTAATCTCCATGGACGCCCACTTGGGACGTGGAGAGCTGTAAGTCGGGGGCTTCTGCTCACTGTCTTCTAGATGCCAGGCTGTCAGCTGAGGGTCTGCCCAGCAACAGTGCTTTCAATCACTCCCAGCCGTGCCTCTCCCACCATGGAACCGGAGGCCCTGCTTGGGATGAGTTAGAGGGGGAGATGGGGCACCCTGACGTCCATTTCCAGCGAGTGACTGAATGCTTCCTGCCACCAAAGTCAAGGCTATCTCTTCCCTCACTGGGCGGGAGGCCACCAGGGCAGTGGTGAAACACATGGACATTTGAGTCCTACCTCACTGGGTTCTGCTTCTTGCTCCATCACTTCCTGACTGAGCCCCTTTGTGCCTCAGCGTCCTTATCTGTAAAATGGGGCTAAGCACAGTACACATCATTAGGATGATTGTGAAAACCGGAAGGGTTGCCCCACGACATGTGCGCACAATGTACAGCATCTCACAAATCAGGAGTCGATGAACTTTTGTCTGTAAAAGGCCAGATGGAAACTAGTTTAGGCTTGGTGGATTGTCAGGTCTCTGTCACAACGGCTTCACTCTGCTAGTGTAGCCTAGAAGCAGCCACAGGCCATGTGTCAATGAATGAGTGTGGCCTTGTTCCAATAAAACTTTATTTACAAGAACAGGTAATGGGCCAGATATGGCCCTTAGATCATAGTATGCTGATCACTGTTGATTTAAAATCTGAATAAATTTCAGCAGCTATTACTATATATAACAATCCCTCCTAGATCAGTTATTGTACACAGGGATTTGCTGGTGAATTAAGAGGATGCGGTCCACCTTAAAACCTATGATTGGTATTAGGGGAGGGGAGTGGAGGCACAAATGCACACACAGTAACTGAGGGCCGACTGTGTCCCAGAAGGAGTCTGTGTAAACTACAAGCTATTACCCAAAGCTTAAAGCAGAATGTGCCATTGAAGTGTTCATATTTATTTTGTAAAACACCATTCCCACCCCATGAAAACAAATCAGAAAAATTTTGCGTTAACCTCAAAACTGATGTCACCTTTGGAGAGGAAGTTTTCCCCAAGAAAAGTAAAGAAAACTAAAGGTGCACGAATACTATTGCATTGGGCTCTAGATGTTCATTATGCTGCTTTAGGTAACCATCAGCGGGGAGAAGCCCCACCCCCCCGGGGTGGGGTGGGGGTTGGGGGGTGTGTGTCAGTCGTTCTGTTTAAACTGCCAGCCAGTTTGCCCAAGTCAATCCTCGCACAGTCAAAACAGCCAGCTTCATGTATTTTTGGATTGAATAGGCCAGTTAATTTAACCAGGAACCTCAGTGTGGAGAAGTCAAGGTCTCGGCTGCCAAAAGTGTTAAGAGAGAAGTGAGGAGAATCTCTCCACCCCCAAGGTATAAACCCAAAGACATTGTTTAAAAACAGTGGGTTAAGCCACTGCCTTCGGCTCAGGTCATGATCTCAGGGTCCTGGGATCGAGTCCCGCATCGGGCTCTTTGCTCAGCAGGGAGCCTGCTTCCCTTAACCTCTCTCTCTGCCTGCCTCTCTGTCTACTTGTGATCTCTCTCTGTCAAATTAAAAAAAAAAAAATCTTCGGTTTAAGAGTGATATCAAAGAGTATTTGAAATATGTGTATATCTGTATCTATCTCTATACCTATTATCTATCTGCCTACCTACCTCTCCAGGCTAGTCTCTCGGGTCAGTTATATATAGAGAGAGACAGGCAGATGCTTAACATAGTTGCTCATAACTGAAGGGAAGGGAACCTGCGTGGGTGATAGACCAGACGGGCATTTTCCACATTATAGACCATGTACGCGCTCATTCATTCACTTTGTCTATGGACACCCTTGACAATGCACTATACGTGTGGAGGTAGGCACTGGGAATACAAAAATAAGGGAGTCGTGGAATTTAAGCTCCTACAAGAAGCTCACACTTCGTGTGATGGAGAAGAGAACACAGCTGACCAGGAGGAGGTCAGGAAAGGATCTCCATGCCACTTCCTTCCTCTGAAACAAGTGGGTCAAAACTCAGTTTTAGCAAAGGCGAGATTTCTCTTCTGATAGAGGATCCCGTTAGAATGGGAAGAAAGAGCCTGTGTCGCCTACCTGGGTCTGATGGCACTCTCTAGAATGGCTGTATCCACTGACTCTTAGGTCTTGCACTAGGAGAGACTCACCTGGTCCTACAGCCTTTCTCCTCTGTGGGTTATTGCCATTCCCCTCCGCATTCTAGTTGTTGGGATGCGTGCTTCTTGCTTGCCTTGCCTATTCATCTCTTTGTCTGTTTTTTTTTTTTTTTCACATCTAAGTGATTTGCTTTCTTTACTCCCTCCTCCCAGCACAATCTTTAGGTCCAATCATTCCCAACTCACTTCTCTTTACCCCCGAAATCCCCCGGAGCGTAACACGGTTCACAAACATAACTTTGGTTTCATGCCCTCTTGAACCTCCCTCCCCTTCTGCTGTTCCACTTTGTCCCAGATCTCAGGATCACATGGTAATTCAGCAAAATTCTACCAAGATGCTGGCTCCCGGGGTGTGAAGGGCTTGGGGCTCCTGAGTTCTAAGCCCCGGCCCAAAGTTGGCGCTCATTTTCAAAGGCAAATCACAAGACGCATATCAAAGAATTTACAGAATCCACATTGGGAAACCTGTCAGAAAATTGTTGGGAAAATAAAGTGAATCAATAGAATGTCAAGAGACTCCAATGGAAAAAATATTGAATATTCATTTTCTCAGTTTCACAGGGGTAGGGATTTACGAGGACCAAGGCAGCTAGTGGGATTTTCGGCTTTCCTTGGAATGGTTCAAATAATTTTTGTGCTGTGCATCAGATTAGTATTCAATTAACTCCTTTAAAATTATAATGCGCAACTTCAACAAACTTGTGAACGAGTCTGTGGCACAATTAGAGCAGTTAATAGTCACCAGGTACAACAAACGAATGCAGTATTGCTATAAACAGAGAATGTCTAAAACAAATTCAGTGATTGTGTTTCCCATTCACATAGCTGTTCCATTTGCCTGTAAACACCACGGAAAAAATTACAGAGGGGTCCTTTTCACTCATCAATTTCTCAAAATAAATCGATATAGAATCCACGTAGAAACTGTTTCTTTCTGATGTGGTTACATTCCCCCTAAACCCAACATACAAATACGGGCATCTCCCAGTGGGGAAACTTCGTATGTTACTTGGGCCACAAATGCCAAAATGTTTTAAACATGATCTCTCCATTACTCTCACACAGGCCATTTCAAGGTTGAAGAAAACAAAAGATGATCGTCTGAATACTGTGTAGACATCGGTATTCGACTGAAAAATAAAAATCACTTGGAGTTTTCACTTTTCAGAAACCCACCATCACCCAGAGAAATAGCATGAGCAGGAACAGCCATTGTAGGCCTCGGAATTTCAGAGGAAAGCCAAGGGGCCATCTTGGTTGTTGGGTCCTTCTGTTGTTGGTGTGTAAAAAATACGTCAGATTTTATTTATCCTATTACAGTCCAGACTGCAACTTCTTGTACGTTTCTTAGTTTCAATAGAATGAATCAAGACAAATGAAATTCATTTTAAGGACTTTGAGCCTTTGATTCAATGCAAAATCAGAGACTAACTCCCCCTGGTTGAGGGATTTGGCACCTTCCGCTGATCTACTCTAAAATAACGATGGAAAATCAATTTTAAATCTGAAACTTATAATCCTAATATTTTTATTTCCAGTAAAATACTACCCGAGACTGTTTGTGATTTTTAACAATCAATTGGTGACCATAGGATATAATGACATCTCCTGTCGCACGTCTTTATCTATGTCTTTGAAGGTTTCTCCCTGCTTTTTCCAACCCAAAGCTACCTTACCTACTCTCCACACACATCCACACAATTATGAAAGTATCACGTAACAATTTAAATAGATTAACTACTTCTGATAGTTTGTGGAAGAAATGCTACATCTCTTTTCCACGAGACTGTAAAACTTTCTCACCATTCTTAAGTAACAGCAGAAATAATAAAAACTAAAAAAAAAAAAAAAAAAGGCAATTTAATTTGGTTTTTTAGAACGAGTTCTTCTCTGGCCTTAGAAGATTAGTTTTCAAAGCAATGGTAAAATCATTGATGTACGTCTTTTCAAGTCAAAAGAAAAAAAGACTCCTAAATACCAAACATTTGCTCTTTGGAGCATAGCAAGAAGAAAGAAAGAGGGCCAGACGGCCACATCCTAAGAACAAAGTATTGTCCAGGTAGCTGTTGGCTAAAATGGGATCTCTTTCCAGATCTTTTTATTAGTTCAAGTTTTTCTTTCCTAAATAAAACTTCATTTTCTTTCACTAATCTTTCTAGTGGGTATCTGCTAGTTCTTTTGCATGTCTTGCTACGTGAAAGCTTGTAAAAAGGGAGGAATCTAAAACTGGTGCAATTTTATATTCGCAGTCTTTCTGCTATTAAAATGTATTTACCAGAAAGATAGTTCTTTTCTGTATTTAAAGAAACCATCCAACACGTGTGATTTTTAAGAAAAACACTGCTTTTTTCCCATCAATATAGAGAGATGACTTAATTATAAAATAATTACAAATTCTCCCCAAATTAGTTTATAAATGAATATCAATTAAATCCCAACCCCCTTTTTTTACTTCATAAAAGAATTCAAAATTTATGAAGAAAAATAGAAGCATAAGAATAATTGAGACTATTTGAAAAGAAAAGCAGTAAGGGAGAATCTCTCCTACCACCAATTTGAATATATTATAAAGTTATAATATCAGTATGGTGCTGATATAGGATTATTGGAAAAATAAAACTCTTCGGAACATTCCCAGTTAATATAAGAATTCAGTGTATGATAAAAGTAAAATTTAAATTCAAAATGTGGTATAGTATTCAATAATTTTGTTATTGTGGCAACTGGTTATTCATTTGTGGAGAGGGAAGGAACAAAGTCCCTGACTTACATGACTATGACTGAAAGAATACTTTTTTTTTTTTAAGATTTTATTTATTTGACAGACAGAGATCACAAGTAGGCAGAGAGGCAGGCAGAGAGGGGAAAGCAGGCTCCCCACTGAGCAGAGAGCTCAATGCAGGGCTTGATCCCAGGACTCTGAGATCATGACCTGAGCCCAAGGCAGAGGCTTAACCCACTGAGCCAGCCAGGTGCCCTGAAGGAATACATTTTAGATGAAAGACATTTGTAAGTGTAAACAAAGGAAATAAGTTTTTCCAAGAATATGAGGTAGATATTTACATGATATTAAAACTAATAATCATAAAAGAAACTAATAATATTTACTAAATAAATGCAAAAAATGCATGCACATCAAAGCACCAAAAATTATCTAAGAAGAAAGGCCAACTGAATTACATGTTTAAATAAATATTATAACAAACAGTTCAAATACTCAATATATAAACAGTCCTAACAATTCAATAAGAAAAAGATAAAGACTTATATGTTAATTAAAAAAAGGAACAAAGATAAAGACAGACAATTCACTTCAGAAAAAAATGAAATGACAAACAACTTAACCTACCCAGGGGCATTCACAAATAATAATAGTTAATGTTACCAACTTGTCAAAAAAAAATGATGTGGGGGAAATTGGGAATTCTTGCATACTGGTGATCAGAATATAAATGGATATGACTTCTTACAGGCAATAGTTTAAGTATGGACATGCTTGCTAGTCCAGCAATACCACTGCTAGAAACCTATCTGAGGAAATATCATGGATATAAGTAAATAAGTAAAATTTAACTATAAGGATGTTTGTTTTACTGTTCTTTGGAATATTAAATACAATAAAAATACTTTTACATATAAGAGGATGATGAATTGAGGAATTATTTAAAATGTCCTGCAGGGGGGATCCTGGGTGCCTCAGTCATTAAGCGTCTGCCTTAAAAATCATGACCTGCCTCAGGTCATGATCCTGGAGTCCTGGGATCGAACCCCACATTGGGCTTCCTGCTCAGTGGGGAGCCTGCTTCTCCCTCTCCCCCGCTCTCCCTGCTTGTGTTCCCTCTCTTGCTGTCTCTCTCTCTGTCAAATAAATAAATAAAACAAAATAAAAAGTTCCTGTCAGAAGTAATATTTAATAGCATCTCATGATATTTTGCCAACTGAGAAAAAAAAGCTTTCAAAGTAGTGTATGTGCTATGACACCATTTTGTTGAAAATTTAAAATAAAATATATGAATATGTAAATTATGAAAGCAACATTAAAATGTTACCATTATTTAAAGATGGTAATTTTATGAATATTTTTACGTTTATTTTTTGCTTCTCCCTCCAACAGTTTCCTTATATGACAAATATTACTCTGTGTGTGTGTGTGTGTGTGTGTGTTTGCGTCCTATTCTGGCCAACCCTGGTTTCTCTTTTTTCCATACCAGGTCTACACCTCTGAAACCTGGATTCTCTTCATTCCACACCTTCTCCTTCCAGTACTTGTGGCCCCTCTCCCGAGTTGTAGTTTTTAGAGACATGGAGATTTTTTTTTCTTGTTCTCTTTCCTTTTGTTCTTTGTTAATTTTAGAGACCACATAGGAGCTAGATATTTCTCCTCTGCCCTCAATGACAGGAAGTCTTTTAAAACTTTTTATAACTTTTGGAGTGTTTGGGTGGTGCAGTTGGCTAAGCATCCAACTCCTGGTTTCCCCTCAGGTCCTGATCTGAGGGTAGTGATCTCAGGGTTGTGAGATCGAGCCGCACGTCAGGCTCCGAGATCAGCACTCAGCGTGGAATCAGCTTAAGACTCTTTTCTTCCTCTGCCCCTCCCTCCTCTCCAATAAATAAATAAATCTTAAAAAACAAAAACAAAAAATTTTCATAGCTTTTAAGAAATTGATGAAGTTCTTTGAAATACACTCAGATAATACAGAACTGCTCCGAGCAGAAACTTTCCCCTCTTTTCCATACCAAGTAACATCTTTTAGGGATGACCGAAGTTAACACAGAAGTGTGGTGTGTGCTTATTTTCTGGCCTTTTCTCTGTGCCTTTATAAATATTTTAGCTCTTCAATCCATCATAATTTATTTTGGTATAAATCTTGCAAAGAGAAATATAATTGCTTACTTTTAACTTCACAAGTGCTCAGAACGGAATTTATACCGTGGTTCTTCTTTACACTCTTCTAGTGGAAATGAGAGAGGAAAAATTGGGGATGGAAAGGATAAAATGACGTTTTTTTGTTTTTTTTTTCTACATATACTTGAACTTGCTGGAGTGTTCCTTCTTCCTGATGAAGTAACTTCAATTTTTCTTTTCTTTTTTCTTTTTTTCATAAGGTAAGGCTAAGTGTCAGGCACCATAAATTCAGATTCTTAGAGTGTCCAGCAGACACTACAAAGGAAAGGTGTAGACGGAATCCAAGAGAGTGTAGGGAGTGTTGCGTGTTATAGCGAAACACGTGTTGGCAAATACAGTTCACCCAAGATGGCTTTGAATTTCATGGGTCCACTAACACACACATTTTTTCCAATAAAGACAGCATTGTACTGTAAATGCAGCTTCTCTTTCTCAGCATTTGCTTAATAGCATTTTGTTTTCTCTAGGTTATTTTATTATAAGAATACAACATGTAATATATGTAACACACCAAGGACGTGTTAATTGACTATATTACCGATAAGGCTTCTGGTCAACAGTAGGCTATTAGCAGTTAAGTTTTTAAGGAATCAAAAGTTACATGCAGATTTTTGTGTAGGGGCTTGGCATCCCTACCTGCATGTTGTTCAAGGGTCAACTGAAATTTCAATTCATTTTTTAAAAAAATATTTTATGTACTTATTTGTCAGAGAGAGAGAGAGAGAGAGCACAAGCAGGAGGAGGAAGGCAGAAAGGGGAGGGAGGCAGAGGGAGAAGCAGGCTTCCTGCTGAGCAAGGGGCCCAATGTGGGACTCAATCCCAGGACACTTAATCGACTGAGCCAGCCAGGCATCCCAAGGGTCAATCGAAATTCAAAAATTGAGCAAATATTACTTTTATAGTAAGAGGAAATTATTTTTAAAATACATGTTGAAGGTGTACATGTTAAGGTGTTGCTCTTAAAAATATGGAAAGTCTCTAACTTCTAAACTTACAGATAATGTTAGAACAGGTTAGCTGGGGAAAAGTTTTGAGTTGAATCTACATGGCTAATGGACTTCAGGTCCGACCCGGGACAGAGCTCAGTGAGATCAACCATTGCCACCTCCTCAACTTCAAGACTACAGTACATCCTGATTAAGTAACTTTGCCAGTGGAAGCTTCTATATGCAATAAAAAAACCCTGATAATCAATATTTGAATCCTTGCTATGAGCCAGGCATAGTGCTAGGCACATTTTTTTTAATAATACATTATTTTCTATGATCCCTTTGAAAATGCTACTCCTACGTATTATCACAATCATCACGTTATAGTTGGGGACATGGAGGCTCATAGATGGTAAATAATGTATGTTAGTGAGAACCTCCTTTTGTTAGATATCAAAGGTTGAGTTCTAACCATCACTGTTAGGACAGGTTTCCAACACAATAACTCTCCGCCCACTCTTTGTCTCTGTCCTGAAATGATGTCTATAGTCTGTTCTGGGAAGGCTGATTCCCCCTTGAAAGTGCCCTTCCATTCTGATGCCTCATCTTCTGGAGAAAATGTGGTGTAACCACACACAAAAATAGGATGGTGCCTGGGTGGCTCAGTGGGTTAAAGCCTCTGCCTTCGGCTCAGGTCATGATCCCAGCATCCTGAGATCAAGCCCCGCATTGGGCTCTCTGCTCTGCAGAGAGTCTGCTTCCTCCTCTCTCTGCCTGCCTCCCTGTCTGCTTGTGACCTCTCTCTCTCTGTCAAATAAATAAATAAATCTTAAAAAAAAAAACAAACAAACACAAATCCCACCCCTTCCACCTATGAATCAGGTGAGCCAGATGAGTTGTTTAGCTTTTCAGAAGCCCATTTCTTTATCTATAAAATGGGGACAATGCAACCTACTTCTTAGGTTGTGATGGGAATGAAGTGAGATGCTGCACACACCTGGCACAAGGTAGAGGCTAAGTCAATGCCCATCCCATCCCTTTCTCTTGAGAAAACTTTGATACATGTGCCTTATGTCACGCTACCAGTCAATGTCCTAAGAGAGGTATGAAAATAATGCAGTTCAACTGAACGTTCTTTATCACCTCAATTTACCTACAGAAGGAAAAGGCGAATTGTGGCAGAGGAGGTGGGAGGTGGGGAACAGCAAAGACAAATAAAAAGAGTTGGTCCCCACAGCTCTTCTAGGTTCAGTCCACCTGCCTCAGATTGTCTAAGGCCCAACTGTGTACACATCTACTGTCCTCCAGAAGGTTGGCAACCATTCCCTGATTAATTTTCCTAATAATGCTTTAAGAGTCTGAGTCCTTCATCTAAGAAATAACACTGTATGTAACATAGGAATGTAATCCCAGAACAAGTTGCAAGCAGTTCATGAGAAAATAAAATTATTCCCAAACCCCACTGGTCCAACAACTACACATCTGCATGGTATCCTTTCTCTGAGACAATGGCTCTCTACATGAAGTTCTTCAACGAGTTCCAGAAGGTCCATAAACCTCATGAAATCACCAGCTTCTTCACGATTGTATGCATGTGCCTTTTGCAAGGACAGGGTTGATTTTATGAAATTCTCAAGAAAGTATATGACCCCAAACACCTATGACTCATTGGCTTAGAAGCTTATAATCCAGGTCAGCCATGATGACATCAAGAAAGGCACAATTCATAGTAGTGTACTGATATGCAGTTAGGGAGGAAATGGTCACAGATAGAGATACATGTATGATTTGGGGGTTCAAGTGGGACTTGTACATCTGAACGGAAGAATAATTCTTTCCAGAGGAGGGTTCATTTTGACGTTCTAATCTTAAAGAAAATAAAGAGCAGACATCTTGAAAGACTTTTCATCTTGCATTGTAAGCCTTTCCTCCACTTTCTTTGCAACCCCAAACCACCAAACATTTACATCTAACTGGAGGGAATGACTTACCAGCTAATTGACCCTGTTTCATTGATGCATCTATTTTTCTATTTAACAGTTTTTTTCTCCTACTCTCACTTTTCATTTCTTGCCTGAGTTCACATGGTCCATTCCTTGTCTTTTTTAATAACTGGCCAAATTATTACTATTAGTAATTTGAAGAGGGGGAAGAGAAACATAAATAAGGGAAATGAGTTTCCATGGCAACCACAGCCAGGTGAGATCATTTTGAACATCCTTTCTGTGACTGTTTCATTAGTGCTCTCCAGAGAGCCTGAATCCCTGTTAACCCCTTTATGGACTGAGTGTTCTTGAACAGATGCTCTCCAATTGCTCCCTCAATATTGGGGGTGCTGGTTTATTATTTTTAGAGTGTGCTTGGATTTTGTAACCAAAAGCAACTGGTATTGACCTAACTGGTATCAAGCTTTCAGTGGATCTGCCTCCTGGTTGGCCTATGATTCCCCAGCACCTTCCCAGGGTTCCACAGACGAGGACAAATGGCAGTCACTTTTTTTTTAAAGGAATACTAAACTAACAATTTAAAAAGTAGAATCTTCATAACGGCAATGTTTATTGAATCTAAACTCCATTCCTGTTAGACAGGATGAGGCATGAGAGCATTGATCAGTCAGGAGGGATTGAGTAATGCTGTAGTAACAAACAGCCCTCGTGATGGTTAATTTTATGTGTCAACTTGGTTGGGTTAAGCTGTTCAGCTGTTTGGTCAAACACCAGTCTAGATGTTGCTGTCAAGGTAATTTTTTTTTTTTTAAGTTATGAACATTACATCAGTAGATTGTGAGCAAAGCAAAATACCCTCCATCATGCGGGCAGGCCTATCAGCTGAAGGCCTTAAGAGAAGACTGAGGTATCCCAAAAATGAAAGAAGGAATTCTGCCTCCAAAATGCCTTCAGACTCAAGACTATAATACTGACTCCAGCCAGAATTTCTAGCCTATGGGCCTGCCCTACAGATTCCAGACTTCCAGCCCCCTATAATCATGAGCCAATTCCTTAAAATAAATCTCTCATTCTCTCTCTCTCTCTCAATAGATGGATAGGTAGATAGAGATATGTAGATATCCTTCCTCTCTCTCTCTCCCTCTGCCCCTGGTTCCACTCATGCATGCTCTCCCCACCTCTCTCTAAAACAAATAATTTTTTTGTTTTTTTTAAGCAAAGAAAAGAACTGGATCTGAACACACACCACCTGGGTTTGATTTCTTGCTCTCCTACTTGTTAGGTGTATGATCTTGCAAAATTACATCACATTCCTGTGCCTCTATTATCCTCCTATGTAAATTTATAAATAATAATGGTACTTGCCTCACAGGCTTGTTATAAGGATTAAGTGAGTTGATACAATGTACATATGGCCTTTCCAGGTACATACAAAGCACGGTATATATGTGTTATTTCTATTATCGAAAATTTTTATAATATTATTATTTTTTAAAGATTTTATTCATTTGTTTGAGAGACAGAGATCACAAGTAGGCAGAGAGGCAGGCGGAGAGACAGGCAGAGAGACAGGAGGAAGCAGGCTCCCCGCTGAGCAGAGAGCCTGATGCAGGGCTAGATCCCAGGACCCTGGGATCATGACCTGAGCCGAAGGCAGAGGCTTTAACCCACTGAGCCACCCAGATGCCCCTAATATTATTTGTTTCTTCACCAGTATATCTCCAGTTCCAAATATACAGCCTGATTATCAATAATTATCAGCAGTAGCTTATTAATAATTATTCACTGATAAAATAAACAAGCCTATATAACAAATAAATGCATTTGTGGTTGTAGTCAGCAGCTTCTAATATGACTTCCAGTGATCTCTGCTTCCAGGAATTTTATATCCTTGAGTGTGGCCTGGGCCTAGTGACTGGCTTCTAACAGAATATAGCAAAAGTGATAGGATATCACTTCTGAGATGAGGTTACAAAAGACTGACTTTCATCTTACTTGTTCTCTCTCTTGCTTTCTCTGCTTGCTGGCTCATTCTGAAGAAGCAAGCTGCCATGTTGTGAACCACCCTATAGAGGGGTCCATGTGACTAGGAATTAAGAGTACTCAGTCCATAAAGAACTGAACCTTCCAACAACCACTGGGTGACCTTGGAAGTTGATCTTCTCAGGAGCCTTGAGATCACAGCAGCCTTGGCTGATAACTTGACTGAAGCCTTGTGGGAGGTTTCGAGCCAGGGGACCCTAACAAAGCTGCACCTAGATTCCTGACTCATGGAAGCTGTGAGCTAATACATGTTTTGAGGCCCTTAAGTTTTGGGCTAATTTGTTACACAGAAAATCATAAATCATAGCAAATCAAGATAGTAGTATATGATAGAATGATTTGGATATTCAGGTAGAGATGTTTTAAACCCAAGCGTCTAATCAGGATCCATTTCCCTGGGCTCATAGACAATCACTAGCACCTCCAGAATCATCCTTTTCCATTTGTGTCTGCATTCCTATTTCCTGCCTGACTACTGGAGGTCCATAACAAGGAATTCAATTCTCTTATTTTATGAACTGTGTGCACTTGGCTAAGTGACTATTGTTCTCAGCAACTTTCTTCACTAATATAATGGAAATAAGGGTAGCTCTCTCACAGAATTACTCTGAGAGTTACAGTGGTCAGAACCCAGATAAAATACCCTGGAGAATCTAGAATCCAACAGTCATTCAACAAATGTTGGATCTTGAGCCTGACGTCTACTAGTTTAATATTTGCCATGTTTTTGAAACTTCATTTATACCTAACATCCTCTTCACAGTTATTCTTTAGAAACAATAGAATTCAGGTATCTTCCATACGGAAATGAGTTCTAGTGTGGTTTCTTACCAGAGAACAACAAAATAATAATAATAATAATTCTTTTGCTTTGGAGTTGGGCAAGTGGTTTATAGCATTCAAAAGGAAGCATAATTTAATAACTATGAGGATTTCAAAAAGAAGGCGGAGGACAAGGAGGAGGGGGAGGAGAAGAAGAAGGGGAAGAAAAAGAAGA
This sequence comes from Neogale vison, assembly GCF_020171115.1. Lineage (NCBI taxonomy): Eukaryota > Metazoa > Chordata > Mammalia > Carnivora > Mustelidae > Neogale > Neogale vison. The sequence continues at coordinate 31,153,692 of NC_058097.1, read as the reverse complement.
AAAGCTTTGGTCTACCTACAGGTTTACCAGAAAGCAGGCTTATTGTAAGTTCTGATACACAGTTGCCCTGCCTCCCAACCCCCAATACATGAGTCATTGGCCATCGTGGAGACACAGAATGAAACAATGCTTTGGGGACAAACCCAGTGTGCGCCCATCTAGTGGGGGCTGGAGAGAAGACCACAGTACACACACTGCTGCCCTGAGAAGGCGGCATCAGACAATGCAGCCTTTCCAACAGCAAAACTCAGGTCATTCAGAAAAACAAGGAAAGACAAACGTTTTCATTTACATTCTACCTTCCCTTGACATCAAATACCACAATTAAGAATTTGTTTTTTAATAAACACGGTCTTGAGTTGGTAAGAGCCAAAGCATCGTTCACATATCATTTCCTGCACCCCTCAGCTCATATTAGCAGACTTAGGAAAGCATCAACCACAAACATGTTGCTGATAGAAATTTCCTAATGCAAGCAGTCTTTATAGATTTCTGCTATTTCAGTGTAGGTCTCCGAGGACCATTTGAATCCATATTAATTTCCTTTCTGGCAGTTATGCGGCTGAGTATGAACTGCACTATTTCACTTTTAATCTGTCAGTAATTTAGTAATGTGTAAACTAATTATGCACAGATATTAATGTAATCGGTTTGGGGAGCTATAAAATCAATGTGTTTTTACAGACTGCATTAAAGAGAATTGCGGTATTATAATCACATGTCAGTTACAGATAATGTTATGGAATTAAAAAACGGATGTCACCCACATTTCAGGGAGCACCCACTAACTCCATCAAATAATACGAGCGTGGCCCTCACATTTTCTGGCATGGCAGGAAGAAAATACCACTATCACAGCCGAACAACCTTGCTTTGTGCTGATTCTGAGAACATCATCTCTGTGACCCTCCTCCTCCCTTTCCTCTAGGTTAAATAAAAACTTGCCATTCAGAGCCTCAAAAAGTGGGGCCGCAGATCATCCTTTTGGGAGTCATGCCTGTGTCCCACGGTAACGGTCCCCTTAAGTGCAGTCTACACTACACAATAAGCCAGATCGTTAATGCACCTGCAAATAGGTTGGCATGAACCCAGTGGTTAAGAGGGGTTACCACAGCTTTTGTTGGATGTTTTCACGAGGCCCATGACCCCACCCTGTGCGGCTATTTCTACAGGCAGTCCGAGATATGGTCAAATCCTTCCATGAGACTAGAGGCATCTCACTACCTTGACCCGTGGTTTTCCACCTCAAAGAGAAGGAAACTTAAAGCACTCTATGATAGGCCTTGAGATCCTGGAACACTACTTGTTCACTCAAGGGTTTGGACCAGTTCTAGAAATTTACCTTCATATACCTGTATTGAATGGATTCTTCTAACTCCCTGCGAGTTCGTCTCTGATTCTTTGCCCCCTCTAGAAACTTCGGCCGTTCTCTTGTGTAGCTCTAAACATCAGGGGTATCTCTGGCAGAATGTCCGCTCTATCCCTGCCTGACAATACTGGAGAGCCTTAGGCCCAGCCTTGTAGCTTAAGGAGGCATCAGTATAGAAAGGAAGTGGGTCTCAGATGGGACGCTGAGTTCCAACTCTGGAACCAGAGCTTTGGGCTATGCTGAAAGGCAGGTCTGGGGAAACCATGATTCTGATATTCCCCAGATGTGTGGTTCCCTCATCCCTTTGAGCCTTATTTTCCTTGTCTGCAAAACAGGAATGATAACAGCCCTTCCTCCACAGGGGGGTGAAGTGAAGTTTGTGCAATGTCTGGATCATAGGAAGTGTTCAGTAGTAGCCGGTGGTAGCAGCAGTCCTGGCCGTGAGAGCCAGTCTTAGTAATACTAATGAGCAAGCCTGTCACTTTCCTACTGTGAAATGAAAGCACTGGAGATAATCTCCAAAGTCCCTTCCAGCTAGTAAATTCGCATTCCCAGAGGTGGCTCAACTAGCTACAGAAATGCCCCATCAACCATCTACTTGCCAAGAGGATCCTCAGAAGGAAGAAAGTGGGTCAGCCCGATCCGAGGCTCCTCCTCTAATAAAATCTGCCCACCTTCCCTTTTTAGGCCTATCAATACATCCTTCCCGATTTCATTGCTAGTCCCTGCCCATCGCTCTGCCTGGTCCTATGGTCTGGCTTCTATTTGACTACATCCTTGTCTTTGCTCTAGAGTGTACTCTGTATGACTCACATTCAACAGATGTGCTCACTCATTCACTCGTGGCTCAATTATCTCTTGACACCTGCTGGGGGTGGAGAAAACTCTGCAGGGAATGTTGGTATCCATCAAAAATGTCTCCCGCTTTCTTACAAATAATTGCCCGCTGGCAAGATCCAAGTCCACAATAAAAATAATTTATTGTATCAAACTTTTCCCAAATCCTCTTTGCATTAGCTGGAACCTGGACTCCCTCCAAGGATGCCATGCACTCTCATATCCTTGCCAATGGTAGTCATGGATCCCTCCACTGGCCCACGTACCTCATGACCACATGTATACCACGTGGATGGCATACCTATTTCAAGACTACACATTCCACTTTTCCTCATTCAACGGATGTGCGTCAATCTCTAAGACTCACATCCACACTGACACTTTTTTTAATCTGATGCAAATTTTTTTCTCACGCATCCTCTTTCATCTTTCCCCACCATTTCAACACCTATTTGCTGTCTTACTTATGTGATTGGTTTCACCATGACTCAAATCCAATGAAGGTCAACCGTAAGCCACGAGGGCCGACTACTGGCCTGACAGTCATCATTAAATGAGATGATATATGTAAGTTACAAAGAACAGTACCTGACACATAGTGATGTTCAGTGCTTTCAGTTTCCTACCCTCTGCCTCCAGCTTCTTGTCATTCAGCAGAATAGCTACCATGTCCGCCAGGAACTCATTCACAAACCACTTCTGACAGATATTTTGGAGGGAGTATTTGTTTCCTGTCCTCAAAACGGAGGGGTGATCTTTAGAAGGATGGCATTGGTGGTCACTGTCCACGATCAGTAACATCCGGTTATAGAAACTGAGCACCCCTCACGAAGTCAAGAAAACAGATTAAAGTTCCATCGTTTGCACATTCAACTTTTGTGAAATCTAGGTGAGGTACCCGGTTGAACATCCAAAAAAAGGAAGGGGAAAAAAAAGAAACAGAGTATTCAAAACATGTAAAAATATATCTTATATGAGAAATCTTCATTAGCATATATATTAAGTATTTATATACGTGTGACATTACACAGGGCTACAAACATAGAAGCACAAAAGCTGTTCCTTGTGGGTCATTTAGGGGATCTTCTAGGGTCATTTTATCACACCCTATTACTACTTTACAATATAATTCATGTGAAAGTTAACTGTCCCATCATAAGTTGTTTTATAATGACTTTTGAGCATGTTAGTGAAAGGCAAAGAAAAAGTTCAGGGCAGGCCCCAGTCTACCAAAGGTGGGCATTGTCCATAACCAGCCTTCTCTCATTCCCCAAGGATTCTAGTAAATCAAAGTTCTATTTTTTTTTAAGATTTTATTTATTTATTTGACAGACAGAGATCACAAGTAGGCAGAGAGGCAGGCAGAGAGAGAGGGGGAAGCAGGCTCCCTGCTGAGCAGAGAGCCTGATGGGGGGCTCGATCCCAGAACCCTGGGATCACAACCTGAGCCGAAGGCAGAGGCTTTAACCCACTGAGCCACCCAAGCTCTCCTAAATCAAGGTTCTTAATTTGTCTCCTCTCTTCCTCCATACTCGGGCTTCCTCAGGGGAAACTGAGGGTCCATCATACCCACTCATATCCATTCAAACTTGACTCCTTGACCCTCTTCTCTAGCTATCCTCCTGGCTGCCGAAAGGCAGCTGATATCAAAACTCCCTAGTTACTTCTCTTTTTTACAACAATCATGAAGTCTAGTCCTAAAAATAATTACCAATAATAAATGTACACAGACAGTGGTCTCCATACCCTGCACCAAAGGAAATTAGGGCAATGGCTTTTTCATCCTATTGAGAATACCTCCCAGGATAGCTTTTTCTTTGCCAATATAGTAAGAAAAATTAGCCCTGGAGAATTCTGTGCTACGATTGTCAGGACACGGATTATTGAGAAAGGAATTAGAATCATCATCTCTGGCAGAGGAAATTTGAGAAGCTGAGGGGATTTGTGGGCAACGAGGACTTTTATGGTCAATGATCTGGGTTGTAGCTTTGGGTCTTAGCCCTGCTCCACTGATGGAGAATTATGAACCTTAGATTTTTATCAAGAGTAACTCATGCCCTATTGAGAAAGGTACATCTGAGTTTTCCATGTATGAGGAAGACAAACAATTCAGAGACTTAGAAGGCCATGACTAAGTGTATCTTGGGCACACCAGAGATACCACAAGAGTACTGAGTTTGGAGTCAGAAGACCTGGGCTCAAGTGCTCTGTGTCACTTTGTAGATACTGACCTGTGCTATCTAATATGGTAGCAACTAGGCACACGGGCCTTTCCAAACTTAAATTTAAGTAATTAAAATTAAGTACAATTCGGGGCCCTGGATGCTCAGTTGGTTAAGCTTCTGACTTCGGCTCAGGTCATGATCCCAGGGTCCTGGACTGAGCCCTCTAATGTACTCTGTATGACTCACATTCAACAAATGCGCTCACTCATCCACTCATGGCTCAATTATCTCTTGACACCTACTGGGGGTGGAGAAAACTCTGCAGGGAATATTGGTATCCATCAAAAATGTCTCCCGCTTTCTTACAAATAATTGCCGGCTGGCAAGATCCAAGTCCACAATAAATTATATTTATTGTATCAACCTTTTCCAAAACCCTCTTTGCATTAACTGGAACCTGGACTCCCTCCAGGGATACCACACAGGGAGCATTGGGCTCCCTGCTCCATGGGAAGCCTGCTTCTCCCTCTCCCTCTGTCTCTCCTGCTCATGCTCTCTCTCTCTTTCTCTTTCAAATAAATAAATAAAATATTTAAAAAATTAAATACAGTTAAAAATCTAGGTCCTTAGTCATACTAGCCATATTTCAAGTGCTCCAGTGCCCTGTGTGGCTCTGGAGCTACTGCTTACACCGTACAGCTACAGACCCAAGGTGCATCATCTTCACAAGCTCCAGTTTCTTCTTCTGTTTAACAAAGGAGAAAAAGTAAAAGCTGTTCTGTTTACCTCCCAGGTGTGTTCTAAGGTAATGAACACAAAAGCACCTAAGAAATTATAAACACTTTATAAAAGATGAATGGTCAGGAGCAAAGCAATTAGTTTAGCATCTTGAGCTTTTGAACTTGAGCTAAGTAGAGGAGATCGCCACATCCTTATTTATATCACTTTGTGGATTTTTTTTTTTTAAATGTATGTGTTTATCTAGTTTCGCAAAGTCGCTCCCATCAGAAAAATAGGAACAGGTCAAGCTACGTCTAGCTAATCCCAAGTCTTGATGTCTTGGTCTCCAGATTAGTCCTAATGTTTTCATTGGATTTTGAATTACAAACAATTCATAACTTCACAATTCACATGAGGCCTGGGAAGCACATATAGAGACTTCTACGGGACACGCTATGTTAGTAGTAGCTTGTCTATGGGTACATCAACAGGAAAGTGGCATTTCTTGACCTCTCCCTAATTACTAACAGAACAGTGGGAACCCTGTTGCATTTGGGGTTTATGTTCATTTACCTTATGAATTTCCTCAGAAAACACATGCTTTATTATTTCCATCTTCGTTGCATTTGAAAATATCCATTTGAATTCTGCAGGCAAGAAAGAGATCTTCATTGTTTTGCTTCCTGGCCATTGGAGTCAGGAAGAGTGTAACTAGTCTCAAGAAGTGGGTGAAGGGGGGAAGACGGGGAGGGAAAGATTGATGGGGAGAGAATGGGGAAATTTTTCCAGAAGCTGAGAGACACCAGGCAAGAACAACTGAAAGTTTCCTCTAATTTTAAGAGATGGATAAGGATTCTATAGCCAGGGCAAGGCAGGCAGACAGGGAAATTGTGTTGGTTGTATACAGCTGGGTTATCACCCCCTTCATCACCATCATCTTCAAGCCTTGCATTGATGCTGGATCTGTAGGTTTCAAAGTTTATGTAAGTGCGCCTTTGATCATTGGCATAACTCACATGTGAAACAGACAACCATGGTTTTTGCCTGCCTAGGATCCACTCCTCCTGACTCTGGTAATAACACCATAATTTAATCTGGAAAACCACCTCTCTCTCTCTCTCTCTCTCTCTCTCTCTCGATTTCAGTCTACATGTCTCAAGTGGGGCTGCTCCTACCCTGGATCCAAGTGTGGGTACACCCCCAGGCCCTGACTCACCAGTATATTACATCCACCACCCACAATGATTAGTCCAGGGACAAGTACCTGACCCATGTCTGCCCAGTGAAACACAATCCTGGGGTGTTGGTCGAGACTATTAGGAAAGAGAAATCTTTGGGAGCCATGAAGCTTGGAGGATGAAGTCTGCAGCTTCTCCGACCTTTGCCTGAGAGTTTCTCTGAGAATAAACTTGACACCAAGGAAAACACAGCCAAGAGCTGGAAAGAGAATAAGACTGGGTCCTAAGGACGTAACTGTGATCCTTCGATTTATGTCTGCCCCAGATCACACTACCTTGGGACAATTTTGTTTGAGCCAGTTTGAGTTTCTCTTACTGGCAAAGAGGTCTACCTAATGCAACTGAAGAGATTAAGACTCACTTTTATGGATCAGAAAACCGAGGCTCAGGACAGCATCCATTCAACCATAATCGGGACCATCTCTTTGTTTCTGAGTATGGAGTTTCTGAAGAATTGTAGAATGCAGTCAGCAGGAAAGATGGGAAGAAAGCATTGGCAGGCTGTAGCCCCAAAGAATGTTTAAGGGTCTCATTAAAACGAAAGCGAAATGAGAAAGAACAGAGCCATGCTTATGGCATTACAAGTCTTTGGGGAGAGTAGAAATGCTGAAGTTTACAAATGCTTAAGAGGCAGCAGATAACTACAGTTTACTAAAGAAACAGTGTTGGAAAATAGAATGGGATTTAGCAATGTGGGATACACATGGTCTGGGAGGAAACCACGGCAAGTACCCACTTTCATTATTTTCTAAGTACAAATAACATGTATATAATATTTCAAAAAAATATAAAAGTATCTCTCCATATCCAAATGTGGTGGATATCTCCAAAGACAGCATCCATGCAATGATAATTCCAGTGGGTGAAATTTGCATATTAGGGTGACGGTTCTCAAAATGTCATCCCTAGACCAGCAGCATTAACATCTTGGAAAGTCTTGGGCCCTACCCCAGACCTACTGAACCCAAAACTCTGTAGTGGAGCTCACGAACATGCCCTCTAGGTGACTGCGATGAAGCCTGAGAACCACTGTAATAAGGGTACCTGAGCACATGCATGTTCATGGGTATGCTTTGTGTTAACTTTTTTTCCCAATACCTATCTACCTCCTATTCTGGAAGCTGTGCTAGAGTGAAAAGAGCATCACCTGTTTGAATCTAACCCAGAGAGGGAAGTACAGATTTGGGTCCCTTTAGGTCTTTCTGCTTTGAGTCCTTTAGAGTCAAAGAGCCAATGACCCTCAAGGTGGTTTGGAAATGTGGTCAGTTTCCAACTTCTGTCTTAGCTATATTCGTGCGGTAAGCTGAATTCTGAAGATAGGCTCTACCCCTCCCAGCCCCACCAAGTTTTCCCATCTCTTGGTTATATAATCAGATGCTACCCTAGATGTCTCCAAAGCCCCAAATCAGTTCATCTTAAGGTGGGGACGTTAACCAGTTGGGACTGATCCCATCACGGGAGTGCTCTTTCTCTAGTTGGAGCCTGGAAGAAATTTCAGAGAGATTTGAGGTATAAGAAGGTCTCAACCATGCCGTTGAGGTGGAAAGGGCTAAGTGAGAATGAATGTGGGCAGCCTCCAGACGCTGAGAGAGTCCCCAGGCTGACAGCCAACATGAAGTCCTACCACTACAAGAAACTGAATTCTTTCAACAACGTCAAAGAGCTTGGAAGTTGAATTTCTCTCCAGGGCCTGCCAGCGAGAACTCAGCTTGGACAAAACCTTGATTTGAGCATTTCTTTGCTCCAAATAGAGAACTCAGTCACGTGATGTTAGATTTCTGACCTACAGAACTGTGGACTAATAAACGGGTGTTGTTTTTATCGGGTAAATTTGTGACAATTCATATGCAGCAACAGGAAATGACTCCAACATGAAAGGGAATTGGCAGCTGGAGTATGGGGCTCAAGAATTCAGAATTACCTGGGATCTGATCATTCTGGGAATGTGTGAACAAGACAGTTAAAGGGGTAGAGTGTGGAAAGAGCATTTAGGGAAAAATTCAGCTCAGTGAAGAAGAAAAAGCACATTGGAAGGAAGGAAGAGGAAACCTGGTCGATGTATAATTAGGAGAAACGAAGGAAGCTCTGACAACCGAAATGAGGACAGAGGATTCCGTGGAAGGTGATGGAAAACGGAAGAGGTCGGTGCCGCAGAATGGTAAGGAATTGCATGGCAGTGTTATTACACAGAAGCATGTTTACACAGAATTTCACAATTCAAAGGCATTGTAGAGATTAGATTTCTCCTTCTTTTTTTTTTTTTAGATGAAGATGGAGAGACAGGAAGAATACGTAAACCGACCGAGGTTACGGAGATCATTTCCAAGTCGAGAGCAGAACTCACATCTCCTGATGCCTGTTTTTATTCTGCAGGACCCTGTCTGCACGGGAGTCTGCCCTTCCCCACAGGCAAAGAAACATCTCTTGTAGCCCCGAAGAAAGAACAGAGCAGAAGCCGGCACAAAACAACCAGACTGTTGGTACTCCAGCCTTGTGACATTAATCCAAGGCAAGATATGATGCCTTTTGCTCCCTGGCCATCTATGAATCCTGTCACTTTGTCACCAAGCCAAATGCAATTAGCACACAAGGCGTGCTCTTCCGGAGAGCCTCAAACCTGATTAACAGGTTCGAAACCGGGGCCTGGGGAGCAAGACAGATGATGTTGGGAAGCCTGTGCCCAGCGACAAAAGGATTAAAGGGGACCAAATGGTGCGGACAGAGAGAGATCTGTGAAGTGCCCAGGCTGAGAAGCCCTTGCTAGCACACACACCCAAGATCCAGCCCTGAGAAGCCTCTCCTCATCGATGTGGTTTGGTTTATTAAATAAATGGTGGTTTATTAACCTCCTAACCACCATCCCCCACCCCTCCAAGAAACTAAAAAGAATATTCTGCCCAGTGCAAAAGATCCTTCTGCTCACGTTGGAAGAGAAGTTACCCACGGGCTGGTATCGGTTTCCGTGGAAACCAAAAATAAATATTGATACGGCGTTAATGGTCTGTGTCTCACTTAAGCTCCATTAAACTTCGAGCACTTGCAAGAAAACAGCCCATTGATGGCACAGCTGAGGGAGAAGGAAGAGGCTTTATAAAAAGCAAGTGTGGGAGGCACATGGGGTGCCGGCAGGATTTCTGAGCCCTTCTCAGCCAGGGAGCACTTTATGGCACTCTTCCAGCCAGAGGGACCTACTTCCACGCACTCCACGCAGCTGGCTAGGACACTTGCCCTTCTTGGACGGGGGATTTTGTGAACCTGTCCTTTTTATAAAGAATCGTTGTGTGTTTTGGAAAGCTTATCTGCAGACAACAACATTTTCCAGGAACCCACATGCCCAAAGCGCAGGGAACAAATGAACTGAGCATCCAAATTAGAATATTTCTTTCTGTGCCACGGTTTCCCAAAGCAATCCGAGTGCAGACAACTGAGGTCAGTATTGCTGCCTTTTATATTTATAATCCTGCTTTTAGGAGCAAAGTATTTGATTTATTGCATGAAAGTATTTTATAGCTTGAAGCGCTGCTGCTCCTTGGACTAAGGAACATCACAGCCTGCTTAATTTACACAAGGGATGTTAGGACTATTTAATGGCATGTAAACATTTTATAAGGCAAGTTCAAATTGCAGGCGATATTTAATATACTTTAGCAAAATGGACCACAAATGGATTCGAGTTCTTATTTATGGGCCCGATCTCTCTTATGGCATCAAAAGTGAATCGAGTTTTAAAAGGTGTTAAGAGTTTTCAGTACAGTTCGTGACACTGGGCACAATCGGTAAGTCTGCATAAAACAAGCAGCACGTGAATTAATTCCAGAACCCCGGGCAACTGTGAGCGCCCCAATCAGACTTTATCGTACAGCTTCTGGGGCTCAGGCAATAGAAGCTCCTGGGCCCTCAGCTCCTAGCGGAGCTCAAAGCCCAGTGAGCTGCCAGGAGGGAGGAACAAAGGGGAGGAAGAGGGTCCGGAAAGGGTGGTTTCTTGGCATGGAAAAGCACAAGTGGGAAAATCCCTGACTAGCAAAATGCAGATTTAGGGAGTGTCCTTAAGCGAGATCAGAGGGTCCTAGTGGGTCATGAGGGTGCACAATGATACGTGTGATCAACTTCTAAAATCTCTGAGGAGTGGAGCTAGGAGTTTTGCTGTTCTAGAATTTCTTCTGGGAACACTCTTCACCTCCTACCTCTTACGAGGGCCCAGGCGCTAAGGGGCGGCTGACACCACCTGTTCGGCCCAAGTCTGGAGCCACGCGAGGAACTCGGTTTGCTGGCCAACGATTCAGGGAAGGCACGTGACCCAAGCTGGGTCAATCAAAGCCTCCTGCAGACTGGGGCTCTGGCTCTGGGAGAGGGGGGCCACTGGTCCCCTGGTGTAAAGAGACCACCACCAACGAAGCCACCTCACGGAAGAACAGTGCCAAGATAGATACCACTGAGGAGGACCCTGTTCCAAACCCGGATTCATTTATGCTGGACCTTAACTTGACTCCCCCTCTCAGAGCTAGTAGATTCCATTTCTTTTTTTAATTTATTTTCAGCATAACAGTATTCATTATTTTTGCACCACACCCAGTGCTCCATGCAATCCGTGACCTCTCTAATACCCACCACCTGGTACCCCAACCTCCCACCACCCCCCCGCCACTTCAAATCCCTCAGATTGTTTTTCAGAGTCCATAGTCTCTCATGATTCACCTCCCCTTCCAATTTCCCCCAACTCCCTTCTCCTCTCTAACTCCCCATGTCCTCCATGCTATTTGTTATGCTCCACAAATAAGTAAATTCCATTTTTAACTTTTTAAAATATGTGTTTCATCAGGATATGTCAGATATCCTGAGTGTCACATCTAGAGAGTGTTACCACTAGCATGGCTTGCATTTGGGAAAAGGGATGGGTGAACTAGCTTCCACATCCCTTGGGTTTAATCAAACGAGGGCCTTATTCTAGGAGAGGCTACACAGCCCCGAATTCTTGAGATGTTTCCAGTGAGGGTCCTTGCAAAAGAAGTCAGCATTGATGTCTCACTTAGGGCAGATATCTCAGGTTCCATTTCTAGCTCCCTTCTCCCTGGCTTCTTCTGGATTCTCTTTCTGGCTCAGACACTGATGCTCATTGAAGAAAGCCATCATTAGTCTTTTGGGCCTTGTCATTTCAACAAGCACAAATCTTATACCAATGAATATCCACCTGTATTTTTTCCCCCCAAAACCCTTTCACACCCAAATTTCAGGATAGCCCTGTAATCTCATTGTCGTTTTACAGACACAGAGAGATGACGCAGGTCTCCCCAAGTCACCACGCTGGCCGATCGTGAAGCTGGTTCCTTGCTCTCCAGCCCTGGCTGAGGATATCCCACCAACTGTTCGTTTCCGGCCCTTGCTCTGCCAGTTAATTCCCCTGGCCTCCTCCTTTCTTCCCTGCCCATCATGACAACCTCGAGCGTTAGTTCTCATCTTCCCTATGTTACAGCTGTAGAAATCGAAGCAGAGAAGTTAGAGTGAACTGCTCAGGTCTTCAGTGGAAGGATGTGTACCCAGGATTGGCTCAGGACCACACAAGTCATTCTGCCTACTTTGTCACAGCTGGGGAAGTGGAAGACTGACATGACAAAGTCCACTCTAATCTTATCTCAGCTGGTCATGAACACACCGCAGATTGTTTTGGAGGGCCTCCTCTGTACCGCATGGGGAAGATGGGCAAAAAAATCAGGCATCCTGGCATGTCCTGCTAAGTCATGAGGAAAAGTGACGAGGTCCTATAGGAGCCTGTGAGAAAACCAAGAACTTCGCCAAAGGCGTGTACAGGCCGGAGGGTACTGGAGAAGAGGCCAGAAAAGGCCAATCAGAGGAGGTGTCACTTAAGGTTAAGACTTAGAGGACTTTGTGAGCTCTAAACCGACAAAAGGGTTCCAAAGACCCCAACAGGTGTATTTTCTTTCCCGGTGTAGTTTTAAAAAAATTCCAAAATAACATTTTTGCACACAGCTCTTCCTCCATGTGGACTTTCTTCTCATATTTGCTCCCTGGGCTTCAGGAAACACTTTGATGTCTGGCTGTAAAGGGCGCTGCCTGGGGAGGGGGTGGGGTCGGGGGCGCTGCTCGGGGCCGGACCATATTTCATCCAAAACAGGGATTCAAAATGGAAGACCATTACCAGTCATGTAATTAACACTGCTGAAGACATACTGCTTATGAAAAGGAAAATGCTAGTACTGATTATGTAATTTATGAGGTGCTTACATCTAGTGGATTGGAGTGAATTATCTAGTTCCACCGATGCTCTGACCCATTTAAAATGAGAACAGAAGAGGGCAATCTGTTTGCCTCTCAGCACCCTCAGAGAAGGTAAAAGGGGTAATTTATATCTGTGTATCTGGCCGCTTATTCAGCCTCGCATTAGATAATGAGTTTGTATTTACATCTGGAAACCTCGCCTGCTCCGTCAGGAGATGATACGCCACGGGGGAGAAAGCAGGATGATTTTCACACATGTCCTTTCTGGTTCTGGGCACCTCCGCCCGGGGAGGAAAATTCATTTTGCTCACGAAAGCCTGTCTGATGTGGGATGTGCGGGGCAGGAGTGAGGAGGCCTGTGAGTTCTCACTCTGTGCCTTCCTTGGTTCCATGATCATACGCTCTTGGTGGGAGGGAAGAGATGCGGGTGTCGAAGTTCTTGGTGCCAGGTGTCCTCAGACAGGCGTCCTGTGGTCCCGTGGTCCAGGAGTCTTTGACAGCTGTGCAGAAGATTCCCTCCAGGATTCGTTGTCGATATGTTATGTGGAGCATTTTTACAGGACTCTGCCATTATAAAGGTCTGTTTCATCACCAAACCCCTCTCTGCGTTCCAGATTTAAAACAAAGGATCGAAGCTTTGACGCCCAATTCATATTTTTAAAATATAAGATAAAATTGTACAGAAGACCTAAAAATCAAGTTCTCCCTAAAGAAATTGGTAAAACATTTTCCCAAAGTGTTGACAGCTAAGGGAAAGTTTCCATTTCCGTCTGGGCAAAGAGTCTCACTAGAGACTAGATTCTTACTGAGGATGATGTCTGTGTCCCTCAGGGAGACCTATGGCCATGTCTGGAGACATTTTTGATGCTCACAAGAGGGGGTGCTAATGGCCTCTAATAGGTAGAGGTCAGAGATGTTGTGAAGTGTGCTACAATGCACAGGCCAGTCCTTGTCCCCACAAAGAATTATCTGGCCCAACGGGATAATGGCGCAAAGACTGAGAAGCCCTGCATTAGAGGTATACGAAGTTAAAGAATGCTCCCAATCTTAGCCACTTGGATTCTCCTGGAATGAACATTAGCCAAATGAACACTTTCAAAGAATTAACAATATTCCAGTACAGAATTAGGGGTCATACCTGGCAGAAGGGAGCTATAACACCACAGGGACGATGGGGCATTGAAGCAGAGACACATCGCTGGGGGTTTGGAAGGATTTGATTGGGGCTGAGGCAGGTGTGGGGGGGGGCTGAAGATTATGTTTAGGAAAGCCCTGGTGAGTTCTGCGGACCATTTTTAGGGGGTGGCGGGCACAGAGATCAGAATGCAATGACCTGAATGTAGACCAGCACGCAAAGATGAGCATTTTCTCAGGAAGAACTGGGTCAAAAAAAAAATTGCAATTTTTAATTTTTTCATATATAGAGTATTTGCGTAATCCATAAATGCATTCTAAAAGTAACATAACAGTGAACGCATATTGAGCGATAACGTATTAAGTCAGAAGTTGTGGTGAGCTCTTCACAATCGATCCTAACTACAATGTTCTTTATTGCCGCATCTCATAGGTAAGGAACCCGAGACAGGGCCATTGCAGGGAGGACCCAAAATCACCTGACTGCTGAGTGCTGGTTCTGAACCAGGTTTGTCGCCAGGAAAGAATTAGTTGATAAGAATACCTATTCTTATTGACTGCCTTATGCTACCTTCCCAGGAATACAACTGTTGTGTGTAGAACCAGAGAGAGAAGGGTGAAGGCCCCACATTCTTGTTCATGAAAATGTACCTTCTAACAGTCTGGGCTTTTACACACATAGGCATGAAGAACCTTGGTAAAGAGAAAAGGAAGAAGCTGATGCAACCCCAATAAGATTTTCCTCAGACTCAAGAGACACCTGAGCTGCCAAGAGTTACCCCTGCGCTCATTCCTTGAGTCTCCTACTGCCTTTCCCAGTAAATCATTAGGATTTTGGTGTCCATCTAAGGAGAAAAGTTTAGCCACATTCACTAAAATGGTACCAGTTACACAGATAGGAAGGCTGGATCACGCTGAGGGTGATTCCAGGGCAAATCCGAACAATAATAATAATATATATATATATATTTTAAGTACAGTATGGGGCACCTTGATGGCTCAGTTGGTCAAGTAGCAGACTCTTGATTTTGGCTCAGGTCATGATCTTGGGGTCCTGGGATTGAGCCTGGTATCAGTCGGTCTCTACACTTAGTGGGGAGTCTGCTTGGAGATTCTCTCTCTCCATCTTCCTCTGCCCCTCCCCTGCTCACATTCTCCTTCGCTCTCTCTCTCAAATAAATAAATATTTTTTTTAAAAAAAGTATAGTAAAAGCATCAACAATGTCTTAAAGTTGAACAAGATCAAAACTCAAAGTAATCTGGTTGGCCTGCAACATGGCTTATAGACTGAACATCTAATGGTTTTCCATTTAATCCATCCAACAGTCCAAGTGGGTAGGGCTTAGGGCTCTCATTTTGCAGATGAAGAACAGAAATGATGGTAGGTTAAGAGAAATGCTTCCAGCCACAGGCAGGGCCAGACAGGAGTCAGAATGCAAGACTTCTGACCCCGAGTTAATTAGCCTTTCTCTTACAGCACTCCTGACCCTTAGTTAGGTAGATATCTCTTAATTTAATCCATCAAAAGTAATGGGAACATTGTGTCTGGCCCTGTGGGATAAGATGTAGAAATATAGACCTGAAAGAAAACATGCCTCATAGAAACAGAGATCCTGGAGTTTGCTGTACTTGAGTTTGAACTCTGACTCTACCACCTGCTAGCTGTGAGTAGGGGACACCACACTGAAAGTCCTATCAACTCTTGAAGTCCTTGTCTCCTCATCTGGAAATTCAAGAAAAATAATCATATTGCTCCACAAGGCTGCTGCAAGTATGCAATTACTTGATGGTGATGCATATAAAATTGTACTACGCCTGATTCAGAGCAAGACTTGACTCAATGGAAGTTATGATATTATTCATCTTATTAATTGCTTACAATAACCATCTTGTCTAGAGGTGAGCATTCAAATAAGCCACAGGAGCTGGGTATGAAATCTGAATGTTGCAGCAGGCAACATTCTGTGTGATACGACGGGGATCAGTAGGGACTATGAGAATACAGAAAGTGCATTCCTCATCTAAAAGCATTAAAGCAGGGGTGCCTGGGTGGCTCAGTGGGTTAAGCCTCTGCCTTCGGCTCAGGTCATGATCTCAGGGTCCTGGGATCGAGCCCCGCATTGGGCTATCTGCTCAGCGGGGAGCCTGCTTCCTTCTCTCTCTTTGCCTGCTTCTCTGTCTACTTGTGATCTCTGTCCGTCAAATAAATGAATAAAATCTTTTAAAAAAAAGCATTAAAGCAATAAATAATAATAATAATAAAGGCTTCTAGACACACACAATATTTATGGGTTGTGTGGTTCACAAGTCATCAGTTTATAGAGGCTATTCAAATCCAATCCCCACTGTAATTACAGGGACAGAAAGGCCCAGTGAAGGGGAGAGAATTAACGGTGGAGTAATTCCTACCACCTCTTCACATTCTTCTCCTGCCCTCTCATGAGACAGTTATCCCTATTTTCTTCTTTAAAACCAAAGGAGGGGGCGCCCGGGTGGCTCAGTTGGTTGAGTGGCTGCTTCAGCTCAGGTCATGATTCCAGGGTCCTGGGATCGGGCCCCGCATCAGGCTCTCTGCTCAACAGAGAACCTGCACCTCTCTCCCTCTGCCTGACATTCTGCTTACTTGTGCACGCGCTCTCTCTCTCTCTCTCTGCCAAATAAATAAATAAAATAAAATAAACCCAAAGTGGGTGGGGAGGACTCCACACAATTAACCCAAGGGGATAAGCAGAGTGGTTGGGAGCAAATGAGGAAAAATCCTAAAAATGTAAGTTTTTCATGAAACTTTTTTTTTCTTCTTTTAGGGGAGAACAGATTTCTGTTCCCTTTGAGTATAAATATAACAAAAGTTTAGAGGACAGCCTCCCCCCCCCCAAATAACTGCCTGACTGACATTAAAGATGAAGTGGGAATGAAATATATAATTTCAAAATGATAAAAACACATGATTCCACGAGTGCCATATTCTGGGGTTTTCACCTACGTCTCAGCAGACTGAGGTATTGATCTGACTATGAAGCTGTGACAATAAAACAATGCTCTATTGACTGCCCCTGCAGGGTCGCCTAATATCATTTATTGAAGTAAGTTGAATAGCAGAAGGAAAGCGTTGCCCCTGTAATAAGTGGTAATTGCCAGGAAGTGAGGCATTGCGGTCCTCATTGACCCCCGCATCCTGATATTTTGATGGATTCTATGTAACTCCATTAGGATTGGCATTGTAATATTACACCAGCTCAGCTGTAGAACAACAGACCTCCGTTTGGATCATTGATTTTTGATTATACAGCTCCTCAGCATACCCCACAAGCAATTCCCATTGCTGGGGCCGGGGTACTGGAGCCGATAGGGGTGACAAATGGGACACTCCATAACTTCCAGCTACTTCCATAGTACTGTGAGAGAGCTGCCTCCTACAGGAGCCTGGACAAGGAAACAATCAATCACAACATCCACCTAATCAGTGGACAGAGTTAACTTGGCTCCCATATTGTGTCCCCAAGGAGGATGGCACAATTAGGGGGTATTTTTTGGATCTTAAAGTATGGGTTGAAATCGGCTGGATTTGCAGTTGTTTTTTTTTTTTTAATCTCCATGATTGTTTCACCTGTGTTCTTGAACGTTCTAGAAGAGATGCTTCCATTTTTCTGTTTGAACGTTCATTCCTTCACTCATTCAAGCCATGCTACTTAGAGTCCATGAATCAGTGTCCCTTCTGGTTTGTTGTGCTTGGGAGAGGGTATAAGTACTCAGATGGGTTCTCAAAGCCTGTATCCATGACTGTAGAACTCTGGATAGCCCTTTCTGTTGGATGTGATTTTGATCACGTGGCTGCACAAACATTAGATTGTGAGAAAAAATAAAGTTAAAAACCGAAACGATTATGATAAAAGTCTCCTAGGGGGAAAAATTCAGAACAAAAGAATGAGTTTTCTCATAATGAACGATGTTTGGTACCTATCCTTCATTAGGAGAAAGTCTGAGTACCCCACATGCTCCATTAACTCATATAGAAGTTGAGACTGGGCTCCCTTCTCTGAGTGATGACGTATTATTCCATAATACGTCGTGGCTGAGTGTTTCAGAGTCTGTGTTGTCCTCAACTCCCATGATGCATTTCTACTTGTTTCTTCAGAAATGAGGATAATGTTGGGCACATGGTAGGTCCAAGAACCAAAAGGTTTTCTTGGACAAAAAGCCAGGGCCTTAGGGGGTTTGACATTTGGCATCAAACCTTGGCAAACTCTACAATCTTCTTCTAATTAGGAACAACACGTGATGGGTCAGAGAAGGCTGGATATTGCTCTGAGTAAGGTCCACAGGTATCCGTGGACAAGGCTGAAAATGGCAGAAGAGACACACGGAAGTCCTCTCCACCTTGGCCCTGCCTCCATGGAGACTTCTCTCTAGTCACACTGACTATTTTCATGTTCCCTGACTTTGGTAGTGTGGTTCTCTCTTCCTAGGTTGCCTTCTTTTCTCTAGAAAATACTCATTTGTCAATGACCAGAAGTTCCTCTCCCCTTACCCTTGGAAAAAAAAAATTAAAAACTAAAAAATATATATATATATGGTCTTCATTCTTATCCACGACCCTTTCTGCAGGTGAAGACATCTAACTCATGTGACTTGGGCTTCACCAACATCTAAGGAAATCTCATCTGACTTTGTTTCTGGTGCATATTTTCCACAGGGAGGGGATATGCTAAGTTACCTTTCTCACTATGAATTAATAAGCATCAGCCTGGCGTTCATTCATCAGTCTGTGTGAGTCTGATTAACAGGAGTCCCTCCCTCGAAGGGGAAATCTATTTTTGATGTTCCTGGTTTTTCTTGGGTGACACTGACCCTCAAAAGGAATCCTTCCATCTCAACTACAAGTGCACCTCAATTATTCTGTTCAGAGGAGTTTGTTCACAAGGTTCTAAGGTTTGTGCATTTCCACAAAGCCCTTATGCAACCGGTGAGAAGAAGAGCCACTCTAAGCCAACGGCAGGGCATTGTGATTCTAGAAAGCAGTTGGTAAGGGTTAAGGTGGGACCAACGATTCAACTCCACCATGATTCTTAGGGATTTTGAGGGAGGGAGGGGAACCCAGGGTAAGATGGGACTTTCTGATAAATAGGGCAGGTGTGAACTTGGAGTCATGGTAACCTGTTCTCTATTCAGGTCAGGCAGGACTTATCTTCTCCATCTCACCATTGGACAAGGGAGCAGTTGGTCATTCAGGCACTGGACTCCGGCCACCCGATCCACTGCCCAATGGTTCAAAGGGCACAGCAGTAATGGGGTCTCCTGTCCCCTTGGTGATTTCCCCCACTTTGATGGCATTATTTCTTTAGTCATCTTAGCAGAGTGTTACCCAAAGGTCCGTGCTGGTCTGTTTTTGCTTTCTTTCAAAGTATTCAAAGTATTAGTACTAATTCAAAGTATTAGTCCTGCAAGGAACTCACCAAAAAATGTGGTTCATGAGCACGGGGCATGCTACTGTTTCCTCTTGCAATCCCATTAGTGTGCTGTAAATTCTGGAAAGTCTTGCTTGGCAGAAACATTTTTACAATCATTTAAATTATTTCTAAAGCACTATCTCTAATCTAATTGATTGCAGAAATCTTTTTTTTTTTTTTTAAATTTTGTTTTGTTTTGTTTTTCTACCTAAACAGCGATGCTACTTACAAAATTAGTGATCCACGAACCCACTTCAGGAAACAGTCAGAAATTATTTAGTCAAATACTGCCCAAGAGGCATCCGGCTTCTCTCAGGGGCTTTTCCTCCTCTATCATCATATTCAACTGTTTATTATTATTTCTTTAATTCAGTATCCTAGAGAGTAACCCCCTTTCCTTATTTCCCAGGAGCCTGATGGGGTACGTCACGGTGGCCCCTCATGCCACCCAGACTACTGGGTTTTCTAATATGATCCTAAATTATTGCCCCAAATAAATATGTGTTGCCAAATGTCAGGCCCTTTAATGTGATGAAGAAAACCTTGTTCCTATATACTTCCTCCTAAATGCATTTTGCTAGAGGGCATTTAAAAAAACACATTAAATTTTATGATGACTTTAACAAACAAGTCAGTGATCATGATTTCAATATGAGCAGCAAGCAGTTAAGGAGAAAGGTCGGCGAAACCGTGGCATATAGAGTTTCTGCTTGGGGACGGCTGACTCTCTCTCTGCAGCAAATGCGAGTCAGCTGACTCTCTAATGCTATAGTTAAAACATAGATTCTAAATAGTCAGGCTAATGACTCCAAAATTAAAATAGTCCTGGCCCCTGGATGCAGCTAGTAATTAACTTTTAATTTTATACAGAAGCATGTCATGCTTTTGACCCTTGACTTTATTTAGTTCTCTCCTGGCATTTCAAAAGCATGATCTGCTAAATAAGGTTGTTAAAATCAGTATTACAGAGAGAAGCAATTGCACAAATGTGCATATGGAAATTATAGCCAGAGGGTTGCTTCGGAGAGAAGCTGCCTCCATGAACTTAAATTTGTGCTAATTGCTATTGCTATATTATTCAAAATTATAAATTAGACTATTAGCAAATGGAATTATGTAAGACCTATGGGAGCAAAACAATTATTGTCACAGAGCCACAATATGTTACAGCTGAAAAAAGATTTATGGAGTATCTATTAACATTGTTCTCTTACTTTACTATCAGGGAAACTGAGGCCGAGGGAGGGAGCCTGGGTCCCCCGAGGTCAGGCTATGAGAAGGAGAGTGGTCTCGTACACTGGGGGTGGGGACCTGAAGGTGGGCTTTTTTATTGCTGTTATTTTCCAGTTTTCTAAAAAGCACTCTAGCGTTTAATGTCTGTGCGCTTGAACGGTGGAGAAGGAGTCAGAGATTGAAGGCAAGTTTTAAGAGTCTGTATATAGGCCAGACTGGGACAGGGGTGCCCCCAGTAGCTCAGCATTTTTCTCTTGTTAAATCAATTTTTATTTTACACGTGTATGAGTCAGCTCAGGGTGCTGTAACAAAACTCCACAGGCTGGATTGCTTAAACAACAGAAATTTATTTTTGCACATTTCTGGAGGATGGAGGTCCAAGACCAAGGTGCCATGAGGGTTGGTTTCTGGTGCGATCTCACTCTCTGGCTTGTAGAAGGTAGCCTTCTCACTGTGTCCTCATGTGGCCTTCCTTTGGGAGTGCGCACAGAGAGGCAGAGGGAGGAAGGGATCTGGCCTCGCTTCTTCCAAGGACACCAGTCCTATCAGAGAAGGGCCCCACCTTAATGACTTCATCTAACCTTGATTATGTCTCTAAATTCCCTGTTTCCAAACACAGTGACATTGTGGATTAGGGCCTTCATTTTGGGGGGGACATAGTTCAGTCCATAACAATACGTTCAGCACTGTTTGGAGGAGGAATGAGTGAAGAGGCTGGACATCAGGACCTTTGTGGTGGTTGTGATCAGTGTCTCCTATTGTCCCAAGCTCTGGCTCCGACTTGCATACTTCACTATAGTGGGACACCCAAAATTTCAATTCCTGCCTTGATATCTTTGATTTTCACTGGGCACCAAACATCAAAGTTCCCCTGCTCTCATCAGAAATGCATGCTACACAATGAGAAAGGACACTACCACCATGATTGTTCTATCCATCAGACCAGCTGCTCAGCACATCTGGTCCTCAACCTACTGGGTTTCATTTCCCTGCTAGCCTGTGAAATTACTCAAACAAGCCAATCATAACCTCCTGCAGGAACCAAGAGACACTTCAACCCCTTGTTACCACAAATCTTGTCTCCCACAACCCCTGATGCTTCATTCTACTTCTCAGTACAACCCTGTGTGGCCCTCCCTGGCATGTTGATGTCCTCCTGCCAGGGGCCATGAGTATATCCAACTGACAAATGCTATTAGTTTCATCTGTGCAGTACTGAGTGTTATGAAAGCAAGGGATCCCTCCTCTACCAATGGCGTGGATATGAAGTACTCAGAATACTCACCTAGAAACATAAAAGCCCTTCAGTTAACAGGATCCTGTCCCTTTGGGATGCTTCATTTGCTCTAGCCTGCCCCACCACAGTCCATCCCACCCCATTCCTTGTAAGGGGCTTTCCAACATTTTTCTCTTGATCATACACAGTTTTCTACTGGAGAGTCTAGGTAAACACAATTTTCTCCATCTCCTGACATTTTCAGTGATGTTTCATCTGCCAGTATTGATTGGCACTCTGGGAAGCTTCCTTTAATTGGCTCTGTGTGTGTGTGTGTGTGTGTGTGTGTGTGAATTTGTGCCTTAAGAGAAAAGAAGCAGGATATCAAGAAAATAAAGCACATAGCAGCAGCTAGGCTGTTGTAATCCAGCAACTAATACACTGAGGATAAGAGATGCAGTTCTGGTCTCTGGAAGGAAATTTTAGATCATGAATATAAAGTTAGCATCCTATAAGATCTGCTTTTTAAAAAACTTTATTTTATGCTTCTATCTCCAAAAATAACTGTACTTTTTTTTTTCTTTTAAATCACATTATTTATTTCCAAATTGCCTACTCCTATACAGGTAATCTCAATTTTAAATAACAGGTTATATGTTTTTTTAAAGATTTTATTTATTTGAGAGAGAGTGAGTGTAAGTGGGGGGAGGAGCAGAGGGGGAAGGAGGGGGACAAGCAGACTCTGAGCTGAACATAGAGCCCTACGCAGGGCTCAATCCCAGGCTCAGAGCCCTACCCAGGGCTAATCCCAGGACTCTGAGATCATGACCTGAGCTGAAATTGAGAGTTAGTTGCCCAACTGACTGAGCCACTCAGGCACCCCTAAAAAACAAGTTTTATTTTAAAGTTTCATGCATAAGCTAACTTAGGAGTGGCCTTAGAAAGCATTTGCCTCACATATCAGCATTAGAAAATTTAAGTTCACACACGAGACCTCCTTCACCAAATTATCTTATAGCTGGAAAAGATTATCTGCCATGAACCATAGTAGAAAATAATACTTCTAGAATATTTTAAACCAGAAATAACATTAACACAATGTCACCCAAAATATGGCTCACTTGCCTGGGGCTCAATTTTCCTACTTGAAAAAATCTGGATTAAGCAATGTCATAGGTCTTTCTCAGCTTGACTAAATGTAAGATTATTGACTATAAAATACATTTTGTAAGATCATAACTTCAAACTCAAGAAGACATAATGAGCATTTCTCTTTCTCCCAATATTTCATAAAATGACAATAAAACAATCAATTAAGAAAATACTATTATGAAAGGAATAGAAAGAAGGCCATCAGTAGCTAAGAGATTTTAACACAGGAAACATGAGAGAAAGAGAAAAATGGACACAGTATTTCAATCAACTAAATTTAGCATCATACAAATATGATTTGACAAAGAGAAATCAAAGGAAACTCAAAAAATTATATAGAGCTAAAGACAGAGATAACTCTTCAACAAGGGTCCATCCAGTGAAAGAAGAGTCCTACTCACAAACAATGTTGTGAAATTTTAGATCAATAAGGGCCCTAACATAAAAGATCCTAAAAATAAAATAAAAATCCTAAAAGCTTCTGTTTATATAGAAGAAAAAAAAATACTAGATTATCTACAAAGAATCCTATTTTGATGGCATCTAACTTTTTGTCACTGGCGATGGATATCAGAGAACAATGGAGCAATATATTCGAAGTCCGGAGAAAAGTATTTTTTAATGAAGAATTTTATATCTAGTCAAGCTATCATCTCAATGAAGTAACAAAACACTATTTTTAAACATTTAGGGAACATTCAGAAAGTTTATCAAAAATGCATCCAAATTAGTCCTATTAGCTATGCAGAAGGCCTAGAAATCATTTGGTTTAAATCAAGTCATTAGGTTCCAAAAAGAAAGTCAGTAGAAAAAGAATGGAGTAGATCTGTGAAATAGAAATAGTAAGAAACTAAGACAAATTATGATACAGTGGAGAGTTAAATACACATTTAATACATTGCTTACATTTGGCCAAGATGAAAAGAGACTAAGATTTTGTTTAATCCACATTTTTTAGATATGAAATTTGAGGCCTGGACAGGAGAGACACCTTTGGGGTGTCACACCGTTCTAATGTTTTGTTTTATTTCGAATTTAAAAATATATATATTCTGGGGCACCTGGGTGGCTCAGTGGGGTAAGCCTCTGCTTTCGGCTCAGGTCCTGATCTCTGGGTTCTGGAATAGAGTTCTGCATCGGACTCTCTGCTCAGCAGGGAGCCTGCTTCCCTCTCTCTCTCTGTCTGCCTCTCTGCCTACTTGTGATCTCTCTCTCCCTCTGTCAAATAATTAAATAAAATTAAAAAATATATATATTCTGTTCTGGTATGGTTCGGGGAAAATATTCATTTATTCTTTTCCAGCTGTATAACCAAAGGGGTTCCTCGGGTCTAATGTGAACTTAAACATAAAGCCTAACAGCGCATTGTGGTGGAGTGCTTTTTAAGGCAACCACCCAAAATAAAAGAAACTCAAAAATCAAATAACAAAAAAACAGAAAACAGCAGCAATCAGCAGCAACAAACAGCAACCAAAGGGAATCAAACCAACAGGCAGGCATGCGGAACTTCCGACGACGTGGCATGCCCTGTGCAATGGATAAGGAAACCCGTAACAAAAATTCACTGGCCTTTGATGCCAAGCCCATTCTCTGTTGAGGGGCGAAAAAGGCACAACACTAAACCCCTAGAAAAAGAGGTGTAATTCAGAAACCCTTCCTTGTTCCTCAGGGAGCAGTAGTGACTTAGTTACATCACGGAACCAACCGTTTCCGGCTTGAGAGTCAAGGCATGGCCAAATCTTGAAAGATTAGTTAATATCCTAATATTATAACTCAGAGATCTGAGAGAAATTGTCCAAAGTTGTTGGCACAAGGGATACAAATTTAAGTATATTATGTGAAATTGCAGTGGTAGAACTTTCAAATCCTGGATAAAAGAGAGGCTAAGGGGGGGCCCCCCGTCATAGGAGCTGAAGTTGCATTTCTACAGCAAAGACTCATTTGGTGGATAACACCCAGAGTTGACTCAGCAAGAAAGAATGGTTACAGCATAGCCTTCAGTTGTGGAGGTGAAAAGAGAACTAATGGAGAAATACTAAAAATTGCTCTTTGAGGAGTAGAGTGGCGGGTGGAGAGGGGGAGGAGCAAGGGACTATTACTTGTTTCTACGGACTTTCATCTATTATTGTGTGCTCCTGGTGGCATTGCTACTACTCCACATGCATACATACATGTGTGCATTGTGTGCACACTGCCTGTATGCATACACACACACACACACACACACACACACGTTACCTTTAATGCTAAGGCATAGCGCATAGAATTTCTGGGAATATTATACAAGAGTTTCTTCATATTCCTAATTTCTCTTGCCAATATTACTCTCCTTTTCTGAGGCAGGTAGGTCACTTGAACTCAAAGCTGTAAGATTCTACTTGATTTTTCCCTTTCCTTCTGTATAAATTTCATATCCTTTTCTCCCTCCCTCCCTCTCCAAGTCTTAGAGACTTTCTTCTTGGGTCTGGAAACCACCAAAGTCCTTTGCTTCAGGGCCTTTACATTTGCTTTCCCCGTTCCTCTGGAGACTCTCTCCTCAGGTCTTGCTTTTCATTATTCATTTATTTATTTATTTTTTAAGATTTTATTTATTTGAGAATGAGAGGGAGATAGCAAGAGAGAGAGCATGAGCATGGGGCAGAGGCGGGGAGAGGGAGAAGCAGTCTCAGCACTGAGCAGGGAGCCTGATGTCGGACTCAATCCCAGGACCTTAGGATCATGACCGGAGTGGAAGGCTGAGGCTTAGCCTACTGAGCCACCTGGGCACCGCTCTCCTGAGGCCTTCTTTAGACATGGCTCTCCATATCATTCAGGTCTCTGCTCAGTATCACCTCTGCAGGAGGCCTTTCCCTATATCTCTTGTTAGACAGAACTCTTTTTTTCACTCTTTAAGAAACTCTTTTGCTGTGAAATGTATCATACTCATATGCAAGAGTGTGTCCGCAATGCGTATATGTTTTGGATAATAATTACAAAATCAAAATGGAATGAATTCAGTGCATTTCAAATCCAGCTGATGGCTAAGAAATTACTGCACTTTGGCGGTCCTGGTGGGTCTCTAACCAATTTTATTCCCCTGTTTCTTCCTCAGATTTAGCCATACTGTTGGATTTCATGTTAATAATGACCATGCTTTCTTTATAGTTTTTTCCCCTTTATCACAGCTGTATATGTATTCTCTTGAGCATTTTATTGTTTGATTTTGCCTACTTCTGAACTTTACATAAAGAGAATCATTCTTTAGTTGTGATTTCATTCAACATATCTTTGAGAATCACTGATATTGATGTGTGTAGTGGCACTTTGTTGATTTTCATTATGAATACTATTCTGTTATCAGACAGTA
Organism: Neogale vison; assembly: GCF_020171115.1. Taxonomy (NCBI): domain Eukaryota; kingdom Metazoa; phylum Chordata; class Mammalia; order Carnivora; family Mustelidae; genus Neogale; species Neogale vison. The sequence goes on along the minus strand of NC_058097.1, from coordinate 31,127,601 downwards.
CCACACCTTGTTCAATCTGCTATGGGGGAGCATTTGGATTTTTCCAGATCTTTATCACTATGAAAAATGATCTTATGAATGTCTCTGCACATGTTCTGGCCTTGGAAAGACTTTCTCCAGGATCAAATGGATAGCATCAGAGGCCCTGTGTGTGATCACTTTTGGTAAATAATTCCAAACTGTTTACCAAATTGGTTGCAGCTATTCACACACCCATTGCCAGGAGATAAGAATTGCTGCCCCCACATTGTGGTTGACACATGCCGTTGTCAGACATTTCTGGCAGCGCGATGGGTATGAAACAGTATTTTGCTGTGGCTTCTCATCCTCTTCCATTCCCATATTCTGCCCTATTTTTTCTTCACAGCATTTATCACTCCCTAGAAGTATATATATATATATATATTTTAAACTTTATTTATCTATTTGACAGAGAGAGACCACAAGTAGGCAGAGAGGCAGGCAGAGAGAGAGAGGAGGAAGCAGGCTCCCTGCTGAGCAGAGAGCCCGATGCGGGACTCGATCCCAGGACCCCGAGATCATGACCCGAGCCGAAGGCAGCGGCCCAACCCACTGAGCCACCCAGGCGCCCTATTATATATATATTTTAAAGATTTATTTACTTCTTTATTTGAGAAGGGGAGGGGCACAACGTGGGGGGAGGGCAGGGGGAGAGGGAGAGAAAGAAACTCAAGCAGACTCCTCCATGAGCATGAAGCCGGAGGCAGGGCTCCATCTCAGGACCCTGAGATCACGACCTGAGCTGAAACCAAGAGTCAGTTGCTCTACCCATTGAGCCACCCAGGCACCCCGATATCATATTTCTATAATTTCTGCTTGTTTCCCCCACCAGAATATTAGCTCCATGAGGAAAAGGACCATTTTGTCTTTATATAGCTTTGTTAACTAGTTGAATCAATCAATCAAGTGGTCTTGCCATATAAGCTCTAAGTGGGGTCACTGACAAATAAAAAAAGTGATGGAAAAAGGAAGAGGGTGAGTTGATCATGGGTAAACAGTGGAAGGCAGCAGAGATGAAGAAATGGAGGTGAGGGGATGTGCGTGGGTTAAAAAAAAAAAAAGATGCTGTGAAGTTGGAATTAATGGAGCTTTGAAGGCAGAGGAGAACATGAATACAATGTCCCTGCTTGGGAGCCGGGGAGGGGAGGGTGATTAAAAGGCAAGAGAATGGAAGATGATGTAAAAAACAATTCCTGGCCCCGGTCACCAGGTGGCAGGATTGACCCAGGACAGTATAGTTGCTAGGCTGCTTTCCGGTGTGAGGAAAAGCACCAGTTTCAAATCTATGAAAGTAAGGTGTAGCCAGAAATGAATACATTTGTGCCTTAGTACATTAGGTGCTTATAATTTTGAAGACGGTGTTGTCTATGGAATCTCTGTTATGGTGACCTAGACATTGAAATATTAGCTGGTAAAACTGTGGCTACAGATGAATTTTGTTTGAATTCTTGTCTCCAGCTTAGTTCCCCAAACAAGCAGCATGCAGTGACTTAATGATTTAATCAACACGCATATTTATATCTAATATGAAATACGTTCCTCTTCTTTTCTAACCGTAGACTTCATCTCACAGATAGTAACACATTCCTCTTCAAATCCAGTTTTAAAATGGCAGTCGGTAGGCTTTGAGTCTGAGTTACTTTTGACCAAAATTGATGACGAGTTGATTATTATTTGCGTAAGCCGCAATCAAATAAATCAGCTGCCCACAGTCTGCAGGAGCAACATGTAGGTAATTAACTTTCCAAAAATTGAGACCAGTGGCGTGACTTGGCTGAAGGGATGAATGAAGGATTCTCTGTGCCAAGTTTAGTACCTAATCAAACTTCACGGGCTTTGGGTGGTGAACAGAACTCCAGCCCATCCGCGTTCAAGACTATTTGCCTTTGATAAAACACCATTTCCTCTTTCTAATGAAGGAAAAACAAATGATGTTTTAAGATTTTTTTTGAAGAAAACGAAAGACGTGAAAGGGGCTTTAGATGTTAAATTCTTCTTCCTGAACAACTTAACACATAAATAGGTCCAACAAATACGTAAGAGAAGGAAATGGGGAGGGGACGGCAGTCTCAAGAGTTGAGGCAAGGAGAGTTTAAGAGACTGTCTTGGCGAGTTCAAAGAGTTAACAGTAAGTAGCATTTTGTTTCCCTCACACACACAAAAACAGTAATGCTGAGTTTGACTTTCTTTGGGTTGGGCTGGAAAGGCATAGAGGATGCCGAAGGAATTTGGATTCACCTTATTTCAGAATCCAGCCATTTTGAATCGGGTGGGAGGAAAGGAGCTTCTGCCATCCATGAAGGATTCAGCTCATCTCCCTTGGAGATCAGAGTCTTTGATTTCTGTCCATAGAGAGGAAATGGACCCTTGAAGAAGTTTCATGCTTTCCAGTATCCACTCCTTGTTCTGGGCCCCTGAAGTCCCACTGTAGCTCTGAAACAGCCTCAAAAGTGTACCCTCTCTCTTTCTCTTCCTTCTGTGTCTCTTAAAAAACCACAAACGATTTCAGATCCAACCTACATCTTGTTCATCCAAATCACTAATCTCAACAGAGATTTATCAACAGGAGAAATTCTTCATGACTCGAAGTGCTTTCCTAATTCATATGTAGTGCACCTCTGATCCCGAGGGGCTCGAAAAGTGCAGTAATTATCCAGAAATGCGTTGCTCAGAGTGTTTTATTGCAGTTACAAAATGAAATGTATACATAAAAATTAGGAGAGCCGTTAGATGCAATGTATTAACTAGGTATTATGGGCATCCTGGCGGTGGCTATGACATCATCCCAAGCCAATCAGAAGTCTCCTAGCAACCGGCTTCTAACCACAATTCATAACCAGGTCGTATTTCAGAGCCTGCTTCTTTCACAGAATTTGTTCATAAAACAAAATAAAGGCCTATAATGTACATGAAGCTTATCTGATCTGACTGTTTACATTTCACCTCACTCTCCAGAGCTTTTCTTTCTTCTCCCAAACAGGAAATTCTCTTTGAAGGAAAAGGGAAGATATTATTAAGAATAGGAAATTCTTTTGAAACTATATCCTAGGATAATACTACAATCTGGGCATTTGAGGAACTTATGGGACAGATTATTTCCAGAGAAAACTGTAACAGTACTGACGCAGAAGAATATGTATTATTACTGTTATTATATGCATTATAATTCTATTGCTATAATATGCATTATAAAAATTGCTTGTTCTTCATATGATTTTGTAAAATAAAATACCGGTATCTGAATGATTTGTTTTCTGGCCACAGAATGAATTTTTTAAGTTATATCAATGACAAATGTGATCTAAAAGGGTAAGAAAAAAATAATAAACCTACATCTGGGAAAATGGAAATAGTGTGAGTTGTAGACAAAAGAAAATAGTTATTTTTCTTGCAATATTGATTTCCATCATTCATTCATGACATAACCACCCCAAGAACTGCCAAGATCTCAGTGATGCCTTTTCCTCATTATTATCTATTATTTAGAGGCTTTTTGTTTTGTTTTCAAAAAGAACTTCTTATTTGTTCTGAATTTTTAAAAGCTTTCCATGGAAGTAAATACACATACAGGAAAGTGTACATATTATAAGTAGAAAAGCTCTGAATGTCTTAAGAGGTTCCAATTTTTCTATTCTCCTCTAAATTCAAATATCCAAATTTGACTTGAAATAACTAGCTCAGTTTCATTTTAACAAACCTAAAAGAGCATTTCAGTATCAAAAGATTGTGACATTTTCAAGCATGAATTTCCCCACTGACTTTCACATTGGAAGAGGACTAAGGTAGAAAAAGCTAGTTGCCTAATAAATATCTATTCTTTTCCTTTTCTTTACTAATGGCAACTTGATTTTTTAGCTCACCTCAAAAATACAACTTTCCCAACCTTCCTTGTAGCTAAGTGTGGCCATGTGACTCAGTTCTGGCCAATGAGCTATAAGTAGAAGTGTGGTAGAAATTTCCAGAAAGATTGGTTAAAATCAGACTTCATCATCCAAGAGGAGCCAAAGTAGCCACCCCATGAGTCCTGGATAGCCTGTGCAAATTATATTAGAGAGAAAGAAACTTCTATAACCGAAGATGCTGCTATTTGGGGGTTTTCCTTCCACAGAGGGCCAAACCTGACCCAGAAATTCCCTGGCGGTATCTCCAAGAAGTCATCACCTCTGAGCCAGATGGAAATTTAATAGCCATTAAAAAATATATATATATATATATATATATATATTTGTCAGAGAGAGAGAAAGCACAAGCAGGCAGAGTGATAGGCAGAGGCAGAGAGAGAAGTAGGCTTCCCCCTAAGCAAGGAAGCCCAACACAGGACTCGGTTCCAGGACCCCAGGGATCATGACCTGAGCAGAAGGCAGACACTTAACCGACTGGCTGCTCCATACTACTCGTGAGAGGTTATTTTCCATACATTATCTCACTGAATCCTCCCAACAATGCCCCGAGGTAAATTTCATTGTTCCATTTTACAGAAGAGGAAACTGAAAGGGTCAGGAAAAGAAAAGAATATCCTCCAAATCATAGGCTACACATGTAGCATGACTGGGTTCAGTCCTGGGTCTATCTGTGCACTTAACTGCTGTATTATTCAGGCCCTCATCCCACATGAAGCCATGAGGTCCCACTGGGCTTTGAAATTCTGCAGAACGACTGACAGGAAGGGCCAGTCCTCAAGCACTTACTGTGTTGTGTATAAGACTCTGTTTATAACAACCTGGGGATTAACAATGCAGAGGGAAGAGCCTTGGCTGAACTGATAGGCTTAGAGCAGAGTTCATCAGTGGGGAGGAGCGTGGTGGCCTCTGGAATGCCCCTCACAGCCCATTTCTCTTTGGGGGAGAATCAGGAAGCTTCTCATTCTGCATTCAAGTGAACTTCTTTTCTGTGATGTCTTTTACTAATTTTGACCGAGATCAGACCAATAAAGATAAAGGTAAACACTTTATTGGCTTGCCCTAGACGGTAAGGGAAAATAAAGGACTCTATTTTCTGACTCAATAGAATATTTGATTTTTCAATAGGAAAACAGCAACGGATGACAGCCAAGAAGTAAAGGTGGGTTGTTCACAGACATGGGGTTGTGGGGCGCGCAGTAATGTGAGTATCTTTGACAGGCAGAATATTTTGGGTAAGTAAAATCTTTCTGTTCATCCATCTGTACCAAACCTGGCTATGCTTTACGGGTTTCTGTTGGTTTATATTGCTTCATGCTTTGCATTAATGAGTCCTCGGCTGAACCAGCTCCCTCCAGCTTGTAACTGTTCCTTTTCCTACTAGCATCTGTGAAAGTACCCCGGGTGCTGCAGAAGGGAAAGACTTCCTTCCAAGTGTCTAACCCAGTGTTGATGGGGGGTAGGGACATGTAGACCGACGGACTAAGAAATAGTCCACTCGCCTGGATCTGTTTCCTGACTCCTGGCGCATACGGGGTGTAGCACCTTCCTTGAGTCACTGGACCTCAGTGAACCTCTTCTGTAAAATGGATGTGATACTAATATTTCCCTGAAGAAATGGTGAGAGAATTCAGAGATGCACAGAATCTGTGCAAAGTAACGTATACCCAATACATCCCGCCTTCCATTTTATTGGCTTCTGTTCCAGGGAAACCTGCCAGCAGGGGGCACTGTGGAAACACCCACCTTCTCTAGGAAACTTTGAATTCTGATTTTAAGTCAGTTGTTGGAAGTCCTTGACTTACTCTACTTTTTCCTTCTCCTTCTTCTTTCCCTTCTGTTTCTAAAAGACATGGTAGAGAAAGCATTCTGGGCAAATCCTGGGATGAAAATGCAAACGACTCCTCCCTAGCCAGGACAGGTCACCCGGGCAGTGTCCTGAAGGGGCAGGGGCAGCAGTCAGAAGCCGCCAGACCGCAGCGGGATGCTTTACCCTGAGCTCAAATGCAACCCGATTTCTCTGTTTATATGACATTCTCTCTCTCTCTCTCTCTCTCTTTCTCTCTCTCTCTCTCTCTGGCACCGTGAGCAGAGACTGACTTACTCACGTCTGTAGCTCTACTACCCAGCCTACCGCTGCGAACTGAGCAGCTGCTCAGTGAGTATCTGTTAAAGAAATGAATGGGAAAAAATGAGTGAAACAAACTATCCCATTTGTCCAAGAACTCATGTTACCCCCTTTCGATTCTGCCCTCTCCCCTAATCCGCAGGGACTCCATAAGGGAATGGAGATGTTTTCACTAAAACAAAACCAGCATTTCATAAGATGCTTCCGGGCCCGACTTAGACTATTATGAAACCTTCCTAGTAAAGCATAGAAGAAAAATTAGTTAGCGAGTAAGATGGGGAGGTGTGGGGTAGGGGCGGCTTCTACTGCCAGCTTGTCCCGCTGGGCAGGGGGCTGGGCCGTGGATAGGGTATGGCTGAAATGACCCAGAGGCCTCTCCTGGACGCAGGAAAGGCCTCTTGACTTGTAAGGGTGGGTGCTGTCATCAGCTTGGAGCTCCTCGTCTCCTGTGTCCCAAAGCAGAAGGAATTTCAGTGTCTTTGTCTTATCCAACCACATTAGAACATACGTTGGAATAAAAATCATTATAGATAACCATTGGTCTCAGAGATGATACGCTGCCTGGCTTTGTGCTAAAGGGCCAGATGGAGAAAAATGCAAGCACAGACCCCCAGTTTCCTTGAAGTTGTGTTAAGATCCTCTTTAGTTTATTCTGCTTGGTGTGTAATAAATGAAAAATGTCCTTAGGAATACTTTGTGTGGTTTTTTTTTTTTTTTAAGAAGAAGCTGTCCGGGGCTTCTGGAGCCTTTTTTGTCTTCACCACCTCCTCTCTGACTTCCGAGTGGTCTTTACTACTGTGTGCCCCCCAGCCCAGACCACCATGGCATGGGTTGCCATTAATATGTCATTTCCCTTTCCTGTTATCACAATATAAAGGACCTTGGCGTTGACCTTTCTATCAAAACATCCTTTGTTTAGAATGAAAAGCTATTCACTGTTAGAGTCTTATCTATAGGGTTTAGCCAGAGGATCAAATCCAAAGAGCAGAATTCGTTTACTTTGTATTAAATGAGCTCAGTTAAGAAGTCTCAATTTTGGCAGAAAGGTGCATTAATCACAAGGAAAAGAACAGATCTCGCTTTTCACAGCTTCTAGTTTACTTTCAATACAGTCACACAGTGAGGCTTTTGTTCCTGAAAAGTAGCACTGTATTTAAATACAGTAAATATAACAAAATTGCCTTCTTAAAATTACACAAGAGTTCCTCCAGCTCAGGATGCCCATAATGACCTCAGTGTTGCATGAAGAACTTTACGGCTTCAAAAAGGCTCTAAATTAGTTTGGACAGATGGGTTTTATCCCGAGGAAATCAATGAGTTTTTGTGAGTCTGACTTAATTTTTATGCAGCTAGCACTTTGAGATGAAATTAAAATATGTATGAAAAACATATTAAAGTTTCCCTTGGGTCTACGGTTGTTTGTACATTTACAAGGTGTTAAAGAGATGATTTAAAAACTAACCCTGTAAGGGATCAATGCAAGCAGACCATGATTTATGGTCTTCCATGACATTTTTGACACTTGAGGCCTAATGTCTTGTGCGTGTTGAACCGCTAATTATCTTTTAATTCATAAGGGCTTCGTGGTATTTTATAAGTGTAATATAATATATAGGGCTGGATCACATAGAAAAGCTCAGAGAACAACATGCTTTACACGTTTGGTTGAGTGGGTAACACGTGTAAGCAAATTTGGGCCGAACCTGGCTGAAAACACTTCTTCATGATGCTATAAAATTGAATCATTGCTTTTACCTGCCCGGCTCTAGAAAAATCACAGGCTTCTTTATTTATTTATTTTTTATGTGCAGGGTTAGGGCCTTAGTGGATTAGAAATCATATTTCTAATATAAACCAAGTAGTTGCGCCATGCCTGGGAGACAGTAGATGCCCAATAAACATTGACTGAATGAATTAATCATTGAATGGTAACTGATCCGGAAGTGTATTTAAAGATTTGTTTATTTGAGAGAGAAAACATGAGTAGGGGGAGGGCAGCGGGAGAGAGACAATCTCCAGCAGACTTCCTGCTGAGCACAGAGCCCGACTCAGGGCTCGATCTCACAACCCTGAGATCGTGACCTGAGCCAAAATCAAGGGCTGGACACTGAGATCACAACCTGAGCCGAAATCCAGAGTTGGGCACTTAACCAACTGAGCCCCCCAGGCTCTTCCCTCCCACCCCCCAGAAGTGTATTTAATACCAGTTTTTCTCTTTCCTTTCAAATCAGATTATTCAACGAGGTTCATTTAGCGACACACTAAATATTTACCGAACACACCCTGTGCACCAGACAGGGTTCTAGGCACTGGGGGAATACAAAAGACTGACGAGAGGGCTTGCAGCCTGGCATCGAGAAACACCGTGTCCCAGTAAGGCCATCTGAGAAAAAGGATCAATGAAGGTGAAGTAAAATTGCAACTGAGATTTGAAGGCAGAGAGATGGCATAAGGAATATATTTACTCCTGTTTTGTGCTGGGGGCAACGGAGCCACAGGGATGTGCTATAGCTTGTCTGAAACTCTGCAGCTGGATGGTGACAGCACAAGGTTAGCTTTGGAGAGCTGGATACTGAGACAGCAACATGGGGGGAGAAATACCGTAACTGGGACGACCACGAGCACAAATGCTTAAGGGTTATAACTCCTGCCTCATGTACAAAGACGAGTCTCTAAAATCATTGCCTGGTTGTTGGTCCCTGCCCCTGAAATGACCAGGAAATTCACATGTACTCCAGGAATGTAAATTTGGGTCTGCTAGGAATTCTTTAATTAAGCCCCCCCAACTGGGATGGGAGTCATTTGGGTCACGGGCACCATGAAAAAGAGAGGCAGCCCCTCCTAAATACATTTTAGGGTCATCCTCCACCATTCTTGCCTTATAGCAGCCCTCAGGTAAGGACTGTTATCAAACCAATATTACAGATGATGAAACCGAGTCACAGAGTTGAGTGGCTGTATTGGTTATGAAGCCGGTAAGAGGCTGAGGCAGGCAGGCTGGCTGCAAGCCCACATTCTTCCCATGACATTGTACGTATTTGAAAGTCTTCTGAGCACCTTGTGCGGGGGGGGGGGCAGAGCAGCGTAGGGTGCTGGTCTTAGGAAGCAACAGCCTTGTAGGGAAATAAGACAAACACCTCACTGGGCAGAGCACAGGGTGGGTGGTGTGAGTACCCGGAGATGGGGAACATATCCAGACTGGGGCAAGTGAAAGTCACAGAGGGTATGACTTATGGGGCCATGTGACAGGAAGGTGTCTGCATGACAATCCCAGGAAATCCAACTGTCAGAGACTGCGATTTTCCTCATGCAAGAAAGTCTGGGGGTGCCACAGGCATAAGGATAAAAACTAGATAAGGATATAAACTATTAGCTGAAGCAGAGAGTGTGGAGAACAATTCAATGGGAATCGATAATAATACTTACCATTGACTAATAATCTCTAATAATCTGTGAAGTTATCTAGGAACATCATCTATGCACAATTAAGTGCAAGAGTATATTACCGGGATGGATTCACAGATACCCTTGCCTTGAATGCCTACTTACTTGCAAGGTAGATTTTAATTCTAGAGATAGCAAGAGTGCATGAATAGTATCTTTGGTTACTTGCTTTACAACTTTATTTGAGACAAAATTGATGCTGAACAAGTTGCAATATTTAAAATGTACAATTTGCTGAGTATCAACGTATGAAGACACCCATGAAATCATCACCACGACCAAGAAAATGAATGTTTACATTACCCATCGTATAAACTTTCCTCATGCTCCTTTGAAATCCATCTCTCCTTACCCCTGCCTCCAGGCAGTCACTGATCTGCTTTCCCATCATGTAGGTCACTTTGTCTTTTCTATAGGTTTTAAGATTCACCTATACTGCACGAATCAATAGTTATTATTATGATGATTATTGCTGAATAGTATTACATTATCTGTTCGCCTGTTTGCAAACATCTGCGTTGATCCCAGTTTCTATTGCTAGTAAATTGCGGTGAACACTCCTGGGTTAGTCCTTGGGAGGACGTATGCCTTCATGGGTGTGTAGTGGATCTTACTGTGGTTTTACCTTGAAACTCCTTAAAAACCAATGACGCTGAGCATCTTTTCATGTGCTTATAGGCCCTTCTTCTATTTTATTTTATGAAGTGTCTCCTTGAGTTTTTACCCACTGTTTTTTTTTTAAAAATAAATGGGTTGTTTCCCTTCTTATCATTAGTTGGATGAGTTCTTTATATATTCTGGATATAAATCTGTTTGTTGTTCGATACATGTGTTGCAAGTATCTTTGCCGGGTGGTGGCTCGTCTTCTCTTAACAATGGCTTTTGAATAGCGAAAGTTTGTACTTGTAGATCAAGTCCATTGTTAAAGAAGTCCGTATTAACTTCTTCTTTTTGGTTTGTGCCTTCTTGTGTTCTAGGAAACTCATGTCTTTCCCCAAGGGCTTAAAGATTTTCTCCTGGAAGCTTTACAGTTTTGCATTTAAGTCTACAATCCACTTTGAGTTCATTTTTAGGTACAGAATATAAAGGTGATGTTCCCCCCCCACCACCGCCAAATGGATATTCAGTAGATCTGGCATTATTCAGTGAAAAGACTTTCCCCCTTTTCCATTGAATTGCCCTGGAACTTTTGATGTAAATCACTGGTAGTATATGTGTGGGTGTATTTATGAAATCTCTGTGCTGTTCTATTGATCTCTATGTCTATCTATTTGTTAATATCAAACTATCTTGATTAGGGCAGATATAAAGTAGGGTATATTTAAATCAGATAGGCTAAGTCCTCCAAATTATCTTTAGTTATTCTAGGTTCTTTGTATTTTCATATAAATTTTAGGATCAGCTTGCCTGTCAATTTCTAGTTTAAAAAAAAAAATCCTACTGGAATTTGCTTGGGGTTGTGTTGAATTTATAGATCAACTCAGAGAGAACTGCCATCTTAGTAATAGATGGGATAATCTGTGAACTATTTACAAAGACTCAATCAGCAATATTTATGAATAACATCTATAATAATAATTATCATTGAATAATAATCTCTAACAATCTATGAAGTTACCTAGGGACATAATCTATTTCTCAAGGTAGGCCTTCCTCCTCCCAGCATTTCTTTTCCAACACTTTACACTTGCTAGTGTAGCGCTCTTGGACACCTTTCATTAGATTTATTCCTGAGTATGCTATGTCATAGGCAAATGTGAGTAATAGACGACACAGGCTGTCTAGCAGTGGATGACAGAATGAATTAAAGAAAGGGTTAAGGGGCACCTGGATGGTTCCATCAGTTGAGCAACTGACTCTTGGTTTCAGGTCAGGTCGTGGTCTCAGGGTCATGAGATCAAGCCCTGCGTCTGGCTCTGTGCTCAGTGCAAAGTCTGCTTAAGATTATCTCTCTCAGGGTGCCTGGAGGGCTCAGTGGGTTAAGCCTTTGCCTTCAGCTGAGGTCATGTTCTTGGGGTCCTAGGATTGAGCCCTACATTGGGCTCTCTGCTCAGTAAGGAGCCTGCTTCCCCCTCCTCTCTCTGCCTGCCTCTCTGCCTACTTGTAATCTCTCTCTCTGGCAAATAAATTAAAAAATATTTTTAAAAAATTCTCTCTCTCCCCCCCTCTGCCCTACCCCTTGCCCCTGCCCGATAAATAAATAAAATCTTAAAAAGTCCCTGCAGCGTCCTCTCTGGGAAAGACTGACAGAGGAAAGGGGGTTTTAGGTTAGAAGAGAAAAGGAAAGAAAGAAAGAAAGAGAGAGAGGGAGGGAGGGAGGGGAGGGGAGGGGAGGGGAAGGAAGGGAGGAAGGGAGGAAGAAAGAAAGAAAGAAAGGGTTAAGAGGATAGAACAGTAGTCTGGGTGAGAAGTCTAGTTGAAGAAATAAATCAGAAGGACACCCAATGACAACAGCCACTGACCTTTATGAAGACTGTGGCTGTGGAAGGTGGTGGCATATAGGAAACGTCACCCTGGAACCACCAGGAGGGTAGAGAGCTGACACCATGCAGAACCCTCAAGTGAAAGACAAAGTTCAGGGCATTAAATGTTGCTCGCTTCTAAATTCAGCTCCATGTGGTCCAAACAAGTGGCTTCTGAAATGCCTTGTCCTGCAAGATGATACCTTCTAAACAAAAGGTGGCCCTCTGCCCCTTAAGGTTACCGATGGCACCACGCAGGCAGGGTGGCTGATGCTTGAACCAAGGATCTCAGAGCTCCCGGAAGCTTGGACACCACCCAGGCAATTTTTTTCGACTTCCGTTTGGAAAATGGAAGGCCTCACGTATGTAGAAAATCTGATTTTGCATCTAAGAATCTGTGTATGTACTACATAGGTGTTCATACACAAATTCTTAGATTAATATATGCATGAATATGCATATTTTAGATGATCATGTGTAGTACTTGTATAACCTTAGACAATATATGTGTTAACAGGCATACTGACACACGTATCCTTAGATGAATTTACACACTAATCTACATATTAGTATACATACTCTTCAGTAGACATGGGTGTGTTTCACTTCAGATCATGATCACGGTGGGCCAAGCCAATTCGTGTTTGTGGGGGACGATGGAAATAGGGAGGTAATCCCTAGTGAGGGAAGAGGAACCAACACTTAGTCAGCTCCTACTGTTTCCAGGCACTGTTCTAACAAGACACATGATTACACGAGAGAGCTCAACTCTGAACAATTACGTGTTTAAAATGATACCAGCCAGGTCATAGTATCTATCGCCTCTCAAGAGATGAGGAACCAGGCTTGGACAAGTTCAATCATTCCCCACAGGCCCTAGCTGGTGGTAGAGACAGAGACAGGTCCTATGACAAGGAAATCGATGACACATGTTCTCTGCCTTTTGAACATGAGGGCTGATGAGTACAGCACGGAAAATCACCACAACGCGCTCTCTCTTTCCCTCTCTCATTCTCTCTCGCTCTGTATATAATACATAAAATCCAAACGACAAGCTTATTTAGCCAATATCACGCCTACGGAATTTTTATTTTTATCCAACCCCATGGAAAAAGATGCAAATGAGTAGCATACCTGCATTTATATTTGATTCCTTTCTAGTTAAAGCAAGCCATTAAACTGTTTACTCACATTTATGAGGGCAGGATTTGAATTTTTATGTATTCTAGTTAAATGGGGAGCTTTTTCCTACCCCTGCGAGCGCTGTGGCAATGGGACCTGAGACCTTCGCATGACTGCGAAGCTGCGGGCACCGAGCCTTATGCATTCATTTCTGGTCGATTCGGACAAACTTCTGCTGGGGTGTGTGCTTCTGACACACAGGAAGGGGCCTCCTTCACTTCACACCGCGGGCAAGCAAAGCCAGCTGATGTGCACGTCGGGGTCCGACAGGTTGTAAAAAGCTGTCAGCAGGGTGAAATTCATTGCCCCCCAAACCACGAAAGTAACAGCAGCCTTGGTAGCTCTTGCTTATTGAGTCTCTTTCTATATTAGGCAACCTGCTAAGCACTTTACAAATAGAATCTGTGGTTTTTTGTTTTGTTTTGTTTTGTTTTTCCTTAAGGGAGTCTTATTTCCTCTACCCAGAACTTTTCCCATCTCCACTCTTTCCCTCAACACCCCCATTCCTCAGCTGTCTCTCCTGTCAAAAAGATGTCCCTGACCTCAGGCTAGGGTAGATCCTTCCCTTTGGTTTTCCCATAACTGCTCGGTTTCCCACTGCAAAACTTTCCAATCCCAACACTCAATTCACTTCATCATAATTCATGCCCACCTGTCCTTAACTCCCATGAGGCCATAGGCTCAGGGAGATCAGACACTAGATCTGGGTTACCAAATAAGTATTTATATCACAGATATCTTATCACCAATGCCTATTTCGTGCCCCGCCCTGGTTACTTGGTACTTGCTTAATATTGGTTAATTGGATACAGTGGAAATGATGATCATCCTCATTTTATGGGTGAAGAGACCATGGGTCAGCAAGTTAAATCACCTAAGAGCCATTCAGCCATGACATATCAGAGACAGAACTGGAAACAAGCATGTCTAAAAGCCTCTTCAGCCACACTGCAGTGCCTCAAGAGACTGTCACCCTCTCCTAGGATACGCTCTGGCTCCAGCCCAAATCTCTTCTTAATTATGAATACATAGATATTGACAATATTATGCACATTACAATATTACAATAATACAAAGTTATAATACCATATATATGTTACAATATTATAATATATTTTATATATTTTAATTTTATGAAAATATATACTATACTAATATATTTCTATTAATATATTGTATCATTTATCATATATTTTATATAAATTATATGTTATTTATAATATACAAATGTATAATCAAATATATTATATATACATATATATTTTTTTTTCACCCTGAACTTATTTCTCTTATATTTTTCTAGACAGAATCCCAAAGACTTACTTCTTCTTATCCTCATTTCACTGGAAAACAAATATTCTGTTATTGTCTCCATGTATCTTTAAGAATCAGAACATGCTAATCAGGGAAATACAAATCAAAACCACAATGAGATACCACCTCACACCAGTCAGAATGGCTAAAATTAACAAGTCAGGAAATGACAGATGATAGCGAGGATGCAGAGAAAGGGGAACCCTCCTACACTGTTGGTGGGAATGCAAGCTGGTGCAACCACTCTGGAAAACAGCATGGAGGTTCCTCAAAAAGTTGAAAATAGAACTACCCTATGACCCAGCAATTGCACTACTGGGTATTTACCCTAAAGATACAAACGTAGTGATCCAAAGGGGCACGTGCACCTGAATGTTTATAGAAGCAATGTCTACAATAGCCAAACTATGGAAAGAACCTAGATGTCCATCAACAGATGAATGGATAAAGAAGAGGTGGTATATATACACAATGGAATACTATGCAGCCATCAAGAGAAATGAAATCTTGCCATTTGCGACAACATGGATGGAACTAGAGGGTATCATGCTTAGCGAAATAAGTCAATCAGAGAAAGACAACTATCATATGATCTCCCTGATATGAGGAGGTGGAGATGGGGGGCTAAGGGGGTAGGAGAAGAATAAATGAAACAAGATGGGATTGGGAGGAAGACAAACCATAAGTGACTCTTAATCTCAAAAAACAAACTGAGGGTTGCGGGAGGAGGGGTTTGGGAGAAGGGGGCTGGGGTTACGGACATTGGAGAGGATATGTGCTATGGTGAGTGTGTAAACCTGGCGATTCACAGACCTGTACCCCTGGGGATAAAAATATATGTGTTTATAAAAAAAAAATAAAGAATCAGAACATGCTAAGCAGGGAGAGATGCTATCCATATGCCCAGTTTCCTGGTTCAGAGACAAAAATGACTTTCTGAAACTCACCTAGGTCTTAACAGCAAGGGTAAAACCAGGGCCAAATGTCTTGGTGCTTAAATGTTACCATCCTACTTAGTGATCAGCTAGTCTGCGCAGAGCTGAAATGAAAGTGTGTGTGTGTATGTGTGTGTGTCTGTGTGTTACTGCTCCTTGTTCTAAGAAAAGGAGCAGCCATGGCAGGTGACGGAGGAGGGGGCAGTGAAGCTGACAGTTTTCCTACAAGTGTCTAGTCCACCAAAGCACACTCCTTTCCCTGTCGATGGCCCATGCTCATTGCTTTTATCCCTGTGTTTGCTCATTCTCTCTCTACCTTCAGGGATGGCTTCCTTTGCTCTCTGCTAGCATCATTTCCAAGGTCTGCTCCCAGTGCCCTCTACCACAGAGTCTGTCCTCCATTGTCCAGTGAGACGGACTCATTCCTGGACTCCCCCTCCATGTGGTTTGAAGTCCTGTTACCACGCATCCGCTTTGTGTCCAGATTTACCAACGGCTCTCACCTGGAAGGTCAGGATGCTTGGGGTTCACCTCCACATTGTCCACAGTACCTTGCACATCACAGGACCCTCTCCCTGAACCGAACACATGTGCCTGCCTGATGCCATAGAAGACAGCTGCTAGCTCTACCCACATCTTGCAAGCGGATTTTGAAACAGAATTCCTGACAAATTATGGGAAGACAAAAGGATGTTCTGTGCAAGGTGTTTCCACTCCAGGTGCCGGAATCACCCAACCACGCCTTATCCTGTTGCTAAAATAAGCCATCAAAGGGATAACCAAACCATGATGCATGAACTTAAAAGTGGACTGAGAAAAGACATTGCTTTGAGATTTCCTGGTTACTCCTCGGGTGAGGTCTGCATTCATTCATCTGATCTAAGATTTGGGGATGTCAGTCTGTCACTGAAACTGGGAAGTCAGCATTTTCAGCACAAAGACTGTGGCCTCGCTTTTTCTGTATCTACCATAAGGTCTGTGGCAGGGTCTTGTTGTCAAAACCTCTGCTCCAGCAATTCAAAGCAGCAGAAGCTCGTTGCAGGTTGGGAAAGCATTCACTATGCAACTCAAATAAAATTGTTGAAGATTCTGAACCAAAGTGAAGTCACCCATGGGAGGTATGAATCCCAGCAGGAAAGGAAGTCTGGTTTGACAAGGAGGACACCTTCTCTTATTAGCCAACAAAATATCTGGGATTTATTTTTTTTAATTTTATTTATTTATTTAAGAGAGAGAGAGAGAGAGAGAGAGAGAGATTGAGAGAAGGAGCACAAGCAGGGGAAGGGCAGAGGGAGAGGGAGAAGCAGACTCCCCGGTGAGTGGAGTTGGACATGGGACATCAATCCCAGGACTCCAGGATCATGACCTGAGCTAAAGGCAGACACCTAACCAACTGAGCCACCCAGGAACACCCCAGGTGCCTATTTAATGCTTATTTCTATGGAAATGTTGATAATTTGGTCACTCCTTCCATAAGCCATTCAATCTTCATAAGGTGAGCGACTTTGGGAACACTGAAGCAGTGGGCAGGATGGAATTGTAAAGATGGATGAGAACCAAGATCAGTGCACTTTGCAGGGTACCGATCCAAAAGAAGCAGCACGAGTTTATTTCTACATGGGTAGTCAGCCTTCCCACAATAAACAACAATTGTTTTCCCAATTCTCTGTTGCCCACAAAACACATGCATTGGTTTGAAACAGTGATTCTCATGCTTTCCTGCCAGACTTGGTGGCACTCAGCCACACGAGCTTTCTTTCAACTGAAACATGAAAATTCCATACTTCTGGGGTGCCTGGTTGGCTCAGTCAGTTAAATGACTGCCTTTGGCTCAGGTCATGATCCCAGGGTCCTAGGACTGAGTCCCTGAATCTGAGCTCCTTGCTTAGCAGGGAGTCTGTTTCTCTCTCTCCCTCTGGCACTCCCCCTGCTTATGGGCTCCCTCCCTCAAATGAACAAATAAAAATCTTAAAAAAAAAAAAAAAAAGAAAGGAAGGAAGGAAGGAAGGAAGGAAGGAAGGAAGGAAGGAAAAGAAAAGAAAATCCCATGTTTTCTTCCACCCCAGAGCCTTCGCACGTGCCTCTTCCTTTCCCTGGAATGCTCTTCTTAGCTTATTCACTGTTCCAATTTTTTTTTTAATATTTTACGTATTTATTTGACAGAGAGAGGGAGATAGATCACAAGTAGGAAGAGAGGCAGACAGAGAGAGAGAGGGAAGCAGGCTCCCTGCTGAGCAGAGAGCCCGATGCAGGACTTGATCCCGGGACTCTGAGATCATGACCTGAGCTGACAGCAGAGGCTTAACCAACACTGAGCTACCCAGGCGCCCCATTTTCCCAACTTTTATTCCCCTGGTCAATTCCTCCTTATTTATCAGATTTCTGGCTCTGCTCAAATGGTGTGTAGTTTGGTAAGGAAATGTCCCCACAACTATCCCCTTCCAATTGCGCTTTGGCTCAACCTAGGAGTTGGACACTCTTGTAGCATCCTCTACTCTTACTTCAGAACAGTAACCACAGTAAGATACAGTGACATATGTATCTATGTGATTATTTGATTAATATCTGCCTCCCCTATAGAGTGAACTCTCTGAGGGCACTCACAAGATACATTTTGCTCAAAATTGCTTTGCCCATGCCTAGCACAGTGCCTGGCACATAGTAGGGTCCAATAAATTACCTGTTGAATAAGTCTTCGAATCACTGCAGAGCACTGTCAGTTATGCGAAGGACCTCTTCAAAAATCAACTGGTGAATCCATTCCTAAAACCTTCATAGAGACAGAAGTGGAGCCACTGAACCCCAAACTACGAGCTCCCATGCAAATTCACACCCCAACTCTGGATTTCCCCAGAATCCCCAAATCTGACTTGGTGTGAATTCAGCCTCTCTCATTTCCTTCAGTGATTTTAAACCAGAGCGTGCTCTGTGGGTTAATTTCCTCTTTTAAAAGCAGGTACTATATAACAAAATAGCAAGAGCCATGGCTGAATTCTAGAATAGCACACACTCACCAGCCCCATCCTTGGAAGGCTAGCCACAGACATGGGGAGATTATTAACACAATAAACCATAATTCTGCAAATTTGTACTCAGGGACCTTTTTACTGCCTGGTTGGGGACTATTTAATCTATGGCTTGACTCCTTGGTTACTGGATTACTTGGTTACTAAGTAACCAGGTAATTGACACATGAACCACAAGGATTTACAGAAGATGCTGTATCCAATATTAATTTTTATGAACTTAGTAAAAACTCCAGTTACATATTTAGAGTTTTAAATGAAGTTTATGGCATTTTAATATCCACATTCCATATCATACCTAATTTCCTAACAGGTTTAGGTTTTCTCGTAATACCGGCTCTGAGAAAGCTTTTTGGAATTTTTCCCTTTATTGATCATTTTTTTATAACTCTCTGGTACCACATAACTCATTCTAAAATTAAAACACCTAAAAATATTTCCATGAAGCACATGCATAGTATCGGCCTTGTTCTCCTGTGAAATTTTCATTTACGATATGGTGAAAGGGGGTTGGCATTGGAGACCCGGAGACCTGGAGACCTGTCTTTGAATTTCTTCTTCACTGTTTGCTGTGACCTGGCCCTACCATGTAATCTCTGAGCGTCTGTCCCCTTACAAGTGGCAATAATTCTTTAATTTTCAGGAAAGAGTTGTGGATTAAATGAAATAATAATAAATGAAGGAATTGTATAACCTGTAAAATGTTTTATTAATAATAATACAAATGTTTTATTATTAATAATAGTATAAAAATTTTATTATATAAATGTTTTATTGTTATTAATAATATTACCAATGTTTTATTATACAAGTAGTAGTAAAACTACTACTAATAATGTGGACATGTTCTACTATTCTTATTAAAGCATTCTTACATTTTTGTCTTTGATTCCATAGGTATCATGATTCCAGTAATAACCTTGTAACTACTTAGATGTAGATGTCAACTTTTTCTTTTAAGGATTTTATTTATTTATTTGAGAGAAATCAAGAATGAGAGAGAGAGAGAGAGAGAGAGAGAGAGCATGAGAAGGGGGAGGGTCAAAGGGAGAAGCAGTCTCACTGCCAACTTGATCCCAGGACTCCAGGTTCATGACCTGAGCCAAAGGCAGTTGCTTAACCAACTGAGCCACCCAGGTGCCCCAGAGGCTGATCTTTTAAAATAGAGTTTTGTTCAAGGACCTTCTTTCAAATCCTAATTTGGAAGCCATTAAGAGTGGGAAGTGTCGGGATAGGGAAGGAGACAAACCATAAGTGACTCTTAATCTCACGAAACAAACTGTGGGTTGCTGGGGGGAGGGGGGTTGGGAGAAGGGGGGTAGGGTTATGGACATTGGGGAGGGTATGTGCTTTTGGGTAAATTGGAAGGGGAGATGAACCATGAGAGACTATGGACTCTGAAAAACAATCTGAGGGGTTTGAAGTGGCGGGGGGGGTGGGAGGTTGGGGTACCAGGTGGTGGGTATTATAGAGGGCACGGCTTGCATGGAGCACTGGGTGTGGTGAAAAAATAATGAATACTGTTTTTCTGAAAATAAATAAATTGGAAAAAAAAATGAAAAGGAAAAAAAAAAGAGTGGGAAGTGTCAGTCCTAATGGTTTTTTATTTCACTTTTGTTCGAATTTGGCCTTGGCCAGTGGATTTTAACCATGTTACAGAGCACCCCCAAACCAGCCAGGCAGGAAGGCTTGTCTTCACTGTCCCAGCGGCAGCGCAGAGGTGCTGGGCGGCCACTCCGGGATTTGCTCCCTTTCCAATGCTGGCACAGAAACCTCCAGGACACTGGTCAGAGTGCCCACTTCTCTAGAACTTCTGGCTTCCCCTTGCCACTCCATTAGTTTTAAACTAACACAGGACATCTGTTAGCAGGAATCAGAAAGAAGGAAGCTTGGGGTTTTAAAAGCATTGGTTCACCCCAAGCTCATGTTTGTATCTACAGATTGGATTTTCATTGGCCCCAGTACCCAACTCCATACATGTTCCTTCCTGGAAGGAGGTGGAAGTTAAGCAATGTGATCTTTTGATATCTACAGTAAAAAATGCCCTTGTAGGGGCCCCTGGGTGGCTCAGTGGGTTAAAGCCTCTGCCTTCAGCTCTGGTCATGATCCCAGGGTCCTGGATCGAGCCCCACATTGGGCTCTCTGCTCTTTGGTGAGCCTGCTTCCTCTTCTCTTTCTGCCCGCGTCTCTGCCTACTTGTGATCTCCGTCTGTCAAATAAATAAAAATTAAAATAAAAAAAAAATTCCCTTGTAGAGGGCTCTCTGCAGACACAAACCCAACAGTTTTTGAGCACTCTAAGGCTGACTGGAACCTATTAGACCTCCCCTCTCCTGAATCGCCTGTGCGTTATAAAAAGCAAATGAGAGCTAACATTTGTATGGATTGTTCCTTCCCTGTAAGTGATGTACATTTATTTTATTTCTTTCTCTTCTAATACTCCCCAAAAGGGGACACCACTTAGATGGAATACCAAGGTTCAGAGAGGTGAAGTGGCTGGCCGGGGTTCACACAGCCTGGTGTGGGCAGAACCAGAGCTTGATGAGGTTCTCATCCCTTCCTTCCTTCTACTCTACCCCCAATGAACTTGGAAGTTATGCTCATTGCCTGTCCTGTTAATTTCAGTTCAGCATCCCGCTCCTTCCAGGCAAACCCTCCCCAGAGCCACAGCCTACAGTCTTTATTAGAATGAAATCCTACTGAATACTTGGGTTTAGATACACCCCTCCCCCCTTCCCAAACCTAACTGAAAATATCCTGCTAAAACGTGGCTGCTGTTTAATTTGCGAGGAGCCTGGGCGATCCTTCCTCTACCTCCCTTCTTAGATGAAAAAGGAGCTTCACACAACAAAGCATTTTTTTTTTAATCTAAATAAAATAATTGCAACTAAGGGGATGGCATCTGTATTGAGCAAATCCGTGGAAGAGGTCGACCTCATCCCCGTTTTCACGTTCGCCTATTATTTTAGAAGGCCATACAAGGTCCGAGCAAAACATCCTCTCTGGCAAAGGCTGCCAGAAGAAAGGGGGTTTCAGGTTAGAAGAGAAAAGCAGAGACAGATTCTTCGAGACATATCTTTGTTCAAATACCGACGACACTACCGCACATGAAGTCAGAGCGGTCTGACTTAGCCATATCGACTCTTCAAAACTGATTTTAAAAATTACCCGATGCACAGTGTGTAGGAAGAATGCCATTAAACAGAGCTTTTATGCCGGCACGTCTCGTTTGCTGCAGGGAGAGACACTCCTCCCGCACCTTCTCCCCCAGCTGCTGTGCAATATTAAGACCATTTGAAGACTGTAGTATATTATGGGCATGAAAAGCAGAGGGAAGAGAATGAGGTATCCTGGATTCACCTTGGCACTTCGTGAATTATAAATGCCTCTTCCCGTACCATGCCCTTCTTGAGCCAGGCCCCATCTCCCGCAGAGAAGAACTTGAACCTGGAGTCTCCCGTGAAACAGGTTCCCTGATCATGGGATAGAAGTGAGGTATCCCAGAAAGAGCCCTTTGGAATTCAGGGTCCCATGTGAGGCTCTGTGCAGGATTCCCGTACAATGAGCTAACCTTGCTCTCAGGGGGGCACCTGGGCCCGCCCCAGGGTGTTCACCCCCACCGCCCCTCCGGCAGCCTGAATAACAGATGAGCTAAATTATAGGTAACACCTGTAGGAGGTTTTATAGTTTACAAAGTGTTTTTACATAGTCATTACAAGGCAGGGGCTCTCCAATGGAGAGGCCAGTCCCCTGATGATTTCTGGGGGCACCCACTATATTTTAAAAAGTTTACATTCTAAAATAGATTTTATCATCTTGTTTTCCATGTTTGCACAATTGCACAAACAAATTAGGGCCTTTAGCAAATACACATGCACGCACGCACATGCGCGCGCGCGCGCACACACACACACACACACACACACACCCTCCATCTCATCCTGTCTGTGCTACTAAGAAGGTCATTACAGAATATTAAAAATACTCATTCCCAAGGCTTTACAGGCAGTCTGGTTGCATGACAAGGCATGAGGGTACAGTTGTAAGTGGACTTCCTTCTGGTCTCTGAGCGTGTATCTCTGTGACTGTGGATAATACATTTGAGAATCTTTAGGAATGCAAGGCCAGGTACCGCCCAAGGGGTCTCTTGTTCCCACGGTGACAGGCCAGTTCCAAGAGGGCCATCCACCTGCACAACGGGGAGAACTTCCTGCTCTGCAGAGCTTTGCAGAGCCTGCCTAGGGACATACTCATGATCTAACGTGCTTAAATAGCCAGGCTCATGCCTAGAAAGGGAGAAAGAGTCTTTAAGCAGAAGTATGATATGAACAACTCAAGAAGCTCTTTGATGGCGTGACAGCCATGAGCAGTGGAAAGACCCGATCTCTTGAGTTGAATATCCTTTCAGAGAGAGTCTGATACCCTGGCCTTTGCACAATGTCTTATATGATTGGGTCATAGGGATGTAAGCTGAGAAATCTAGTGGTGCCCTCAACGTTCACCTTCTGAGAAAATCACCCTTTGGATTTAATCACACTATTGTTGATGGAGGCATCAAGTAATCCAGGTAGAGATCAGAGACAGTTTTCCCTCTCCCAGATAGACACAACTTAATAAAATACCCTACTTCATGGCTGAGATCAGTTCTTTTTAAAGAGTCGAGAATCCTGGAGTTCCCTATGGAATTCAGACCTTTGGTTGCTTTATCAGTGACTATACTTTGGCTGTGAGTCAAAGAAATCTTTTCTCAAACTACCTTAAACAGAGAGGAAATTCATTATCTCAGTTCATAGACAGTCCGGAGGTAAAGTGAGCCAAGCACAATTAGGGCTCTTGCTCTGTTCTTCCGCTGTTTTCTGGGCACTGTCTTCTTCTGTGTGCCAGCTTTGAGCTGGGACTGAATTCAGCCAGGGCGTTGGCATTTCTGTGCATTTTTTAAGCAGAGGTGCTCGCTGTCTTTGTTCTGAACTATGTTTATCAAAAAAAAAAAAAGTGTGTCTAGTGAATAGCTTTGGAAGAGGGATAGTATCTCCCTCTGGAGCAGAGGGCAGGCAGACGTGCTAACTGTCCATTATAAAAGATACAGGTTCCCTAAACTCAGAATTCCTGGTGTAACCTTTTCTGCACGGCCTGGAAGGAATCTGGGCTGGGGACCAGATTCAATTACGCTTGTGCTCAGGCGGTTCTCTGTGCCCTAATAAAGTCTTCTGTCTCTGACCCAGGCAGGGGTCTCGTGTCATCTTTCAACATCTCTGAAACTGTGGGAGTCTCATTTTTCAGCTTGCCGATGGGGTAAAACACCGGCTCCTTCCTCACACACGGTGATCCCAAGTGGATCTGGGCAAGGGCATAATATGACTACCATTAGCACTGGGGCAATAGGCTTTCTTGTTTAGGGTCTATAAGAAAGAGAAAAATCTCTTCCTTAATTAGAGAATATTAACCCTAGCCTTCATTCTGATGGGGTCCGTCTAGCTCACGAGCCTGTCACAAGAACAAAACAGTCATAGGGAGAGAGGTAAGACTTAAGCCTGGGATCTGGAACCTATCATTGGCAAAGTCAGCTGCTCTTGAGAAACAGGGCGGGTGTAGGGACTAAAGAAAACCTGGATTCCAATAGGATATGGGAAGAAGTCACAGACACTGACAACCCAGTGTCTTCTCTCTACGGAGCAGCTGTGACCGAGGTACCCATTCGCTACGTGCTTCTGCATTCCCATGGACCAGGGCTTTAGGAACTCTCTCCTACCGGCATCACATGGGACTCTGCCAATTGTATTTTCTAGCTGCTCGTATTTCAAGCCACTAGCTATGAGTTTAGACGTTAAGGGATCTGGTTCAGATCATAAATGTTATACAAATCAACCAGTATGGATTAAATGCTGCCACAGTCTATAACTGCTGAACGAGGGTCATGATTTCAGGCTGGTTAACAGACTCTAATACACTGAATCGTTTCATGAAATCCTAGTCCAAAGGCATTCATCATAAGTGTGAAATTGTATATGGTCTTGTGGAAAAGCAGCAGGTCACAGACAAGTCTGCCTTCTGCTCACAGAGCAAGGTTGGAATGAAAACTGAAGGCTGACTCAGGTGGCTGTGCTTCTGGGGGACAGTGCTAAACTGGCCTTTGATGGGACCCAGTTATTTATTTATTTTTTAAAAAGATTTTATTTATTTATTTGACAGACAGAGATCACAAGTAGGCAGAGAGGCAGGCAGAGAGAGAGAGAGGAGAAAGCAGGCTCCCCATGGAGCAGAGAGCCTAATGTGGGGCTCAATCCCAGAACCCTGGAATCATGAACTGAGCCGAAGGCAGAGGCTTTAACCCACTGAACCACCCAGGTGCCTTGGGACCCAGTTATTTCACAGGAGTTAAGTACACACAGGAATGGGGGTCGTGCTGGTGAATATTGAATGGATTTACCCATGTTGAGGGTCACCAAACTTTGGGCCAATGCCTCTTCTCTTATCCCCAATGACTAGGATGTACTTTTGTGAGGCTTCTCATAATGTGTCCCCACATTGGCTTTTTGGAAAGAAAAATAATTCTATAAGCCCATGTCCTCCTGCAAAGATTGGCCAGTTCACTTAAAAAAAAAAAAAAAAAAGCATTCTTGCTGCCCCTGGACTGAGCTGGAGCTTGAAGATGAAACTCAACGTCCAGAAAGATCCTGGCTACGTCATCTCCTCTCTGGAGAACCTTGGGGATGTTATTTCATCTCTTTGAGCTTATTCTGTCATCGTCCCTAAGAAGATCATGTCATATACATCACAGGTTGCTCTGAGTATTAAATAAGATCGTGTTTATGAAAGAAAAGTCTTTTAAAATCACGTTTGGCATCTGGAGACCTCATAAATGTTGGTTACTTTTGAATTAAACTGAGAAAGTATATTCATAGGCAAGACAGTGTTGTCATCAAACTCAGTACTCATTTTTTTTCTAATTTAGATGCTATAAAATGGATATTCTTGTCCCTTTCTTCAGCAAAACTGCATCTTCAAATTCTTTTGTAGCCCTGAAAATGACTTTATCTGTTTTCCTTTGTATCTGGAGGTCACTTCATAACACTAAGAACTGGGGGCACCTGGGTGGCTCAGTGGGTTAAGCCTCTGCCTTCGGCTCAGGTCATGATCCCAGAGTCCTGGGATCAAGCCCCACATCAGTCTCTCTGCTCGTCAGGGAGCCTGCTTCACCCCCTCTCTCTGCCCGCCTCTCTGCCTACTTGTGATCTCTGTCTCTCTGTCAAATTAATAAATAAAATATTTAAAGAAAAACACTTATAACTGGATTATACAGGTACCATGTATAGTTGGCAGAATAAAGGAACCCCAAAGATATCTACTTCCTAGTCCCTGCAACTGTGAATGTTTCTTTTTTCTTTTTTTAAAAGATTTTATTTATTTATTTGACAGAGAGAGATCACAAGTAGGCAGAGAGGCAGGCAGAGAGAGGGGAGGGGAAGCACTTTCCCTGCCAAGCAGAGAGCCAGATATGGGGCTCTATCCCAGGACCCTGAGATCATGACCTTAGCCGAAGGCACAGGCTTAACTGTCTGAGCCACCCAGGCAGATGTGATCAAGGACCTTGAAATGGGGGAGTATTCTGGACTGTCCACATGGGCCCAATCTGATCACGTAGGTCTTTAAAATCAGATATCTTCTCCCAGCCGTGGTCAGAGGGAGACACAACCATGAAAACATGATCAGAGAGAGGCAACATGGCCGCTCTGGAGATGGAGGATGGGGGCAAGAGGCAAGGGATCCAGGCAGCCTCTAGAAGCCGGAAAAGACAAGGAAGCTCCTTCTCCCCTCACATTGACAGACAGGCATGTTGCCCCACCCCACAGCTTAATCCTAATCCAGGATCACGGTTCCACTCCACAGAATTGTAAGATAATATATTTGTGTGGTTTTAAGCCACTGAGTTTGTAGTCATTTGTTACAGCAGCAGAAGGAAACTAATAGACTGTGAAATCCGCCTTGTTCTAAATACTTGACACATTTTATCTCTCGCAATTTCATAAAGACTCCCTAAGGTAAATCCTATAGAAAATTCATACTTAGAGAGATTAGGAAAGTTGTTCAAGATCTCACAACTGAAGTCAGAGCTGGCCCTTCCCTCCAGTGCCTGCCTATTTCATTTTACATGGCTGCTCCAGGTTGCCTTCTCGCCCTTATCCCAATCCCTTGCAAAACTCAATAGTTAAAGTAATTCATTACATAATTGAAAAGTTTAAATAAAACAAAATCATGACATTGCCTCTGGACCGCTGTTTACATGAGCCATGAAAATAACTAAACGGCTTTGCCTGGTGTGCATCTTTTCTTGGTTCTTTGAAGAGATCTACAGCAACTGTAGTGGAATTTCTTGAGTTACTATGGGCCGCCTACCTTAAGGGGACGCTAGAATGGAGAAGCTCTCACCTCACAGGGCACTGCTACAATGCAGCTCAGAGCTGTGATTACGACCACCTGTCTCAAGATTTGCAAGGGAGGTTTCTGGGCATATCTACTTTCAGCTCTTAGAACTCACAGGAACATGTGGCAAAATTCCACCATGTTCCTGAAGCTCCTCGGCATCCTTTTAGTTTTTGCCTTTTATTCCCGGCAACTCCATTACCCTGGAAGGCTCCCAGCCTCCTCCCCAACAAGCCGAAGAGAGCGTCTCCTCCTGTCTCATGCCTCATCTTTACTGGAGCAATTACTCATGCTTTAATCCGTTCAGTTGAAAATAACCTGTTCTTGCCTCTGCTCACTGGCTTTCTTTCCTTTCCTTTCCTTTCCTCTCTTCCCTCCTTCCTTCCTTTCCTTCCTCCCTTCTTTTTCTTTTCTTTTCCTTTCCTTTCTTGTCTTTTTTCCCTTCCTTTCCTTTCCTTCTTTCTTTCCTTCCTTTCCTTTTCTTTTTTTCTCTTTCTTTCTATCTTCCACCTTTTCTTTCCTTTTCACTTTCTTTCCTTTCCTTTTCCCTTTCCTTTCTTTCTTCCTTTCCTTTCTTCCTCTTTCTTTTCTTCTTTTTCTTTTCTTTCATCTTCCTTTCTTTGCCTTTATTTCCCTTAATTTCCTTTCTTCTTTCATTCTTCCTTCTTTCCTCCCTCCCTCCCTTTCATCCTTTCTTTCTTCTTCTTTCTTTCTTCCTCCAACTTAAAACTCAATTTTTTTCTTAATCTTTCAAGGCTCCCACCTGCTTCCCTCCCCCTACCCCCACCATACTAGACAAGCTTTCTAAAAGCAAGTGTGATGTTGTGCTGGGCAGATAGTAGAAGATCACCAGTCCATTAATTATTTTAGGTAGGAACGGGCCCTGTAGATTAATCATCACACAATTACAGGACATGGAAAGGGATCCAAGAGATAGCCTAATCCCAGATCCCTGCTTTTGACTTGAAGCTTTCCAGGCAGAACACCAGATGTGAGGGTTTTTTGGGGGGGGTCTCCCCCTTCCCACCTCGGCCCCATGTGGTTCTCAAATCCCAGTAGCCATGTGGCCAGGCTTGCCACACTCCATGCCTTCATCCCTCTTGCCTTTCTGACATCCTCCCTCTCCATCTGCTGGTTCTTCCAGAATTTACAGCTTTTTCGGGAGCACCTGCCCAATTACTCAGGCAAGACCCAGTGTAGGATTTGCCGTATCCTGAGTGAGTTGAGAGTTCCAAAATGTTTGTTTTATAAAACGGAGACTCCATTCTACTTCATATCGACTTCCTCACCATCAATCACGTTTTCTGGTAACAGCGTCATGGGAGGAATGTGATTTGGTCATACCCAGAGGTGATTAAGTGTCTGAACCTCTAGACTTCATTGGGGGGATTTTGTTATGGCAAATGCTTACTTCATGACTAACTCATTTTTTGTTTTTTAACCACTTAAGCCACAGTTGAGCTGCCAGTGAGCAAAGGCCTTGCCTATGTTGGCTACTGAGCTGAGACGAAACATGGAAAACATGGGAAAGAAGAGTGAAAGTGAAGAGGAGGGAGAGAGACGAGAAGAGTGGGGTGGGGGAGACCAGCTGGGGGACGGGAGAAAGGGAAAAATTAAGCGGTCAGAGGAGAGCAAGGAAAAAGGGAACAGATGGGAACAGGGAGGAATCTGAATGTGATGAGGAAGGAGAAGAGAGAGCTGTAGAACAGAGGGTGAATCGGAGACAGGAAAATTAATGGGGATGAAGGTGAAGAAATACACAGAGTCTAACCATCCTTCCTGCTAAAGCCTACCCTCCCCGGACACTCAAACCTTCCAGAAGCCATTGTCCCAGGGCGCCTGGGTGGCTCAGTCAGTTAAGCGCCTGCCTACAGCTCAGGTCTATGTCCCAGGGTCCTAGAATCAAACCCCACATCAGGCTTCTTGCTCAGCAGGGATTCTGCCTTTCCCTTTCCTTCTGCCCTCCCCCTCCCACTTGCGCGCTCCCTCGCGCTCTCTCTCTCTCTCCCTGTCAAATAAATAGATTTTTTTTTTTTTTAAGAAGAAGCCATTACCCCAAGTCCAGAGTCCTGGAGAAGGAAGCCAATGTCAGGGAGAACACTTCCAAGCAAGTCCCTTGACCTGTTATACCATATCCCTAACGAAAGGCGGTGCCTTGTGACCATCTACAATGACAATGTTTTATTTTATTTTATTTTTATTTTTTTCAAGATTTTATTTATTTATTTGACACAGAGAGAGAGAGAGGTCACAAGTAGGCAGAGAGGCAGGCAGAGAGAGAGAGAGGAGGAAGCAAGCTCCTCACTGAGCAGAGAGCCTGATGCGGGCTTCGATCCCAGGACCCTGAGATCATGACCGAAGCCAAAGGCTCAACCACCACTGAGCCACCCAGGCGCCCTACAATGACAATCTTTTAAACAAGCAATCTAACATTCAAAAGAGCCCAAAAGCAATTTAAGGAATCACAAAGCCTCTTGAAAAGATAAAGAGAATTGCCTTGTAGGACATTCATCGGACCAGTCACCCTAAACTCCCTCTTCATCCTCTCGCCACCAAATCCCATTTAGCCTCGAAGATCTCCTGGTCTCTTTCTTCTGTCTCCTCCAAGTGAGTCTCATTCTCTGTCTGCCTCTCTGTGCTCTCCACACCTGCTTTCTGACACCAACTGGCCCACAGGAAATGTTCGGTAATAGCTGCTATGTGGGAAAAAAAAAAAAATAACCAAAACAATAATAGCTAGCATGCATTAGACTCCATCTTGTATTATGTAGGCCAATTAGCGTCTTGGACCTTCTTTTTTTTTTTTTTAAGGTTTTATTTATGTATTTGACAGATAGAGATCACAAGTAGGCAGAGAGGCAGGCAGAGAGAGAGAGAGAGAGAGAGAGGAGGAAGCAGGCTCCCTGCCGAGCAGAGAGCCCGATGTGGGACTCGATCCCAGGACCCTGGGATCATGACCTGAGCCGAAGGCAGAGGCTTTAACCCACTAAGCCACCCAGGTGCCTGTGTCCCTATCTTGGACCTTCTTTAAACTATCCCCTGCCCTCCTTATCCAGGTGCAGATGTACACATGAAAGCACTAGAATCTAACAGGTGAATGTTGACACACATCCCAAAGGCTGAGAAGCAGGGAAGTGGGGAGGTCTGGGAGTAAATTGAGGGATGAGACAGGACAGCTCAGAGGGTCTAACTGGGACTTCTACTGTATGGAAGCGACAACGGGAGAGGCAAGTTGACCCTCAAAAAACAATGCAAAGGCACCAAGGTCTTTGAGTATTCAGACTTCAGATGCACCCATCCTAAAACAAAGATAAAACAAAACCCTTAAAATTTGGAGACTTTTTCTAAATAAACTTCCCTCCCTGGAAAGTTTCTCACCCTGGAACCCCGACTGCAGAAGCCACGGGCCTCAGGAGGAGTCAAGGGGGCTGGTGAGGCATGGGGCGGTGGGAGTGGGGAAGGAGTGAGGGATTTCAGCAGACGGGAGAGTGCAGACCATCTTGCCCCGCTCTGTGAAACATGCCCAAGTCTCGGTTGAGAAATGACGCACTCGGCTGCCCAGTATTGAAACCACGTCCCCAGACAGACAGGATGCCAGTCCAGATGGCTGCTTGCGAGTAAACCCTTATGTTGGCTGTATATACCAGCCGTCAGTGGAGGGGCCCTCAGACGCAAGAGAAGCAGAGTAGCCCCGCCCCCTGTACAGAGTCATTATTCCCAATCCCCCCCCCCTTGCAGCTGGACCCCCAGGCATTCCTATTGTTCTCTTTGGGAAAACAGGAGTTGGGAGACCCAGAAAATGTGCCATCTTCCCCATAGAAGACCGGGTTACAGTCTTCATTTCTTCAAAGAAAAAGTTGTCCTTGGAGTCTGAGGGAGCAGTATGGTCAGACGCTGGGTCCCTCGGACGAGGGTGAGCGTATAGAGTGGGCACAGCACACGGCTGAGGTCGGGGACTCAGAGGCACGTTGGTGTGAGTGCCTGTGCACGGGGCAGGGGGTCTAGCCTCTGCCTTGGGCTCAGGTCATGATCCCAGCATCCTGGGATCGAGCCCTGCATGGGGCTCTCTGCTCATCAGGGAACCTGCTTCCTCCTCTCTTCCTGCCTGCCTCTCTGCCTACTTGTGATCTCTCTCTGTCAAATAAATAAATAAAACTCCCCAGATAAGAGATTTACAAGTGAATGAGTGCACGTGCACTTGTGTGTGTGTGTGTGTGTTTGTGTGGCATGTTCATCTTAATACACACCTCCTTGCGGCCCGCCCCGCCAAGCCTCAAACCGGAGGGGAGCACAGTCTGCTTGTACTGAGGGCTTCTCAGCTTGAACCTGTTACTTTAAAACCACACCGACCCAAAACTGTAGGAAACGGGCTCATACACACGCATTAACTTATGTCCTTTCTGGAGACGTCTGTGTAAACCATTCAAGCCAATGATTCCACTTGTAGGAACTTACCCTTCAGACACACTTACAGACAGGAACAGAGATACCCGCATCAGGATGTTCACTGTTAGCGCCACGGGCAATAAGCCCAAGACCGAACGTGGCCGCTATGTCCATTGGAATAAACACTTTATCACCTTACCAAGATGAGGAGGCCGTTTGACTGGGTTTGGGAAGCTCTCCAAGACACACTGTGAAGCGATGAGGGAAGTAAGGAACAATGTGTCTAGTTTGCTTCAATTTACACTCGCAAGCACACACACACGCGCGCACGTTTGCTTGTATATGTAAAGGAAACCCTTGGGAGGCTGCAAAGAAAACTAGTGATAGTGGGAGACGGTGTGGTGGTGGGAGATAAAGGGTCCGCGGAGGGAAGAACGCGGGCTGGCCCGTCGCTGGATACCCTGTCGTAGAGTCTGCATACATGGTCAAGGGGTCCTTCCAGTACTTACTAGAGGGGCCAGACTTTCGACACTGGGGGTTCTCTTTGTCTTCCCCCGTCCTGGAAACTGTCAAAACTCTTGTTAAAATCAAGGCAGACAGGGGGGCGAGGGCGAGGCCGAGGCTGCGCTCTCGAATGTGTGGGGCGCGGGGGGGCAGTGTGCCCAGCAGGTCCCAGTTACTCTGGCTGTCCTGCCCGCTTCCGCACGCTCCACGAAGCATGGCGACAACTTGGCCCCGAATAATAGCCACCGATTTGAGAAGTCACGGGGGGTAGTGTGGGGAGAAGAAGAGAAAATAAGCTTTGGAGAGCTGTTTTCTTCCTACACTGTAAAAACTCAAATGCCAGGGGGCGGCGGGGGGCGGGCAGGGAGACGAATCGCCACCTTTGTCTTCAGTCTTCAGTGCAGCTACTCAAGGTTTTCCAGCCTGCACACACTGCTGATGCCTTTCAAGCCTTCCCATTCTGGCGCTGAGTGCACATAACGTGCAAATGAAAAGAATTGGGAGGTTTAATTTAGAATTCGGACAAAGGACCCAGACACATGTGTCTCCCCGAGAATGTTCGGGTGGGGGGTGGGGCGGGTGGGCAGTGACAGCACGTGTCAGTGGCCCCAGCATCCAGGCCGCTTTGGGGCTTTGATTGGGGGCCTCGTTCTGATTTTAACAAGTTTGCCAAGAAGACCTTCAGCTGGGTTGCATATGAGGCCCTGCTATTTTTAATATAAATGTAATGTTTTTAAATCCATCGACGGTGTCCTAAACCAGATTTGGTCGTAAGCAGCTGTGCTAAAATTGTAAAATCTCACCCTTGTGTCTGGTTTCACATCTGGTAACTCACAGCTAACAGTTACAACTCTCCAATAGTAATTAAATGTTTTCTTTAAAAGAAAAAAACACCCACCCATCATATATGGCAGAATGCATTATTAAGGAGTATTTTGATTCACAACAACCGCCATAAGGAAGGGTCCAGCGAGAATTTTATAGGTAGTTGGGTACTTTTAGGTACTGTTTCTAAAGGTGTTGATCAAAATAAGTACATGTTACAAAAAGCAAAGGCAGTTTGCAACGGGGTGGGTATTGAGTAACATTAAGGGACCATAATTGCTAGTGAGGAGAATGCGTCCCCTTTGATGTCAACCGTAGCTTTTCTCTTTTGTTTCAGAAAGGAAGAAACTTCAAAAGCCGTAATTTCAGGACAATAAAGTACTCACATTAATATAGGTACCAACTTTAACTGTTCTTGAGCTCGGGAAAAAAAAATAGGTTCAGGGTGAGGATGTGGTCGGATGAAGGAGAAAGATTTCCAGGGCTTTTCGATTTCTTCCCTGACACCATTTTAAATATGAACAAATGATACCACGTACACAGAGGATGGTTGATGAAGACTTCAGATGCACTTGCAATGTCACGAGGTAAACACAGTTTACCTCATTCCCTACATTTTGAAAGATGCAGCTTTATTTTCTCATGCTATTTTAAATCTATCGATACATCATCTTGAATTCTGAATTCTCCTAATAGCTTAAAGATTCTGGGACTGCTAGCAGGCCAAAGAAAGGATGCTCCAGAAATCAGCCACTTTTTCTTTTTCTTTTTCTGAAAGCACTTCAGGAAGGTGTGATTTGAATAAGATGTAAAATACACATGTGACTTTCCTAATGCTTTTGGTTTTCAGGTGAGCTTTTCATGTCATAAACTCTTCTACTGGAGTTTAATGAATAGGAAGAAAAAAATACATTGGGATTGTATAGGGCTTGAAATATTTGAAGTTCACTTTTCTTCACATTTTCAGTATGGGAATCAATTTTTTTTTACTGGATTTTTCTGAGTTGTGCAGCCACCATCCCTGTCTAGTTTTAGAATTGAAGGATTTATTTTTTAAGAAATAATAATGGCTAAGAGGAGCAGAGGAGGCGGAACAGGAAAAGTTCTGAAAGAGAGTAAGCTTGGGGACCAAGCCTACCTAATATGTGACACTGAATGGCTTAAGTCCTTAGTGTTTTCATGGAAAAATTCAAGACCATGCAGGCTCTTTAGAGCCAACTGGTTTCTCATTAGAAGCCCTGAAAACACTCCCTGTACCCACAGAACTCTATCTTTCCGTGTTCACTATGATTCCTTAGGGGGAAGTAAGAAATCCCATATAAGCACCTTTGTGATCCCAGCAACCTAAGAAGACAGTAAGCCAGAATCAGTTTGGTGAGCACAGATCTCAGAAGTCTGACTTCCAGCATGAATGACCGGGGGGACATTAATGACTTCCAAATAAAATTAGCAGGGCTCGACCGTCTGAAAAGCAGGTGCCATCTGTATCACCCAGGACTTGGGAAACCCTATTCACGGTGAGAAGCAAGGTACCCGTCAGCAAGGTAGATTTTCCTGGGTCCCACTGCTTCTTCCCACAAAAGTCGGGGTGGGGGACTGTATAGCCTCCAGGACTCTTAGGTGTCAAGGCCAAGCAGAAGGGGGAAGAGAAAGACTAAAACAATGAAATCCACAGCTTTGAGCATCACAGGGACACTCGATCCAGAGAGGACTTACTGGGAGAGTCGAGACACTGCATTATAGATCTGCTTCCCTCGTTATAAACTTAAAATGAGATTGGCTGACGCAGAGCTGCCAAGTCCACACTTGGGATATTTTTGCCCTGATGTATGAACCACTGCAGTCTCCGTAAAGGGGACCTTTTCGGGTGTGACACAGATGCAAGAGCCTGAAAGGTGATGAGAGACAAGGTATGGGTCCTTATCCAAGCCACTCAGATAATCAAGCAGCCCAGCACATCACCGAGCTTGGGAATGGCTGAAAATGATAGCCCCTGTGGGTGGGCAGGATACAGAATGCAGTCAAGGCATTGTCAAGAGAGCTGGCCTGTGGTATGAGACCTGTTATAGCCCATAGTGTCCATACCTTCTTCTCTTCCCAGGCCTCTATCACTCATCTGGAACGGTAGGTCTTACCTGGACATCCTCTGGACCCACAAGTCTCAGTACAAAATGGTGTGAAAAACTCAAGAATCCAGCCAATGGTCAGCAACCAAAACAACTCCCTATCCATTCTGGGCCATTGAAATACCATAGACCCATCTGTCCTTGGAAAAAGGAAACATACCCAGAACCAGGATGGGCAGCTTGTGGTGTCTGGTTTATAATTCTTTCTCAGTTCCAAGAAAGTCCAAGAAAAGGAGAGTTGCTCTCCCATTGAGAGAAATGACCCCATCCTACCTGCCCCCCACCCCAGATCCTTAACTCTGGCTCCATTCAGAACCAGCTGTCCTTTGAACCCTGCAATGCAAAGACAATTGCCATGGCGTGGTCATTTAATTCTCTCTCTCTCTCTCTCTTTCTGATGGCAAACATTAACTGCTGGCTACAACAGGACCACCTGCAATGTGTTAGTCATTAAAAAGGTCACCGTTACTAAACATTTTAAACTGTGAATAGCTTCAGATTAAATTAGGTGTAAAAAAAGTCATTTCCTCTCTGTGATAAACTCAAACACCTGCAGTAGGGCTCACGTTTACCAGGGACATAAAGGGCCTCTCCCACTCACAGACCATTAGGGGGGATGAAAACACAAAGCGCCATTCTGCCAGCTCTCTCTGTCTGTCCCCTGTAATAGGATTCTCTACATTTGGTGATTGTATGCCCGGCTCCTGGAGACACGTGATGACTGCACAGACGGGAAAGAAACCCTGCATTCGCATTGGCCTCTTGGTACCTTCTTCAATACATCGATGTAAATTTCCTTACATCCCCCCCCCAATATTTTTTTCTCCCACATTTTCATCTCATCTTAAGCCATTAGAACAGTCAGCATCCTATCCCCTTGTCGCCATTCCCCAGAGCTGGCTGTTGTTGGCAGTCTGGCTGGAACGAGGTGAAGCAGAGTTAGTGGGGATGGTGTGCAGAGAGCTGGGACCATGAACCAGGCACTGTGCTAGGTGCTGGCATACAGCTTCCGGGCTGCCCCTCCCCACCAGCAACCTCAGAAAGCCGGTATCCCCCCACCTAACAGATGAACGCACTGCGCTTTGAGGGGTCAAGTCGCTGCTTATGGGAGGCTCCTCGGTTCAGGAAGTGTCCTCTCCCTGCCGTTACCTGGCCGAGCCCACTGTAGAGTCTCACCGCAGCATTAGCCTCCCCACTGTGCACGGGGCTCCCACGCTTGCCTCTCCACGATTCATTTCCCACACAACAATCAAGGGATGAGCTCGAAGGTTTAAGTTGGATTGCATCACACCCTGCCATCTTCCCACCTACCACGTTCCCATCACACCTGGTAGATTCTCACTGCAGTGAAAATAAAATCCAGACTCTTCTATCTGAGCTTTCCTCTGACCTCCTCACACCATCGCCTACTCCCTTCCCCCAGCCGGGCCTTTCTCATCGTCTGATCTGGACTGTCCCTCCAGGCCTCTCTAGCACATCACCCCTCTGTGTTGTCTTTATACTTCTCATCACTGTCTGAGGGTCCTTGCTTCTTGTCCATCCTCCGCTAGACGATAATTTCAACAGGTGGGAATGTTGCCGTGTGCTCTGCTGTATCCACAGTGTGCACACAGTACATTGCCTAAGGTTGGTGCTTAGTGAACAAAGGGAGAGATGAACCCATGCGTTGTGGAGTTGAACTTCCATGTCGATGGCTCCCAAGCCGGTCTTCTTTCTGTTGCATCACAGTGATTATGGGGAAGCTGGACACTGATGTCTGGGACAAGAGCGGAAACCACTATTGGCTCCAAAGACTGTTTTCTAAGACTGACCTGTACGTCACCTCGACACAATATATATATATTTTTAACCTATAATACTATCCGTCTTCAGGTTTAAAATAACTCTAAACATTGCAATGGGGTACTCTGGCGGGTCAAGCTTGGGGCTAGCTATCACCATACTTAATCCTTTTATGCAGAATATCTATTGCAATTTTTATGCCCTTCCTTGTGTCACTTGTATGAAGGTTTCTCTCTCCTAATAGACGATAAGTTCCTTTGAAGGCATCACAATTTAGCACAGTGTTTTGTATCTAGATAGTATTAGTCAGTCTTTGTCTAGTAAAACTAAATAGTTTACTGTATAATCCCTTTGATCTAGAGAGACTGTTTTTTTGTTTTGTTTTGTTTTTTTAATTGCCCCAACATCTTTTTTTCTTTGTTTCTTTACAGTTCTCAGTTCTCCACCTATATCTGCTGGAGGGCCAGAATGGACATTCAACAAATGTTTGTTGCAACTGAAATAAGGGCCCATCTTGCAATATAAACTATAAAAAAACCACAAGAATAACCAAAAACCAATTTTAAAAAAAACTTGCTTATTCAAGTAGAGTGGCACTGAGTTCTGCATTTCATCACAATCATCAGATGTAGACATTACTGTGCTCAGTTAAGAAAACACATACACCCATGAAAATAATTGGGAATTGCTAAGAAGAACCGAGGGTAATGTTGAAATAATTCTAGTGACATTTAAATTTAAACTTTTTTTTCTCCCTTAACAGCTTGGTAGAAATTTTATTTTATTGAAAATTTATTTTATTGAAATAGCCTGAATTTCCATGAACTGAAAAATAGCTGTTCCACACAAGCAAAAGCTAAAGGAGTTCATTACCACTAACCTGGCCTTACAAGAAATGTTAATGGGACTCCTTCAAGCTGAAAAGAAAGGGAGCTAATGAGTAACAAGAACACATATGAAAGAATATTGCCCACTAGAAGCTAAATATTTAGTAAAGATAGTGGATGAATAACTTATAAAGCCAGCATAAAGATTAAAAGGCAAAAGTAGTAAAAACTATGATGACAATAATTAATTAAAGGGCACACAAGACAAAAAGATGTAAAATGTGGCATAAAAACCACAAAAACACAGGAGGGAGTAATATTGCTAAGCTTTACAATGGGATTAAATTTAAGTTATTAACTTAAAATAGACTGTTACAGATATAGGTTGTTATATGCAAGCCTTATCATAGCCACAAAGCAAAAACCCACAGTAAATACAAAAAAGAGAAAGAGAAAGGAATATAAGCATACCACTAAAGAAAGCCATCAAGCACAGGGCATAAGAGCAAGAGAAGCAAGGAAGAGGAGGAACTACAAAAATGGCTAGAAAACAATGAACAAAATGGCAATGAGCACATGCCTATTGACACTTACTTTATGTTATTTTTTTTAAAGATTTAATTTATTTATTTGACAGAGAGAAATCACAAGTAGATGGAGAGGCAGGCAGAGAGAGAGAAGGAAGCAGGCTCCCTGCTGAGCAGAGAGCCCGACGCGGGACTCGATCCCAGGACCCTGAGATCATGAACTGAGCCGAAGGCAGCGGCTTAACCCACTGAGCCACCCAGGCGCCCCTTGACACTTACTTTAAATGTAAATGAACTAAAATCTCCAATCAAAAGACAGAGTGGCTGAATGGGTTAAACAAGACCAATCTATATGCAGGCTACAAGAGACTAACCTCAGAAGTAAGGACACACACAGCCTGAAAGTGAAAGGACAAAAAAAGATATTCCATGCAAGTGAAAACAACAGCAACAACAAAAGAGGTAGAATAACTATAATTATATCAGACAAAATAGGCTTTAAAACACAAACAGCAATAAATGACAAAGAAGGGTGTTACATAATGATAAATAAGCATATCCAACAAGAAGATATAACATTTACAAATATATAAAGTCAACATAGGAGAATCTAAATTTAAAAAGTAAATATCAACAGACCTAAAAGGAAAGATTGATAAGAATACAATAATAGTAGGGACCTTTAATATCCCACCTACCTCAATGCAGGCAGAAAATAAATTAGGGAAAACTGACCTTATATGACATGTTGGACCAGATGGACTTAAATTCCATCCAAAAGCAACAGCATACATTCTTCTGAAGTGCACATGGAACGTTTTCCAAGATAGATCATATGTCAGGGCACAAAACAAGTCCTAATAAATTTTAAAGGATTAAAATCATATCAAGCATCTTTTCTGGCCACAATGATATGAAACCAGAAATTAATTACACGAAGAAAACTATAAAGCCCACAAATATGTGAAGATTAAACACGCTACTGAACAACAAATGGGTCAAAGAAAAAAAACAAAAGAGAAATAAAATATCTTGAGACAAGTGAAGATGAAAATGTAACATACCAAAATTTGTGTGATGCAGCAAAAGCAGCTCTAAGAGGAAAGTTCGTAGTGATAAATGACTATCTTGTGAAAAAAATGGCTGAAGTGAATAACCTAACTTTACACTTTAAGGAACTAGAAAAAGAAGAAGAAATGAAGCCCAAATTTAGTAGAAGGAAGGAAGGAAATAACAAAGATTAGGGCAAAAATAAATGAAATAGACACTAAAAAGACAATAGAAAGTCTCAATGAAATTAAGAGCTGATTCTTTGAAAAGATAGACAAAACTGAAAAATCTTCTGCTTGACTCACACACACACACACACACACAAAGAGGACTCAAATAAAATCAGAAATGAAAGAAGAGATGTTACAACTGACGCCGCAGAAATACAAAGAATTATATGACACTACCATGAACAATGATAGGATGACAAATTGGAGAATCTAGAAGAAATGGATAAATTCCTAGAAACACACAACCTGCCAAGACTGAAACATACTGAAATAGAAAAACTGAACAGATTACTAGGAAGGAGATTGAATTAGTCATTGAAAACCTCCCAACAAACTAAAGCCTAGGACCAGACAGCTTCATTGGTAAATTCTACCACATTTTCAAAGAATTAATACCAATCATTCTGAAACTTTCCCAAAAAATAGAAGACAAGGGAACTCTTTTAAATTCATTTACAAGCCTAGAAGTAAGTACCAGACAAGGATGCCACAAATAAATTACAGGTCAATATCCCTGAAGAACACAGATGCAAAATCCTCAACAAAATATTAACAAGCCAATTTCAACAATATGTTAAAAATATCATATATCATCAAGATTTATTCCAGAGATGCAAGGACGATTCAATATCCATAAACCAGTCAATGTGATACACGATTAACAACATAAATGATAAAAATCACATGATCATCCTAATAAATACAGAAAAAGCATTTGACAAAATTTAACATCAATTTATCAGAAAAACTCTCAACAAATTAGGTATAGAGGGAGTGTACCTTGGAATGATAAATCCATATATGACAAGCTTACGGTTAACATTATACTCAATGGTAAAAAGTTGAAAGCTTTTCCTCTGAGATCAGGAACAAGACAAGGATGCCCACTCTAGCCACTTTTATTCAACATTTTTTTTAAAAGATTTTATTTGTTTATTTGAGAGAGACAGAGAAAGAGCCAGCAGAAGGAAGAGGGAAGGGCAGGGAAAGGGAAAAGCAGGCTCCCTGTTGAGCATGGAGGCTGACACGGGGCTGTATCCCAGAACCCCAGGATCATGACCTTAACTGAAGGCAACCGACTGAGGCAACGAGGCACCCCTTATTCAAAATTTTTTATTCAATAATTTTTATTCAACAATTTCACTATTGAAAGCCCTAACTAGAGCAATTAGGTAATGTTAATGATAATAATAATTAATAATAATAATAATAATGGGCATCCAAATTGGAAGGAAGCAGTAAAATTGTCACTAGTTGCAAATGACATGATATCATATATAGAAAATCCTAAAGACTCCACCAAAAAACTGTAAGAATTAATATATGAATTCAATAAGGTTCCAGGATACAGAATCAATACATGAAAACCTGTTATTATTTCCATATGTTAATAATGAATGATAGGAAAGAAATTAAGAAAACAATCCCATTTATAATTGCATCAAAAATAATATAATATCTAGGGATAAATTTAACCATAGAAGCGATAAACCTATAGAATGAAAATCAGAAGACTAATAAAGACTAAGTAACTTATAAAAGAAATTGAAGAAGACATAAATAAATGGAAATTTATTGGATTACAATGGATTAGAAGAACTAACATTTTTAAATGTCCATACTAAAAAAATAAAATAAAATAAAATGTCCATACTACCCAAAGCAATATATAACTTCAATGCAATCCTTACCAAAATTCCAATGGCATTTTTTCACATGAATGGAACAAATAATCTTAAAATTTGAATGGAATCATAAAAGACTCTGACTAGCCAAAATAATCCTGAGAAAGACTGAAAGCATCATTTCTCTGATTTCAAACTATATTATAAAACTATAGTAATTAAACAGTGTAGTATTGGCTTAAAAACAGACACTTAGATCAATGGAATAAAATAGGGAAATTGACCCCCTTGTCAACTAATTTACAAGAAAGGAGCAAAGAGTATACAATAGGGGAAGGATGGTCTCTTCAACAAATGGTGTTGGGAAAACAGGACAGCCACAGGCAAATGAATGAAACTGGACCACTATTTTACACTATATACAAATTTAACCCCAAATGGATTAATGGCTTGAACATAAGACCGGAAATTACAACACTCCTAAAAGAAAACACAAGCAGTAATCTCCTTGACATGGGTCTTGGCAACGATTTTTATAGTATGACACCAAAAGTGAATGCAACAAAAGCCAAAATAAGCAAGTGGGACTAAGTCAAGCTTAAAAAACCTACGCCTGGCTAAGGAAACCATTGACAAGATGAAAAAACAATCTACAAAATGGGAAAAAATATTTGTGAATTATATATCCAATGCAGGGCTGATGTTGAAAATAGATAAAGAACTCATAAAACTCAGTAGGAAAAAAAAAACCAACAATTTGATTTAAAAATAGGCAGAAAATTTGAATTTTTCCAAAGAAGATACACTGATGACCAACAGATACATCAAAAGATGCTCTACATCATTAATCATCAAGGAAATGAATATCAAAACCACAATGAAATATCTCCTCCCACCTGTTAGAATGGCTATTCGAAAAGACTAAAAATTGGGACACCTGGGTGGCTCAGTGGGTTAAAGCCCCTGCCCTCGGCTCAGGTCATGATCCTAGGGTCCTGGGATCGAGCCCCGCAGGGAGCCTGCCTCCCCCTCTCTCTCTGCCTGCCTCTCTGCCTACCTGTGATCTCTGTCTGTCAAATAAATAAATAAAATCTTAAAAAAAAGAAAAGATTAGAAATATCAAGTTCTGATGAAGAAGTGGAGAAAAAGGAATGCTGTACATTGTTGGTGGGAATGTCAGTTGGTACAGCTGCTATGAAATTCAGTATGGGGATACTCTAAAAATCAAAAGTAGAACAACACATGATCCAGCAATTCTATTTCTGGGTATTTATCTGAAGAAAACAAAAACCACCAACTCAAAAAGACATATGCAACCCCCACATTCACTGCAGTATTATTTACGATAGCCAAAATAGAGGAAAAACCTAAGCGTCCATCGGTGAATGAAAAGAGAAAGAAATTGTGGGGTGTGTGCGTGTGTGTGTGTGTGTGTATGTATGTGTGTGATAAAATACTATTCAGCCTTTAAAAAAAAGAATCTTGCCATTTGTGACATGATTGAACCTTGAGGAAATTATCAGTAAAATAAGCCAGACAGAACGACAAATACTATATGATCTGTCATATGTGGAATTGAAAAATAAGCAAGTAAATGAAAAAACCAAGGTCACAGGTACAGTAAGCAAACCTGTGGTTGCCAGAGGCAGGGGGCTGGGGGCGGGACAAATGAGTGAACTTTATAAATATGTATTTTATTTATTTATTTGAGATAGAGAGAGCAGGAGGGGCAAAAGGAGAGGGAGAAGCAGATGCCCCCCTGAGCAAGGAGCCCGACACGGGCTCGATCTCTGGACCCTGGGACCATGACCTGAGCAAGGGCAACACTGAACCAACTGAGCCACCCAGGTGCCTGTGAACTTTTTCTTTTAAGTTTCGTTTATATAAATAGAACTTAAAAATAGCAGAATAAACTGTGGAACATCCCTATTATGGAATATCATTCAGTTTGAATGAGCCAGCTCTTTACAATTTAACCTAAAAGGATTTCTGTAGTATATTGTCAAATCCAAAAAAAAAAAAAATAATAAGCTACCTAGAATACAGTGTGACATATAGGAGCCTACTTGTATTTTAAAAAAAAAAAAAGTGTTGATAAGCATGTGTTTATTTGTATGGGCATGGAGAAACGTGTGGAAGGATACACACCAAGCTGTTAAAATCTGTCTTCACAGTGCGCTGGGGACAGAGAAGTTGTGGCAGAAGGTAGTCATCGACTTTTCCTTTATACCTCTCTATACTGCTTCACTCTTTACAACAAGAGTATTGCTTTTGAATAAAAATATATTGGAAAATAAAGATTAAAACAAAATGCCATGTTTCCCCTAGAATATGGCATACATCTCAGCTAGATAATAATCTTCAAAGTGTTCGGTGACTAATGAGTTAACTTTCTTCTCTTGCTCTGTGTCCCCTGGCTAGCTCATCTCTTGCTCACAAACCCAGTTATCAAGAATAAATGGCAGGCTGCTGGGTATTGACCCTAAGGAAACAGTCCAAAGAGAGAGCTCAGAGAAAGCTTCCTCCTTGGAGTTATTTATCACGTTGCTGTTTCGTAAGACTGTAATATTGGATACAACATAAATGCCCTACAACAGGGAAAAAGCTAACTAAATTATGATACGTTCACTTGGAAATATTAAGAATGACTAAAACAGAGGCATCTACCACTTTATAGCACCCTGGAAAATGCTCCTATTATAACATTAATTGAGTAGCACAGTGCACAAAAATAACCTCCATAGGACAATTACATGAAAATGATCAGAAAAAGACAAGACAGGAAGAGATGCAACTAACAGACTAACGTGGCTTAGCATCATGCTTACAGGCAACCCCCTCTCTCCCAAAGCTCATGAGCACAGGTTATTACAGGAATGTTAAATAATCACTCTGGGAGAATCACCCCTCATTGTATAAATCACCAGGGAACGTCAGTCCCAGAGTTATACATCTAGCTTAAAATCATTTAAGAAGATGACATTTTGACCAATATTTTCAAATAGCCTGAGAACATCCCCATCATTTTTTTTTTTTTTTTGTTCTTTCTTCCAGTTGCACTGCAAGAGAGAGTGGCATGGGTTTCCTGGGAGATAAGAAAGAAAACGAGATGCTTTGTTTTGTAAACTTGGTCAGTGTCTCGTGAGATCTCGGGGGGAATTATTTTTATTAGTCCTGAACACCATGAAGAAATGTTAATTCTAGTTCAATTTGTTGAAAATCCCAAGCGGAAAACCATGTGAGGGCCACAGAATAAAATCTGGTCTATAGAAAATGGTGGATGGAGCACTGGACTGGGAGTCACGTGGACATGTATTCATTCATTCATTCATTCATTCATGTCTGTTGTGTATAATAGACTTCAGAATGTAAATCTCTTAAAGCAGTCTGGTCCCAACTGTCAGGCAGCTATGGTGAACGTCCAAGGACATAACCAAGTAATTATAGTACCATGTATTAGGAACGGCGATAAAAAAGGATATTATGGAGTATGAAGGAAAAAATTTCTGGTTCCTCTTGAGACAGTAGGTTCGACTCCAAGACAGAGGTAATCCTTGAATAACAGGGCCCTGGAATGCTGGCTGCTCAGCCACAAGAGAGAGTAGTGGTTAAGTAAGGACACAATTATGGAGGCAGACTCCAGGCCCAGGTCCATCAGGAAGTGTGTGACATTGGGCCCATTATTTAACCTCTAGAGAGCGATTTCCTCATGTGTCAAAAGAGCTAAGAGTCCACACTGCCCAAGACAAGGGGTGGAATTCCAGAAGAAG
Organism: Neogale vison; assembly: GCF_020171115.1. Classification (NCBI taxonomy): domain Eukaryota; kingdom Metazoa; phylum Chordata; class Mammalia; order Carnivora; family Mustelidae; genus Neogale; species Neogale vison. The sequence continues at coordinate 31,083,118 of NC_058097.1, read as the reverse complement.
CTGCCCACGCAGACTTCAGCAGAGAGCCTGGCACATGATTCCAGCTAAATCAGTGGTAACGGTATCCCTATGAACTAACAGCTCCTCGGCCACAGTTACTGTGACCAGAGCAAGGCAGATGGGAGGGCACTGTCGTGGAACATAAATCACGGGCTGCTTCAGGCGCTGGATTTTGATCTGCGGGATGTGGAGCGACCTTCTCAAGCTTTCCAACCTGTTACTATTAATCATTTCCCTGGGAAGCGTTTCCGGCGTCGGTCTCTGGGGTGGATTCTGTCGGTGGGCCGTGGCTGTGCGAACAGAAGGGGTCTTCCTCACGTGGGAGTGACTCTGCCCTCCCCGGGTGTGGTGCACATTTAGAGGGAGACTCTAGGACTTCTCGTCCGCTCCCGTGGGCCCCTCGGGGAAGAGCTGCTTGACAGCATTGTGGCCTGGCCTGTCAGCGAAACTAACCACTCATTTCTCAACTGACGTCCCATGTCACTCCGTACATCCCGGCCAGGCTGTGGGGAAGACACCTGCAGAGCGCCAAGACGGTAGTGACCCCCCCCCCCCCCGCCAGGCCTCAGCAGCTGGGCTGGGGAGGATGGAACAAAGCGGGGCCTGCTGAAACCAGGAACCTCAGACACAAAACCAAGATGTCTCCTCTGCTTTCCGGATAAAGGACGTCGCTTTAACTGCCCTGTGTGATCTCGGATGGGACTGGATTCCGAGGCAGCTGCTGAATTCCTACAGTCGCCCCAGCATTTGGGTGGGTCAACAGGGCCACCCACGTTCAGAACAGTAAGAAAACCCCCGCTCATGGAGTTCTAAATTTCTTGTTGGATTATTGCTTTGCTCGCATACCATGTTTGCGTCCGTTTCGTAGGTGAAATCGTGGAGAAACAGAGAGATGAGGGGCAAGTAGGCAAGCTAGCAGGAGGGGAACCAGAGTTAAAATCCTGGCAATGGGAATTCCGAGCCTGAAGACTTCCTCTCTGGGCATGCTGCCTTCCCAGCAAAAATGCTAAAACGAAGATTGAGCATGCAGAACCATCACAACAGAGAGGTTTCCTGGAGGGGTCTTGTTTAAATGCTCGTCAGCCTTAGCTCCCTAGCATGAACTAATTTCACTGGATCGGGTCCTTACCAAGCTCAGGAGAATTAGGACAGGTGGATGGGGAGGGTTTTGTTGTCTTTCTCTTGAGAGAAAGAGGCTCTGGGCAGGGGGAGGTCTAGGATTCCTGAGAGTGAATGAGAGCCCAGAGAATCGAGACAAAGGCCTATGCAGTGGAATTATGGGCCAAGTGGGCAGGGCAGGGAGCAGGGTGAGAAAGGACTTGAAAAGTGTTAATAAGGATCTGCCACAATGTGGTCAGGGCTGGCCCTGCTCATTCAGACAGTTTGTCCTCAACTCTCCCTGTTCAGAGGGGCTTATCTCATCTCTTTGACTTGGGCATTCTCAAGTTCTGTGGTTCGGCAGGTGCCCGAGATCTCAGGTGGACTATCAAAGCCAATGCCATCCCCAGGAGTACTGGGTCCGGGTCAGCCGAAGCCAACAGGGATTAACTGGTCACCAAAGTGGCAGCGCCCGTCCTGGGGACATAGGTGGTGTAAAGGCATAATCTGGGAGGTGCTGGATGACCTGCTGGAATGAGTTACAAGTGCCCAAGGAATCATGGCCCCTGGAAGCACAGACATCCAGTTCCTCTTGATGGGTCACTGTGGTTTTGGAAAGATAACCCTTGGGTGAGATGAAGAGGGGCCTGGAAAGACAGGAAGAAAAAAGTGGGTGAGAAGAATGAATGGGGGAGGGGAGACTAGCGAAGGAAGAGAAGCCAGGAAGCCCACTAGTAATGAGGAGCGGGGAAGCTGGGGATGAAGAGCCTACCCAAGAAAATCCCCTGTGGCTGAGAAACTCAGAAGAATGGGACCGAATGCCTCACGGTTAGCTCCACGTTTGGACTGGGTTGCACTGTGGAGGTGACCTTCTCCTCCAGTATTTCCCTTTTTTTTTTTTTTCTTTTTTGGTAAAATGTGACACATTCAACTGGCATTGGGTAAGTGGTATTTGGGGGAGATCCAGAAAAATGGAGCTGAGTTGCTTGCTGGGGTTTGCAAGAAGCAAAGATAAGGGATAGCTGCAAGAGGGGAGACATGAGAAAGACTGACATCAAGCGTCCCGTAATTCCCCTTATCCGCGGTTTCAATTATCCGTGGTCAGGAAGCACAGGATCCTCCTTCTGACACGGAGTCAGAAGGTCAAGAGACTGTCCATCTCACATCATCACAAGAAAGAGCACAAGACAATGAGATATTTTGAGAGAGAGACCACAATCACATGCCTTTTATTACAGCATATTGTTATGGTTATTTTATTTTATTAACAGTTACTGTTGTTAATCTTTTATTGTTCTTACTTTATAAATTAAACTTAATTATAGGTAAGTATATGTAAGAGAAAAAGAAGGATATAGAGAGCTCAGTACTACTACGGTTTCAGATTTCGACTGGGAGGTCTTGGAATCCCTACAGAGAAGCTGAGACTTCGGTCTGGCAAAACTCAGAGTCAGGCCTGGCTGGGCCATTTCCCAAGCCCAGCTCTGTGGAGCAGGGGAACCGCTCCAGTGGAATACCCTGGAAGGTTTGCTGGACTCCAACTCCAGGCTTTGATCCAGCAGGTCTGGGGTGCTGGGACTTGAAAATGCTTCCTTCCTGATGCCCACAGGTGAGCTGATGCAGCAGGTGGAATTATCTTCCAGATTGTGAAGCCACGCTGAGTTCCTTACTAACCACGGGGGAGGAAATAACACGATTTTCTCTGAATCTCAAAGGAAAGAGTGATTTCTAGGTTATAAACAGTAATATACAAAGAGCCACCAGCAAGTTCCTAGGAAAGTATTTTGGAAGTTCAAAGAAGGGGAGAAGGCCCCCCAAGTCCTTTGCAGGGAGGGCTCCGTCAGTACTACCAGGCTCCCCGTGGGGTTAAGGAGGGTGACAACTTATTGCAAAGGAATCTAATTAGGGGTTAGGAAGCCCAAGTCTGAATTCCTAGCCAAGGCTCTTACCATCTGGAGGGCCTGTGGGGGCCAACTCATTAACCTCTCTGACCCCATTTTCTCTACCTCACCCTGGGGAATTTGTCCATGATTATTGCCGCTACCACCGTGCTCGCTCCCTGGTCTGCATATGGAGGCAAGATTTCCTTCCCTCAATCCTAGCACACCTGAGATAAACAGAACCCATAGGCACCACTTGATGGAAAACCTGAGTGTCTTAGTTCTGGTGCCCTAGAGATGGAGTCTGACATGGAGATTTGCATATGGGAAGTTGACCAGGAACCCCCTCCGGAACCACACCTGAAAGGGAGTGAGAGACACGGAGTTGGCCAGAGGGAGATGCTGCCCTGTAAGGCTCACCTGTGGGGAGCTCCAGCACCAGCATGGATCCCACCAGTTGTCCCGGCTAGAACGAAGGGGCTGGGTCTCGGTACCCTCAAATCTGCCCTACGCTGCTCTGCTTCTGGAAAGAGGATTTAACTTTGGGCAAGATGGCTGTCTTCAAAAAAGGGCAAAGCCTCAGCAACAAGGTCTCAGCAGACAACAGTCCTGGCTGCTGGGGAAACGAGGGGCTTGGTCCCAAAGGGGGAGCCAAGACCAGCTACACACTTTGTGAGGTACCTTGTTCACAATTACTGAAAATTTCAAGATGGCCGCATAGTGCACTAGGCACAGGGCCCTTCTAAGCATCAGGCTCTGCTCCACTATACATGTTGCCTATCTATGAAGCCAGACTTGGTGGTGGACCCAGGAAGCTGGTCTTGGCGGTTGGTTGGGTAGCAAACACAGGGTCCAGTTGCTGTTGGGATAAGAAAAGAAACGCAGAGAGAGACCCCAAGCTAGCTAATCAATTTTCAAGATACGCCTCATCTTTAATTTGACGTCATTGAAATGGTGCCTCCAACATAGCTCTCGTGGCAAACACTTGTCCCAAAAGTTTCCCTGGGACCCTGCAGACTCCTCAGTGCAGACATATGGGACCATGAGGGAGTCACTGGCCTGATTTCTGGGCCATTGGGTTTTGATTTCCAGCATTAAGACCTTCTTCTCACCTGGATGAAAGGCAGTGGGGACCCCATCCCTGTCTGGGGAAACCTCACCTAACCAACTGGCAGGGACCAAATCATCTTTCTGCCCACAGGAATCAGCTGCCATTCTTCAAGGAGCACCCAGCAGAGGGGCTGGGGGGCAGGGGGGGGATCTCTTCTCTACAGTAGCTCCTTGCTCTCCCTCTGCACCAACATGGCCAGCAAGCCCAGGCTAGGCTGCCTTGGGCCTCAGTTGCTTGCCTGTTTCTTGGCCCCAGAGTCAAGCAAGTCCTTTTCAATTAGTGAAAATAAATGTTATGTTTGGTTATTTTTTCATCAGTCAAAGCCCTAGGTTTCTGGACCCTGTCTTCCAGTTCTTTCAAATTAAATTTGAACCAAACGGTAATCCCCTCTGCACAATTTATCAGTTTCGTTTTCTCTCCCTTTTCCAACTGTGTTCTTACCCCACTTCAGGGGCCCCCAGAGCCCATTAAACTTGCTCAATGAGATGCTGTGTTCGCTACTCACCCCACACAGGCCTTCCCTGCCAGCCCTCAGCCCGTGTTTGCTTTCCTCACTCCAGCCCTCTTCATTCTTGTTTTAGAATGTTGGAGAGTTGGTTGTCTTCCTTCCTTCCTTTCTTTCTTTTTTAAAATTTTCTTTTACCTATTCAATGATTTGAACTGTTTTATGTTTCACATTAGGCGATGGATAGAGGCAGCCTTCACTGGGTATCTGCCCTTCTCTGACTCCGGAATGTGTCTCAGCTGGCTGGGTGTGGGGGGCAAGGCTGGGATTCCACTCTTTTTTTCAACCTTCACCTCAATGCTCCAAAAGCAAAAAGGAGGGAACTGGGGTTGCGCTTTGAGTTCAAGCCACAAAAAATCAGATGTAATTATCTATCTATCTATCTATGGTCTATAAGTAATGGTAATTGATTATAGAAACTTACAAAATATCTACCCAGGCAATAACCTTCTAAGTGATATGTGTGTATATATACTTCTATATGTATATATGTATATGATATCTATGTATTACACATTTATACACTGGGTGATTAGGGTAACAACACACATACACATTGTATATAATCACTTAGAAGATATTTCAAAGAATATATTCATTTATATACTCATTTACTCTTTACAAAAACCTTATGAGGTAGATATTTTAATTCACACTTAGAGGAAGTGATTGTGCATGTATTTTGTAATATATATACACACATTACATATAAAATAACTTTGAAGATATTTATATATATATATATGTATGTATTTTTTAATTAAATCTTTACTAAAACCCCATATTTCAGATGAGAGAGTAAGGTTTCATAACTTGCCAAGGTCAGTCAGCTGGTAAGAGGCAGAGTGGTATCTGGACCAGGGAGTCTCACCCCGGAGTCGGGGCCTCGGACCACCTCTAATGTACACGCAAAGTGGAGGTCTATAGGGACTCTGATCAGTCTAAGCCAGACAGCATCTCTGGGCAGGAAGACAGGATTGTACTTTTGTAAATGTCAACTCAGTTTGGGGCCGTGTCCTGCCTGTGGGAGAACCAGGAGGAAACAGCTCCAAAAGCCAGAAGTTGAGTATGTGTCCAGTTGTCTCTAGGAGAGGTGCTGCCTCAGGGGGCACGGACATTGAGAGTCTGTTCCTTTGCTTCTCCATCACAGGGACCCCAACATGGTATGCCTTTGGCTTGATATGTGTTTGTTCCGTAAGTGAGTGAATGGGCAACCGGCAAATGTTCTTTTCCTTCTTTCACACAGGAAATGCATGCGTGTGTGATGTGTATGCATGGGTGCACACTCCCGTAAATAAATACACACACACACACACACACACACACACACACTATACTACTCTTTGACATATATCATGCATATGTCTTATTCTGACCATCTCAGCAAGTCCCCTAAGCAGATAGTATTATTGTTATCATAATTTTAGAGTTAAGGAAATTGAACAAGTAACTGGGTATGTAAGTTAATAAACGTCCGTGTTACGTAGCTAATTAAAGTATGCATACACACACACCCCCCACACCCCACATACACACCCCTGTGTGTCCACATGCTCTCTATAGGTTAAAATAAGAGATTATTTAGGTAGACGGCACACCTTTTTTTCACTGCTTAGAATGTGTAGACAGTAAATGCACGTATCCTCGTGCATCTGATACCCACATCCTCCCCACCTAGATGAAAGCAGAGAACATCTTGGCACCACAGAAGCTTCTTGCCTGCCCCTCTCCTTATCCCCAAAGGCGACTACTCTTCTCACCTCCCTCCCTATAGACTCGTTTTGCCGGTTTTGTTCCCCGCATTTTATATAAGTAGAACCGTACCATAGATAATCTGTTTCGGTTTGGCTCGTTTTGTTCTGTGCCACATCTGGAGGTCCATGGAGTAGCAGCTCAGCATTAGCCTTACTGCGGAGCCTTCCATTATTTGAACCGGCCACGTCTGCATCACTCACCTGCGGAGGGGATACGTGTTTCTAATTTGGGGCTTTTATGCCCACTGTTGCTAGGAAGACTTTTGAAGACGTTTATACATGTCCATTGGTGAGTATATACCCTCAATTCCATTGGCAACGTAGCTAGGAGTGGACCTGCTAAGTCAAAGGTGAAGCCTATGTCTGGCTAGAGTACATACTGCTACAGTCTTTCAAAGTCAAAGTCAAAATCATGGGCCCGGCCAGCACCGAACAGACTCCAGAGTCTCCTTTCACACCGCAGCCATGTAGGCATTTCGGGGGATTTAAATATTAAGACACGAGTGTGCGGTGAGACCTCCACGAGAGCAAGACCACAGACCTTTCCAACTGAGCACACGAAAGCCCAGGCCGGCAGCTCTGGCTTGGAGTTCAGTGGTGATTTCCCCCAGCTGCCTCCCACTACTCTGACTTGCAGATAGCTAGGCAAGCCCAGAGGAGATGGAGAACAATTGCAGGCTTCATCCATGTCAGAAGAGTGAAACCCATTATTATGAAAAATGTTAACCTTTCCTCTTCTGGGCAGAAATAGCTCTTGCTGTCAGGGGATGCCTTGTTTAGAGAACTCTGTGGTTTCAAAGGAAGGCTTCAAGTTCCAAAGAGCAAAAACAAACAAACAAACAACAAAAAAATTTCAGCTGCTCCAAAGAGCCATTGTTATATCATTTGACCGGCTGGGGTGTCACCTAAATCTTCAAGAGAAGACTACTCATCGCGCCAGAAGTGTCCCATACCAATGACAGGTGTCTCTCTTCCTCGGTTTTCCACACACTGGAAGAAATGATTTAAAGGCAGTTGCGACCGCATTGCCTCGCACGCCTCACTTAATACATAGTTAGGAACATGACGGATTTGCTTTTTCCTTGCAACTTTCCAAGAAACTCCACTTTGACTCAAGGGCAGAGAATAGGTTAGCCGAGTAAGTTTCTTGAGTAAGTTTCAGGTGAGATGTTTGATTTTTGGCAAAGAAATTCAGGATGGGGCTGTACATTTTAGCCCATTCAGAGCCTCATTCTAGCAAGTAGATTTGAAACTTCAATAAGGATGTTCATAACTGATTACCCTCTGTGCCCGTCATTAGTGCTGTCTGCCAAAGCCTTGTATCCTGCTCCCTCCTGAGCATGTGTGGAATTGTGCTCTTGGCCCCTGGAGTTTGGATGGGGCCATACGGCTAATTCTGGCCAAAGAGTTGTGAGTGGAAGTAGCAGGAGCTGCATCTGGACTGGAACTTTTTTTTTTTTTTAAAGATTTTATTTATTTATTTGACAGAGAGAGACAGAGAGAGCACAAGCAGGGGGAGCATCAGGTAGAGGGAGAGGGAGAAGCAGGCTCCCTAATGAGCAGGGAGCCCGATGCGGAGCTCGATCCCAGGACCCTGGGATCATGACCCGAGCCAAAGGCAGAGTTTTAACCGACTGAGCCACCCAGGCAACCCTGGCCTAGCACTCTAATCTGTGGTCTCAGACCCTTTGGAGCTCACTCAGCCTCTTGAGATGGAAGCTTCTCTGACCACATGGAACAAAGCCTTTGTTGTTTGCTGTCCCTGAGATGTTTGGGGTTTGGGTCACTTGTCACTGCAGCATAGACTAGGCCCAGCTGATATGCTGGGAATCTCATTCAGTTTACGCCCTTGCTCAAATGTGTGCTGGCTCTTTTCATTTCAATCCTTAAGGAACTGGGGACTTGAAAATAGGGCTGAGTGGAAACAAGAGCGGCTCTAATAGAGAATGAAAGCTACGTCATTCTGAATGCTGTGCTTCGTGCGGTGTCCACGAATTAATATTTAAACAATGAGTATTATACATGTGTTACACAAGTGATCCTGTCAGTAACTGGTAAGGACACGGGGTGAGGAAGTAAAGGAGATCAAAGAAAAGGGCTTCATCTGAAGGTGCTCTCAGGGAAATGCCGACGCGGGGGCTTCCTGGCAGAGCTGACAAGCAGAAGTGGGCAGCATTTGGAAAGCAGAAGATCAACTGTTCAGGCTGGGCCTCAAAGATGATTTCCATTCCCTCGCTCACATTGAGGGGGATGTAGACGGGGAGAAGTATAAGGAAAGAATGAGTATCCCCCAAACAATCATTTCTATATCAGGAAGTCTAGGTTCACACAGCTGTGAGCACAGAGAAAAGGGAGAAACAAGCCATATAATAGGCACGCTTTATTTCAAATTACTTTGCCAGCCAAACAGGTAGGATCTCCAGGATTCCTACTAGGGGTAGAAACTGCTTCTATCTTGTTCATTCCCATAATCTGGGAGTTTAATGTAATATGTGGCATATAGGATGAACTTGCCGTGGGTTTTAACATTAATAGACACACTAAGGAATAAATGGGTGAGCAGGGAATAAAGAAGGGCATCGAAATACTCTCTACTGTATGCCTTTCTTTCTTGTTGCAAACCTTTGCAACAAGAACCTTTTTTTGCAACAAGAACCTTTGCAAAATTTCCATGACCGTCCTCTTTACCGGTCAGCACTTGACAGTGCAGCTTGGCTGCACCCGTGAGTTGGTGACAGGCCTGTCACCTCAGCGCACAGTCACTGAACATTAGAACATTGGTTTGCAACTTAAGGAACAAAGTACAGCAGACACAGGGGCCCCCGATCTGGCAGATCTGCCGCATTCTTCCCAAGTACGCTCAACATCAGAAGAAAAAGCACCAGCCCAGGAGTCAGGAAACCGGGGTTCTAGTCCCAAGGAGCTGAACACCTTAGCCCAAGTAAGTAATGCTCCCTACTTCCTCTTGTACTTACCTTTCCCTTCGAGTACCTTCAGGAGAAGCCCTGTTCCTCTGATCTCCTTTGACTTCTTCATTTCTCTTTGCAAGCAACTTAAAAAGGCCAGCATGGGGATTTCTTTGGATAAGCCAATTTCTTAAAATCTCTTGGAGATAGAGCCCCCAACTCCTTCGGAGTATTTTTAAACTCAAAAATATTTTTTGGCCCTTGTCAAGCTCTGCACTCAAGCACTTCGGAGTTTACAAGAGAGAAAAACCACAGACAGAGCTAAGTGGACCCCCACTTTGCCCAGGAATACCCAAGGCACACAGTAGATGTGGCATGTGATAAATCCTTACCCAGAACTGAACAAATCCTAAAGGTTGCTATAAGCATTTGTTTTCAGGGAAGATGGGGGGAGGATTTGTGATAGAAGATGAAATTTTGTTCTGGATCCCAACTTTGCATGGTCCTCGATGATCACGAACCCCTAAATCTTTCCTTCCAAGTTGTGGGGTTGCTGTGCTTCCCAGGCAATCTCCAATCATTCTGTCATCCTAGATGTCTCACTCAGGGAAATCTAGGGTTAACCACATGGAGAGACTAGACATCAATCCCAGAATTCCAATTCCCCGCCCGAGGCTCAAGACAGGAAAGTTGGGCATGATGCCCATTCCACGGCCTGGAGCAGAAGTGCGGAGCATCCAAGATATGCAGTGTGAGGTCATGCCCCAGCGACATCCGAAATGGACCCTTTTGGAATTTTTCATGAAATTCATGACCAACTGTCATCAACCACAAAGGGAGAAGAGGCTGAAATCCTAGGGCCTGTATACGAGTCTTTTCCCAGTAACTCATTGAGAATATCCTCTTTACCTTTTCTTACTTTGTTTCGCCGTCCTCAATTCCAATATTGGTATTTTGCAGCTGTTTTTACTATAACAATGACTACAATTCAATTATGTTCTTGCATATGTCAGGTATAGTACAGTCTAATTTAATCTTCATTACACATCGCCATATTGCAATTATACATGCTATCCAAGTGTTAACACATATTTAAACCTGCTATTCCTTTGTCACTGATTTACAAAGGAGGTACCTGAAAAGAAGCAGATGTCATAATTACACGCTTATTCAGCTCATTTTAAACTAAGTCTCAAAGTAAATTGCAGATGAGCCAAGCATGTCTTGAAATTAATGTAGTGATAGGACACTAATGCCACGATTCATTATGGTTTGTCAATGTGCTGTACTTCTGGAATGTGCGATAAAATTATATTAATACTCTGTGCTAATGAGATTAATGAATATGAACATGCAGGAGAAGAATAGGGTCCTTTGTTCAACTATTGAAAAAATAACATATAGGTAATTAAAAAGAATTAATCAAATCATGTACAGCCTCATTTATATTAAATTAATTTGTCTGGTTTCATTTCTAATAATTAATCACTTTTTGCAAATTACAAAGCACTTCAGGCGGATGGAAGCACTACTGTAGGAGTTGTGATTCAGAATATTTAGAACGATCAAGGTGGTCCCTGTGGGTTCATATTAATTAAGGTTTAACAGTTTGGAAAATTGTAGCAATATTTTATGATTCATGTAATTAAACTCTGTAACAAAATGTCACAACTGCTAGTTACTTCTGCGCCTGTGATTTATATCTTCCTCCTTTTGGAGAGGAAGCAGCAGAAATGAAGTCTTCTGAAACGTGCCAACACAGTCGATGGGAAAACAAGCTGGTGGGTTCAGTGCAAGCTGGAGCACTCTGTCTGGGGTACCAAGCACCCTTCCGCTCCCAAATTCCACCAGGGGGTAATGCAAATTAGGCTGAGTCATGTGATCTGACATATGGTCGAAATCTCCAGGGTCTCCTCGGGCATGTTTGCTTGGATTAAAAGCAAAAAGGCAAGAGCTGTGAGTCTCCTTCCCACACCAAAGGGGGTGTGTGACAAATTCCCCTCAATGGAGGCTTCTGGGCGCCCAGTACCCACATTTCCAGAAAGAAAGGCAGCTGTTCGCTTGGGCATAAAATGCCCAGGATACTACCTAGAAACCATTTGCTCTAGTCCCCAGTGTCCTGGAGTAAGGATGGCAACAGGAAGCTCTCTCCTGACAGCTGTGGTCTAGGACAGCTTTGTGTGTGATTCTGGCCACAGGAGGCTCTCTTCGCTGGCTGCTGGGGGAGTTGGAGAGAGGGCCCATGAGGATGTCTGGTCAAGGCGGTGGGTCTCATTCTGCATCGTGCATCAAAAGCACCTGGGGATTTTTTTCCCCCTAAAACTGATATGTTGGCTTTTCCCCCTTTGACTCCTTGAGCATTACCCTGTACTTCTCTTCCTGGGCTATGCCTGTGGATACGGACTCCTGATGATCCAGTCCCTGACCTCCTGGGTTCTGCCTTGGCCCAAGGGAGGCTGGTGCTGGAGATGGAAAGGCAGGAGGGGAAAGAGGTCCGGTGGTTCTTTCCCACGTCTTCCTGCCTCTGTGCTCTCTCTCCTCCAGGGTGAGTGTGGGTGACCACAGCCCCTGCAGCCAGTCCTCCAGGGCCCCAGCTCTCCCTGGCCCCACTGATACTACTTACCCTTTTTCCTTCAGTTCAGCGGCGCTAATGGCTTCTCACCGCTGCCAGCTTCTGAGGACCTCCCCAACTCTTCCTCCATAAACAAACACTTCATTCAGTTTCTTCCTTAAATATCTGGTAGTGAATTCCTGCCTGGGCCTCTTCCCAGAGATCTGGATTCAGCTGGCCTGTGGTAAGGCCTTAGGAACTATATCTTTATTAATGACTCTTGATGATTCCATTGTATAAGGTAGGGAATGCCTGCATTAGAGAGATTCTGGAAAGCACTGGCATCTCCAGAAATAGTGCCAACAGAATACTTACTGCTGGCCAGGTTCTAAGGGCTTTACTTATATCTAGTTCATTCTCCTGATGACTCTGAGAACCAGATGGTATTATTGTCTCCATTTTACAGATAAAATGGTTGAGGGCAGAGAGAGGGTAAGTAATTTGCCAAGGTCAAACATCAGTAAGTAGTGAAGCTAGGATTCAATCCAGAATTTGGGCTCTCTCCCACTACTCTATGCTGTACTAATATGAATTTTGCTGATTTATATTCTTTCATAAAAAGATTTTATTTATTTACTTGAGGGAAAGAGAGAGCATGAGCAAGCATGAGTGGGAGGAGGGTCAAAGGGAAAGAATCAGACGCCTGCTAAGCAGGGAGCTCGATCCCAGGACCCCAAGATCACTACCTGAGCTGAAGTCAGATGCTTAACCAACCCCCAGGCACCCCTGCCAATTTATTCTAAGCAATGATTTGGAAATGAGAATAACCTGCTTGTTTATTCACACATTCAATAATGTTTTTATGCATTCACCCTGAAACATTTTAATGAGCAACTACTTATGTCCCAGATATCAAAGAGCCTCTACTCTATCTATCAAGGCTAGAGGGGAAAAAAAGAGACAGACTTATAAACAGATAAATAAGCAAATGTGTAAACAGATAAAACTGAAACATCACATGATGGATTGGACATATGTGTGAGGGAGCTCTGGAGAATAAAAACTGTGTTGCAGCTGGGACATGAAAAAGCTTCCCAGCCAAGGAGACCACAGATCAAATAGGGTCACTGTCAAAAAATGTCTCATGGGGAAAGATCCACGAGGACAAGATGGATTCCATGGCAGAGGCTGGATCTAAAGAGAATCAGAAGGGTCATTTATCCCAAAAGATTGGATTCTGAATTCTGTCCTGTAAGCAGAGAAGAACTGGAATCGGTATTAAGTGAGGGAAATGGCATGTTCATACTTGGCTTTATGGAGATCACTCTGCCAACACTGCAGAGCGTGAACTTCAATGAGCCACACCCAGACTCCGTGAATCCTTTAGGAGACGGTGGAAATTCAGGTAAGAGATGATGGACTCAGAACGCCAGCCATCACAGTGGCTGTTCCTAAGGCATTTTTAATTCATTGATTTTTCTCTGGTCCAGTGCACAGTCTGGCTATTAAACATAATGTGTGTGGTCTGGTAATGATGCCGATCTGCCCAGTTCTGCCAGGCCCTTCGGGAAGCTCTGGTCCCTCTCAGCCCACACTCAAATTGGATTAACTTGGAAAGGAGAAAAACCATGCCTTTTTCTGCCTGTGAGCGGGCGCTAGGAATTTTGGGACTCCCGTGGGAAAGGGACACACACTCCTGATCAGCAGCCACAGTGTTACATGTCTGTAAATGGCACTAATTGGGCACAGTTTATTTTGTTTTGTTTTCTTTACAGAGTGTATGACCCCATTGTTGTGCTCAAGTAGGAAAGCCATCCCGGGTTCCTTTGCAGGTAACAAGTTTGGTTCTGACCGCATCATGGTGGAGGCAATACTAATGGGATCGGGAGCAAAGCCCGCTCACAGACAAATGATGATAAAGTGAAATCTTTAAGTAATCATCAGTAAAATGAGGCAGGGCCCTGTGAGCTGTCTCTCCAAAGTGACAAGGCTAAAGAAGCTGCCAGGCCACCAGCCTGAGGCCCCGAAGCCCATTTATGATTTAATTCCCATTTTGACATCAATCCACACATAGTAATAACCTTAGCCAGAGAAAGAAACGTCCTGGGTGTGCTTTTATAGTGACATGCCTGCATCCAGGAAGCAAATTTTTGATTGTCAATTAAACCCCAAACAAACTCAACTGTTTCCACTCATCCCACCCTACAAAGCTGCATCATATTTCAAATGGCACTGTGGGGCCCACTGGCATAAGCTGCGTTTGGTATATTCCCTTAGAAACTGACACCAATTTCATTAACCAAAATCTGGTCTTATGAAATTATAAGATCTGTTAGTTGGAAGCAGGGGCGGGGGTGGGGGAGTGGTTTACAGATCGCAGAGTCTGACCCCTTACCTGAAGAATATCCCCTTCTACTCTACTCTACCTAACAAGGGTGGTCCACTTCAGTAACTCTAGAACTGACACCTCAGAGAAGCTATGTGGTTTCCAGAAAATCTGTAGGTTTTAGGTCAAAGATCTAATTCTAGGGGCACCTGAGTGGCTCAGTGGGTTAAAACCTCTGCCTTCGGCTCAGGTCATGATCCCAGGGTCCTGGGATCGAGCTCCGCATCGGGATCTCTGCTTGGCGGGGAGCCTGCTTCCTCCTCTCTCTCTCTGCCTGCCTCTCTGCCTACTTGTGATCTCTGTCAAATAAATGAATAAAATCTTTAAAAAAAAAAAAAGATCTAATTCTATCCCAGACAAGGCTATCCATCCTTCTGTCTATCCATCCATCCAATGTCTGTATATTATACCACATAGTATGTTATATATACAAGTATATATGAACATACAAATATAATATATAAAATATTTGTATAATATGCAATGCATATTATAAAGATTACATTCTATATTGATTATAAAATGCATGATAACATAATAAATACATTCAATAATAAAAATTAAAATATACAAATATACCATGATATATTTATTGTATTATTATATGCTTATATAATATATATGATATGTAATATAATCATAATATGTGCTATATATATATATTTGTATGTATGTATGTATTTCTCAACCAAAGCAACTCTGCCTTCCGGGGAATATTTGGCAGACTAGAGATATTTTGGCTGCCATATTGGGGATGCTCCTGGCATCTAGAGGGTAGAAATTAGGAGGCTAAACCTCCTAAAAAGCACAGGATAGTTTCCCACAATGTCCCCATAATCTGACCCAAAAGGTTAATAGTGGTGATGTTGAGAAACCATGGTATTCACATACAGAGAAATACATGCGAATACAAACACATATACATACTTAGCTCAGAGTCAGGCACATTTCCCTTTACCGTGATCATTAGAAAATTTATGGTTCCCTTGAGCCAAAATCTGTTTCTTGTTTAGTCTTATATATGCCCCTTGGAAAGATATAGAATAAGCCAATTCCACATCTAAAGACAATCCTTCAAATACATAAAATAAATACAAAAAGACATCTTCCAAAGTTATAACCTCCCCAAACCCAGAACCCCAGTTCCTTCCCATGCTCCCCTGTATTTCAGGGTTCCCAATACACTCATCATAATTTTGGTGGAAAACCACAAAACAAAAGCCACTTAGGAAGTTTAAGGGGGAAATTGGTAGGGAGGGGTAGTAGGATGACAGGGAATTTGCTGGAAAGACATTGGATCAGAACCCAAGAGAACTCCAAGAGTACCTGATGTTTGGGAGGGAGAACATTATTATATTCTAGATAAAGGGCTAGGTTTGTCTTTATTAATCATCAGATTCTCAAGCGCCAAGACAGTGGCTAGAAAATTGTAGGCACTGAATAATTATGTGTTGGTTGGATGAATGGAAGAAGGAAGGAAGGAAGGAAGGAAGGAAGGAAGGAAGGAAGGAAAAGGAAAGGAAGGGAAGGGAAAGGGAGGGGAGGGGAGGGAAGGGAACGAAAAGGAAAAGAAGGGAAGGGAAGGGAAGAGAGGAAGGAAGGAAGGACAGATGGGCAGATGCAGGGGGAGGAAGAAAGAAAGAAGAAAGGGACCATAAGAAGGGAATTCTTACTAAAAAAGGGAATTAAGAGCAATAGCCAACCTCCAGGAATGTTCTTTGTCCCTTTTAGGAGCCACTTCTCTATGAAAAAACAAGGAAACTGTCAGCAAAAATAAGCATCAGCACATGTGTGAAGCACTGACTCCTACCATTTAAAGACCTCCTAGCTTTGATTCTTCGACTTCTGTTTGCGATGTTAAATTTCTTGCTGCCTCTTTAAGCTTACAACATGGTTTGGGGCTTTGCAACATGCAAGTCTGTTATTAGAGATTCTGTTGAATTATTCAGGGCTAAATCAAGATGCGAAGACACCTTTTTTGAGACAGAAAATTGGCAAACACTCTCTAAGATGCCTTACAGCCAAAAAAAAAAAAAAAAAGCCACAAATTCTTCTGCAGCTGTTGTATGTACTATAAAATTGATAAAGATAAAAAAAAATTTTTTTTACCTGCATAAGAATGGCATGTCCTTCCCAGGACGTTCTTTTGTCTCCAGTGACAGTATTAGCTTTTGACAGCCACAGTCCCACAAGAGATGCACCTGTTCTGAAACCCAATGGGTTAATTCTATCCCTTGAAGCTTCTGAAACACAAATGGGCTAATGTGCCATCAATATCAGAAATCAACATTAAGTGGAAAGATTTCCCTCTCTTCGACTTTCATTATAGGCCCCGGAATATTGAAAACCGCAGTGACTCAGGGGATTGTGTCAAAACACACTTGATACACATCAAAAAGAATTGCCTCAGCAAGGCTGAGAGAATCAATTGTCTCTCCTTCCAAAATGCTGACCCAAAAGCTGAGGCCTCCTGCAAAGTGCAGCGAAGTTTCTTAGAAAGCTTCTGAATACAGCCCAGTTGTGGCACAATGTAACAATTCTCTGCAAAAAAAAAAGGCCATCTGGACAATGTTCTGCAGCCTAGGCCTGTTCCACATATCAATAAACCAAGAAGGATGATAGGAAAACGAGGTCAAGCAGACAGAAGAGAGCCAGGAATACCTAAGGGCTATTGACAGCCATGGTATGGCCCGGGGATGTTACAAGTACAGGAATCCCAAGCATTTAAGCCAAGGCCCTGGCTTCTAAATGCTCTTACAGTTTAGCGTGGAGAAGGAATCAAAGTGAGTGTGTCTCTGGAATGTTATCGGTGTAAATGACCTTCAATCAAAAGTAGGTAGAGTGACCCTCTCCTTTGTTGCTGAGGAACCCTCCAGCGGACTAAACTCCTTCAAGGAACTTTCTCTGTAGCTTTTTGTCCCACAGCCCGTCCCTCATCTCACTCCACAATTCCCCAACAATAGGTGAATCTGAGCTGTGTGCTTAAGTTCGGAGAATGGAATATCGTGCCAACAGCTCATCAGCTGACTGATGCCCACCAGCAGTGTGGACGTTCGTCCATTTCCCACTGGCTAAGCTGGAATAGGGGGCTCGACTAAAGGCTTCAACAGATGATTGAGCTCTTTCTTGAGACCTGTTAGAAATGGTGCTTCTGAAGCTGTCTATTAAAGCTAATCTGCTGATGTGGTCATGATGACCTCGTTCACTCCAAAGCATGTATATACACCCAAATATGTTCACATGCACATTATTTTTCATGTACTAATGTCCCCAAACAAGTAACATATCTGATAGTCAAGAGACACAGTCAGGGCAGTAACTTTACTGTGGACAATTCAGACTGAGTCCATGACTAAGTCTTGAACAGCAAGAGGAAAGAAAGTTTTTATAAAGAGAAGTTTCTAGAACTGAGTCAAGATCTGCCCCTTCAACTTACATCTAAACTTACTGCACTGGTTTCCCAGAGTTGGTAAATAATTCAGTCTTCATAAATTTTTTTTTAAAGATTTTATTTATTTGAGAGAGACAACACAAGCACATGGGAAGGGTCCAGGGAGAGAGAATCTCGGTCTCCCCACTGAGCTTGGAGCCTGATGTAGGGATTGATCTCAAGACCCTGAGATCAGGACCTGAGCTGAAACCAAGAGCTGGATGATTGGCACCCCAATCATAAATCATTTTTAAAACAATGTTGTATCTGGACTGTCAGCAAAGTGCCTCCTTTAACGGAGGGGAACATTGTTAAGTACTGAGGTACAGAGTGAGGTGTTGCCCCAAAGTATCTAAGAGTGGTTATGTTTATTTCCTTTTTTAGACTCTGCAAGTAATTCTTGAGCACTAAATGTTACTCCATAGCTCTGCTATATTACAAACCATTTGGTCCATTACTATGTCCTTGGGTTGCATGTAAGAGAAAGGTCTATTGTATTAGCTTTAAAAAAAAAGAAGTTTCAATGTTTAGGCAACAAGAAGTTCAGAGGTAGGTCGTCTAGAGCCGGTACCAAGAATCAGCAATGTCATCAGGCTCCTTGCACCTTCTTGCTCCCATTTTTAGCACACAGCTCTTAGCCTCATGCTCGCAAGAGAGCTGCTGTGCTTCCAGGAATCATAACAGCATTTCAGGTGGAAAGAAAAAGGAAGGGATTTGAGTCAGAGGCAGAGAAGCTTGCCTTTTCATTTGGGAGGGGATGCTAGTTCAAAGAACTTCTACCTATGTCACATGGCCACCAATCTCTAGCTATAAGAGAATTAGGAGAAGTGATTTTTTAAAAAAATCTGGGACATCGCCACTCTGAACAAAATTGTCTAATAGTGAGAAAGAAATGGAAGTGAATATTGAGCAACTTGCATGAGCTACAGTATTTTAGTCATCTGGTTCCTCATTACTATTTCTTAATAGAAGCTTTTAATAGAAGCTCTTTCGGAACCTGTGCCTATCACAGTGAATGACATAAATTGTACTGAGAAAAAGAAGAAACCAAGGAAAAGAGGGAGAGAGAAGAAGAAGAAGGAGGAAGGGAAGAGGAAGGAGAAGAAGAGGGAAGTTAGGGGAGGGAGAGTAAAGAAAGAATAAAAGTTAATGCAGAAGGGGAATGAAAGATTAAATCAAGTGGGCGAACCATAGGCCAAATCCTGCCCATCACCTGATTTTTAAATAAAGTTTTATCACAACACAGCCATGTCCATTCACTTAGGTGAGGCTTAGGCCTGTTTTCCGCCTAACAGGACAGTGAATAGTTGTGACAGAGACTTGTGGCCCATGAAACCTAAAATATTTACCATATGGCCCTTTATAGAAAAAGTCTACAGACCCTTGGGCTCAGTGACTAATGATTTCTTGGTTTCTCAGGAGATAGGTCTTACAAAATTATTTAAAAGTAAAGAAATAACACAGCAGTGTGGGTACGGAGGGAGCAGTCCACTTGAACTCCTCCCTCTGAGTACCTTCCCACTCTCCCACTGTACTCTTCTTCCCATTGGATGGATGGTCCATCTGACTGATGGACTCTGATGGACTCTGTCTCCAGGCCTCACTGTGCCCTCTAAGAGGCTAAATGACTCAGTGGCAGGCAGAAGGTCTTAAATGCAGACCTTGTGCTTTCTGGATTTTCTGATTTCGATGTCCATCTATCATGCTCTAAGAAACCTGCTACCCCTTTACACCCCTGCTCAGAAAATCAGATGGCTAAACATGACTAGGTCTATCATAGTAAACGGAGTAAAGAAACAGTCCTTATAAGATAAGTCTGGAGGACAGGAAATATCCATGGACATGTACATGGAAATGTGCAGGGAGGCACTGGCTAGGGCTACATTTCCTGCTTAGCCTTGCCAGGGAGGGTGAAACGGGAGTCTGACCACAGCTGGTTCTTCTATCCTGTGCTTTCTGGTCCCTTTTCTGGGAGGCCTGCAGGTCCTGCTGTTTACAGCTGCCAGGGAACTTCTGGATGGGTGGGGGTGGGACCAGGGCTCAGTCTTCCTTCTCCCCACTGAGTTGGGAAGAGGGGAAGTGCACTGCACGGGGGCCAGCCCCCAACTCCCCCCCACCCCCCGCCCACCGCCACCAGGAGCTTTTTAATAACCTTCTCCCTCCTGCCAGGGCTTAGAGGACAATCACTCTTCCCCCGGTGGGAATGCTCCCACACACCCAATCCCAACCTCAGCCCCTTCTCTTCCCTTGCGTGTCCTCAAAACCAAGGCCTTATATTTATTTCCCTTCCCAGTTGCTTTAAATATGGACAATTTTTAATTTAGAAATGGATGCTAAGAAGAAACATGGGCATCGCCCCCAAGCAAACCTGAAAGTCTGACTTCCCCATGTTCCATGTCGACAAACCCCCGACACCCCTCCCCAAAGGGCAAAGGCCACCCCGAGCAAAATGCCAAACCAGCTTTTACAAATAAACTTGTGGCCAAACTGCAGCCATAAAACTTTGAAAACTACTCTGATTGAGACATTTGGACTAATTACCAGGGAGCAGAGGCTCTGGGTCCTTCCCTAATGCTGTTTATTACATTCCCTCGTTACAGGGACTCCCTGGGGTTGGTTTCTGAAATAAAGATTTAATTTGCGGGTAAATCAGAACAACAAAAAATGTAGCTCATTGTAAACAATAGTATCCCCAGCCCAGCTGAGCCCATCAATATAAAAACAGAAGTCCTCCTCATCCTCTCCATTCTGTAAACATGTTAAATGCTATTTATTGTGACTACATGTGTGTGGCCCGGCATGAGTGAAATTGGGAGCATTTTCGTGACTGAGAGACATAAACATCAAATACTGCTCCCATCATTCTTCCAGTTTTCAAGTTATAAAATCTAAATATTAATTTTAATAGAAAGGTTAGGAAATTGGAAACTGCAGTACCCACTGAAATCATCGGAATAACACACAGCCCACAGAGGGAGCACCAGCATTCCAAGGAGATTAAGGAGGCAGGTGGGGTCCAGACGTGGTCCATGAAATATGACATGTGTCATAAACAGAGGCTTAGGCCCATGGCTCCCTACCAACCCCAAGTCCTGCCCAGCCAATGTTGCGTGTGTGTGTGTGTGTGTGTGTGTGTGTGTTTTAACTCAAGACAGTATCTACACAGATACAAAGAGCAAGAGAGGAGACAGTTATTCTGCTGCCCAAGAGAGAGTCAATTTGACCATCTTTGACCTGGAGTCTGGAAAAGGGACAGTTTGATTGTCATTAGCCCCATATCCATTATCCCCAGACCCCATGATGAGTTAAGACAGTCCTCCTGGAAGAACATGATGATCTTTGGGCCACTCAAGGGCACACAGTCCTAACTGTGGACAAAATCGGGAAGCACACATCACAGGCTCCTCACTTCCAGAGACCAAGTCATAGAATCCTCTCCATTTAGGAGTAAGGACTTCTTCCTCCCCTTGTCCTCTCACCTCTGGCTGCATACGGCCCAGACTTTGGCAGAAACGATGCACTTGAGGGTCATTGCCATGGTGGAGCAAAGAGGCTGGCACTGGGCTGGAGTCAGAAGTCATAGGTTCTAACCCTCACCATGGAGCCAATGCCGACTTGAACTTCAGGGAGTTGGTTTACAACTTGATACACATTCCTCAACTGCCTTATCTGCCTCCTTCGCTGGCAGGGCCTAGACTTAAAGACCATGCAGTACTCTGATCGCATGTTAGGACAGTGGCTTGCAACTGGGGCTAATCCTATTCAATGACCCCCACCCCAACAGGGGACATTTGCCAATGTCTAGGGACATTTTTGGTGTGGCCACATTGGGCAAGCTACTGCTATTTAATGGATAGAGGCCAGGGATGCCACTAAACGTCCTCCGGTGTACAGAACAGGCCCTCATAGTAAACTCATTCATCCCAGAATGTCAACAGTACCAACACCAGTTGGTTTTATATCCACTACTCTTGAACTAAAGTCACTTCATCAAAACTGGATAGCTTGGGAAAAGTATAAACCTTTTAAGACTTCATATTTATAGTCTAAGAAAACATAAGGCAGACTGGTTTGAACAACAGCCTGTGAAAAACAGAACTAAGAATCTGTTTTTTAGATTTTACAGATCTCCCAAGTTCTCCCAAAGAAATGGCCCGGACCCAGGGTCTGCCCAGAGCAGGTACTTTACCTATGTTGGCTGAACTGAACATCATCTTGTTACTGTGGCCAGACCAAGCACCTTGCCTGCTAGGAGAGGCCTGTTCATTTTCTGTGTAGAACAAAACAAAGGTGGGCAGAAGGAAAGGGCAGGGGGACCTGCCACAGAGTTGGTGCTTGGTAAATATTTCCTGAGGGAATGAACGGATGGATAGAAAACCAAAAAAAGTCTCATCTAGTCAAGACACTTGTCTTCCCTCTGAGCTTCCTTCTCCTCACCTATAATGTGGGGATGATGCTAATACCTGTTCCATAGATTTCATGGGCTTCTTACGAATAACAAATTATATCATTCCTAGAGCACCACCTGGAGGAATGGTTTTAGAAACTAGTGATCCCAGAAATAAAATAGACTCCACCCAGCTGCTGTCTCCCCATGGTCAACCTCACACCAAACCAACTGACATCTTCATTAAGTCAGGAAGCAACAACTCCCTCTACTTCAGTAGAATCTCAATCCCAAGTTACCATAGGAGTCACTGACATTGGGGAGGGGAGGTGGGATGGGGTTTCATGAGCATGTCATCTACAAGATGGATGACAAAAGTTCTGAGCTATCTCAAGCTGCTTCTAGCCAAATGAGTTTTCTCCTGATAAATTTCAAAAAGAAAAGGAAGATGAGTGGCCTTGTACACAGTGCCCCACATGTTTAGAATGGGCTCATGCAAATCTCACATGCTCCCAGGTGACTGGGACCCTCACTAGCTCTCACTCCTTCTCACCCCAACACTACCACTACCACTCCTGGTATATTTCTAAAGATTTCTATGAAAACACAGTTCCCTGAGATAATTCTTGTTTTACTAACATAAATTCTATGCTCACACAAATCTGGGAAAATGCTACATTAAATGAAGTTAGACAGATTTTTTTTTTTTTTTAACTTACAGGGATTTTTCACAGCCTTGGGTGTATGTTGGGAATTTCCATTGGCTATAGTGTGTATTTCCAAATCCACTTCAAGATCGAATCTTTTCTTCTCACTTTACCTAGAGAATATTGTTTCAAAAACTAGCTTGAGAAACTGGGCAATCATTCCATCTTGACAGGTGACTGCCCTACCTTGCTTTTAAAAGGATCGGTCTCTATACTTAAGAGAAGTATCCCCCACACATAGTCTACTTTTAATCCCAGAACCAGGTTCTCAGGCCTAATATCTCAGTTTCTAGATGTTCATTTGAAAAGTTCAACCCCTCCTGGGAAGTCTATCACAGATGAAGCTAGATGGACACCCTTTACTGACCACATATTGCCTCCCTCAAAAGCATGCACCCTTAAGCGACTTGTAATTTATACATAGGCCAAGCTAGCAGCTAACCCAACAAGACAGCAGCTATGAGAGCACTCAACTTGAGTGCCACTGCCCGAGAAGGCCCAGCAGCTCAGAGAAGAGAAAGAGTTAGAACTGGGGTATCAGGGAAGGAAGCTGGAAGGAAGTAGAAACTAAAGTGGACCTTGACCACCCTGGAGAAGCAGAAGGACCTGGCCTCAACGTTTCAAGCACAAAAAGAGAAAAAGCTGCATTAGCAGTACCTAAGGTCCATTTCCCTGAAAGAAGAGCATGAGATACAGACCAGGATGCATTATGGGATTGTCCCCCGCTTCAAAGCAAGGGAGAAGGACCTTTCAGCCTCACACCAGACAATCATCGGTTATGGATGCCCCTTGGCCTCCTCAGGGGATAATCTCATGAGCGAGGCAGAGCTCAGCAGCAGGGAATGGGAGCACTGGCTTGGTAAAGGGCATTTGGATGGGGACCCCCCCCCCCAACACACACATTAGCATCTATTATGAACAGCAAAGACAAAAATGGAGAAGTAAACATAAGATTTTCATGGAACAATCAGAACAGGGTCGGAGGATAGGAAAAGATGTGAAATATAGTATCACATCAGGCATGTCTAGGTTGAAGAGAAGGATACAGAAACCTTTTTTGGGAGGCAACGTACACCCTAAGGTAGATTTTCCCCCTTTCAGATATAATATATTTTGAATGTGACCTATTCGGCGATTTGATTGCTTTTTCTCTGGAACTGATTTTATTGCTGCCATCCATCTATATTCTACCACGACCACTCACAGAACCTTTCTAGAGTGCTGAGGCTTCAAATAAAAAGCTACATAGAAAATTTGCTTTTTTCTTTCTTGCATGATCATGGCGTTTGGTATGATTTTCCTCTAAAACTCTTATTTTAGATAAACTAAACAGTAATCCTCAGGGATACAGAGAATAAGACAGATATGGGATATGATAATGTCTCATATTTGCAGGCTGCAAGAGGAAATGAGTCATTTGAATAACATAAGCAATGATAACTCAGCTGAATATGACTAAGATGTTAAAAATAAGGTGTGTTTACAAGTGAATAAACTTCCTGATCATACTGCTAGTCTCCAGAGAGATGGAAAGGGAACAGACAAATGTCCTTGGCATCCCATAAACTTCATCTTATTTTCCACCAGCCTAGTGTGGTCATGGTGGGTTGCTCATAGTGTCTGCTCATTGCCTATTGATACAAAATTGAACAACATGCCCACTAGAGAGGAATCCTCTTGACAATCTATATGACGACCCCATCTTTGGGGTCCTTTGCTTTTATTTTCCTAAAGATTTGTGGAGTAAATCATTGGAGCTATCTTTTCTTGAGGAGCAAAACTCCGTATACATTCACTACTGTTTAATTCTCCTTTTCTGGTCCCTCCTTCAGTTACCTTATTGAATCTCAGGACCCTAATGGTAATTCCTTTCTCACCAGATCCTTGATGAACCTGTAGAACTATTCTGACCTTGGCTGTGAATGTCTTACAATGGTTAAACATTTCTCCTACTCAGAAGACACCAATAACTTATCAAGGATTTTCTTTTCTTGAGTCCCACTGCTGTAGATTACATGAGTAAGGACATGGGAAGAAATATACTTGGCAAGAGACTTCTCTCCATTCAGTACTTAGTCTACTGTCTATCTACTGTCTACTGTCCTTCAGCATGCATTCTTGAGAGGTTGGCAAAAATGAAAAACTGCTTTTCCAAAACCACCCTGCAGTCAGAGCACTCACTGTGATTTGAGTTCTGCAGATGAGATGGGCCCTCTGAGATATGGAAAGGAACAAGTAGACAATGCCATCTTTCCTTGGCAAGGCTGGTGGACAAGCAACCTACAATAGACATGAGTCTTGGCAATTGCCCTATTTGTTTCCTTTGCCTGGGAACTGTATTTGTGGGTGTGAGACAATTGTGGGGAAGAGGGGAGAGAAGCTGTTCTCTGTCAGTTGATTCTGAAGTAAAAACTCAACTTCATTTTCTCTATGTACACTATAGTTCAATAGAAATTAAAGTTAGAAAAAAAATCTGATATCAATCTTCTGACTTCAGATCCACCTAATTAATTTTGAAGTACCTAAGCCCCTTTATTAAATACCTCTCTGCTTGTAATAACTCAAGGGCTTTCAATTTCCTGCACATATCCTTACCCACTGTAATAGCTTTCTTCTTCACTTGAAGACCAAACACAAGGGGACAGATCTCAGTTTTGTTAAGGAAGTTGTCCAACAAGGGATGGACCATGCTGATGGCTAGTAAGCTTGCTATCATAAAAGGTAGTTTAAGAAGAGACTGGACAAGCCATATGAAAGGGTTGGTACGAGGGGAATTTGACTACCAGGCTCTATAATTCCTAATGTCCTGTCCAACTCTGAGATTCCTTGATTTGCAAATGGACAACTGATTCCCTTTGAAAGTGGCCTCTGTGAGACTGTTGCAAGAGATAGTCAGCCCCTCAAAAGAACGTCCTTGACACAACAAACATCAAAGGACCAAATAGCACACATGTTTAGGCTCTATGAGTCTTCTGCTGGCTCCAAGTTTGAGCAGAATGTGGGAGAAGGCAAGAACAGCACCACCATCACCAATAATAAGGCTTGCCAATCAATAGATAGAATCTAGAATCAACTCTCACAGACCAAAGGCAACACAATGGGATTGAAGAACCCAAAGTAACCCAAGTATAGGAAGATTTTCTATTCTGACTTTTGCTGCTTTTCACTGGTTCAAAAATTCCAAGAACTATTCCAACTAGAAAACTTCTGTCTCTTTATTTCCATGAATATTTCTAGTTGGAAAAACTGGACTTGTGGATTTCCTTCATCAGCTTTTATGAATGACTGTCCTTTGATCTCCATTCATAGATGATAACTTCTGGAGACTACCTGAACATAATAGGGGAAGGAAAACTAGGAAGCCAGGAGTCATAGGTAAAAAGAAGATAGGATACTCTGTGATGGGAACAGTTCATGTATCCCATTTGCTCAGAGGATCATAGTGCTAGGCACCAAAAGAAGGAAGAGAACTCCAGTAGGCAGAGCCACAGTTGATAAAAATCTGCTAGGCTATGGGCCCAGAAACCTACTGTCCAGCTCTAGAACCAGGAAAGAATTCAACACACACTCATATAAGAAGAAAGCAGAACCAAGGAGAAAGTCCATACACTTCTCTTGTTGCCATATTCTGGATCCGAGCAGATTTCTTCTCAGTTGAACACACACACACACACACACACACACACACATACTGCATTTGCTATACATCAGGTATGCACTAAGTGCTTTCCATGTATTATCTCATTTAATACCGAAAAGAGCTTCATTACATGTATAAATATTCCTGTCATACAAATGATGAATCTTAAACTAGAAGGGTATAACTAGACCACAGATACACAGAGAGTCACTGAGAGAGCTAGGATTTAGAAAGAGATCATCAAATACCTGAGCCTTTACTTTTGAGAACTCTGTTCTATTGCCTCATTTGTGATTGAGCCCATAAGAAAATTAGAACCTGTGAAATAGTAAAGAGGAAATACAGCTCTGCTATTCTGAAGATCTAAAGGAAAAACAGAATTTTGAAAGTCATTTGTTATAAAAACCCTATATCCTTTTAAATCCATTTTTTATTTAGAAGGAAACCATAAGACATAGCTTCTTTGAAGCTGTAGTGGAAAGTCATAAAGACCAGAGTAGATGAGGATGAAAGGAAAAATGAAAAATAAAGCATCAAAAGTTCTCATAAGGGGTACTGAAGGCAGAACTGGGGTAGTATGAAATATGTCAGCAAGAGGAGGTTGGCATTGAGAAGTTCTCCTAAAAATGCAAAAGAAAATAACACAAGGGTAGAAAGAATATTCAAGATAATAGCCATGGAGGATAAAGAATAGAAATACAAATTTTAAAATGTTAAAAATACAAATCTTCTAAAGGAAGAAATCAAAACAATTGGAGCTGTAGCAAATACTCGTAGACATCAAGCCTTTCTGAGCTGATAAAACACATGCATATCAGAAGGGCTCTCCACAGTCCCAGCAAAAATCAATGAAAAAGGCCGAGACTAAATCTCACCTTGGAAACATTTCAAAATTCTAAGTACAAAGAAAGATACTGTAAGTATCCAAGCAGAAAGTCATGATTTCTTCAAAGAAAACAAATCAGGCTGCTCTTAAACGTCTCTGAAATTTTGGAAGGCCGGAGACAGTATTACCAAATCTGCAGACTGCCGGAGAAAAATGTGATAATAACCTAGTATTTTTCTACCCACATAAGTTGTCTTGCCTAGTGGAAGACGAGAGAAATGTGTTCTTGGATACGGGAGAGTTCAGAAGACAAACCTCTTATGTGCTTTTCCTAAACAGATTGGGGGCATACTACAGGAGGCCAAGGAACACATCAAAATGAAGATGGACAAAATCTCAATGACGTAGAAAGGGACCAGAACACTTCTCGGTGGGAGAGCAACATGCATAATATCCAAACATCTAGAGGTCTGCAAATAATCATGACCTCTACACACCAGACTTGGCTGAGTCCATTACACTAATGAGCTCCCAAGAACATGGAGGTTTCAGTACCTCCTCTCACAGTGCCATATGGATAAAACCCAAAATGACATTTTAAATAGATTTATTTTAATTCACATACCATACAATTCACCCACTTAAAATGTGTGCTTCAGTGGTTTTTAGTATATATATATATATATAGGTACAGGCAACCATCCTCACAATTTTCAGAAATGTTCATCTCCCCAAAAAGACACTCTATACATTTTAGCTATCAATCCTATTATTCTCCAACCCCACCGTCAGTTCTGGACAACCCCTAATCTCCTTTCTGTCTCTATAGATTTCCCTATTCTGGATTTTCATATGAATGGAATCATATACTGTGTGGCCTTTTATGCTTGGCTTCTTTCACTTAGCATAATGTTTTCCAGGTTCGTCATGTTGTAGCATGTGTCAGCATTTCATTGTTTTTGTGGCTGAGTAATTGTAATGTCTATTGTATAGACATTCCACATTTGTTTATCCACTCACCAGCTGGTGGACAGTTGGGCTGTTTCCACCTAAAATGAAACTAGTTCTTGAGCAAGTGTTACCATTTACCATGGAGAAAACTCTACTTGAATTCAACAAATCCCTCTGATAGGCACTTTCTGTCAGTCAAGGTTAATTATATATGTAAATCAAATACCTCAAAAATAGAAAAAGATATGAAAGAAAGAAAGAAATAAAAAGAAAGAAAGAAAGAAAGAGAAAGAAAGAAAGAAAGAAAGAAAGAAAGAAAGAAAGAAAGAAAGAAAGGAAGGAAGGAAGAAAGAGGGAGAGAAAAGAAACCCACTGTGGTCATTCTGGGATTAAAAGTGAACTATCTTTTTCATTTTACGTATTTTCAACATTAAAAAAAGGAGATACTCTACATTACAGTTTATGTTGCAAGTAAAAGACACATTCACATAGATACATTCAGTCTTGTAATACTTGCTTTGAAAACACAAGCTTTTTCCAAGGTGACTGATCTATCAGGGAACAATTTGAACATCATGTAAACTTTGCTCATGCACCATTTCTTACACAATGCAATGGTAGGTGAACACAGAACACTGTACCCCACCACTGGGAGCCTTCTAGGAATATACAAACACACATACGCACACACGTCAGACATCTACCTGCTATCTTGGTTCACTCTGTGTTAGGAGCCACACCCATCCACATTCGGCAACTGAAATTCCTGTCCAATTTCAGGTGAACCTGCTTCTACTAACTGACAGAAACTCACAATCTACAATCCTTCCATCATTCACTTCTACAAGCCAACTCCAGGTCCCTTTCAAGGTAAGGTGCCATACTTACAGGTTTTTTATGCATTTCTTAATATTTAACATGGGTCACACTGTGCTAGTATTTTTTTAATTAATTCTTACAGTTTTTACTTCTTCAAAAAACATATTATTGATTTTTTTTTAGTCTTACACCCCAACCCCTATTTTCCCCATAAGTCCTGTGGTTTTTGTTGCCTTTTTTTTTTTTTTTTTTTTGCCGTGTGGTGTTTCTTAGGAATGCCTATGTGGAATCCTAGCACCACTGACTATTCATACAATATTTCTGAGAGGAGACACAAGCAATTTGTACCTCAGAGAGGCAACTGGCAGTCACCAGTGTGAGGCCCGAAACTTTGCTTTTCACTGTATTTTCTATAAAGATTTTATTCATTTATTTACTTGACAGAGAGAGTGACATCACAAGTAGGCAGAGAGACAGGCAGAGAGAGAGGAGGAAGCAGGCTCCCCGCTGAGCAGAGAGCCCGATGTGGGGCTCGATCCCAGGACCTGAGATCATGACCGAAGCTGAAGGCAGACGCTTAACCCACTGAGCCACCCAGGCGCCCCTTCACTGTATTTTCTTGTGTGATGTGTTTTCAAAGAGAAATCGCTTTGAGAAAGAAGGTCCACATCAACCAAGCTTGTGACCAAATAACCCAGATTCAAAACTTCCTGTTAGCCCGGAAACAGAACTCCAAGGAACCTGTGGAATATGGCTGCACAGGGAACTGAGAGAGGTATGCCATTCTCAGTTACAACAGGAATGCACATGGTTCTTGGTCCAGGGTCCTTCCAGCAAATAAGATCAGACACAGGTCTCACTCCAGAGGATACTTGGTACAGAGAAAACGCTTGATAAAAGTTGAAGGCGTGAACAAAAAAATGGGACATGTGACCAGATGGGAGGGGGGATGATATTTGGGGAAGAAAGGTCTTTATGAAGATCCCTAGTGGTTTGAATCCAAAGCTTGGGTAAACACTGGCACTTGGGTCCTGAACAAGCCGAGGGTCTAGGTGAGGACCCAGCTGGAGTCACCTGGAAAGTCTGGCTGTCTCCTCTCTCACGGTGTAACCAGGCCTTCTAATTATTGTTGCTATCTCCCATGCTGTAAAATATTTTATCGGTTGCACCACTTTGCAGCATTTTGTCTAAAGCTCTTAACTGTCATAAATGCATCCAACTGTCTGCCAATGTGGAATAATAAATAATTATTATGGGAGTGACTGATTTACTTTGAAAAAACATGAAAGGCTCTAAACTGGAGTTTCCTGCCCCACATAATGTGCGTGAAAGAAATGAGCATCAGTAATCACTGTCAACAGTCTCTTGTAACTAAGAATTGAACCATTTATCTGTCCAGCATGTGTAAATTATCATCATCGTCTCTTCCACGGGAAGGCCTAACGGCAATTTATGTTATAAAAATAATAAGATATGAGGGCTTAATAGAAATTGCTTCTTGTTGCTTTACCTGGGAACATCAGGCTCCAGGGCCAGCAACCGTCTCGGGCCCTACAAATTCAGGAATACCATCCAACTGTTTATAGCTGACTTCCTGATTTGTATATATATTTTTACCTCCTTTCCCCAAACTAAGAGCAAAGAGCTTGCCTGTTATATTTATGAGCTGACCTTTCCCTATCCCCTTCAAGGATACTTCCTCTTGTGACCAACAAAGATAATGGCAGGGAGCAAATGAATTCTAAGCGCTGATTAATTGTAAATGTTCTGACATCCTCTGAAAATATTATCAGGGCTCTAAGTTGCTATGTATCCATCATGTCTTGCCCAGGAGAGTTTTTGTTTTTGTTTTGTATTTTTTTTCCCCCAAAACGAGGCTGATTTTAACTTTAACAGTCCTTGGAATGTGCCAGCTTCCTTAGTTATCTTGACCTTGAGGATGTGTAGACTTCTTTGGATACCCCAAAGAAACGGCTTTGGGTAGGAGACATTTATATGTTTGCAAGTGTGTAAGTATGTAAGTGAATGATTCTTTTTTTAAATATATTATTTATCTATCTATCTATCTATCTATCTATCTATTTATTTATTTGAGGGAGAAGGAGAGAGTGAGGAAGAGAGCACAAGCAGAGAGAGTGGCAGAGGGAGAGGGAGAAGCACGCTGCCTGCCAAGCAGGGAGCCCAACATGAGGCTCAGTTCCACAACCCTGAGATCATGAACTGAACCAAAGGCAGACACCCAACCAACTGAGCCACTCAGGTACCCCTAAATGATTCTTTTTACCTTTTGGGGTGAGTCTTCCAGGATTAACACCCAGAAGCCACAAGGTCCATTCTATGGACAAGAGAAAACATACTGTTTATTGCTTAATGGAAGAGATTTTTCACTTTCTATCTTAGTTGGCTTCCCCAGGTAAGCTCAGCCACGTCGGTTAGAATCCAAGATGGTGGCCGTGTATTGAGGCTGGAGGATATACTTTGCAGAACTGGGAAAGATGGTTTGCTTACTGGAAGAATGAAAAGCCATGCTCAAACCATTCTGCTCCTTGTCAGTTCTGAGCTGGTCTGTGTTCAAACCAAAAAACATCCCTTATCTCAGGAAATTCAAAGATGTCTAAGACATGGTCCGCACCCATAAGAAACTCAATTGAGTGGTGACATGGGAATGTATACAGATTACTCTTTCTTCTGGTGCAGTAATTTGACTTTTAAGACTTTTCCCACTATAGTTAAATTGGCACATATATCCCAGGAGTGCTTGCAAAGATAATCTTAATGGCATTGTTTATTGGCTATTTGATGGAAATGACCGAATAGTCCTGTATCACAAATTTGCAAATGTACCACACATCGTACACTTAGAATACTATGCTGCACTTAAGAGAAGGAAGTTATCTGTAGATCTAGGTGCGCAATTCCCTCCCTCCAAAAAAGGTTCCCAGTGAGGCCTTTCCTGACCAATCGGTTTAGGATTGCAACCCCATTTCTCAGTATTTCCCATCTTCCTATCACAATAACGCTCAGTACCATCTAGCACAATACATATGATGCTAACATAATATCTTAAATATATGTAAATGTGTACATACATAGAAACATATACAGTCGATCCTTGAACAGTGTGGAGGTTAGGATATACCAAACACTCACACAGTCAAAAATCTGTGTATAGGGGCGCCTGG
Organism: Neogale vison; assembly: GCF_020171115.1. Lineage (NCBI taxonomy): Eukaryota > Metazoa > Chordata > Mammalia > Carnivora > Mustelidae > Neogale > Neogale vison. The sequence continues at coordinate 31,050,985 of NC_058097.1, read as the reverse complement.
GTGGCTCAGTGGGTTGAGCCGCTGCCTTCGGCTCAGGTCATGATCTCAGGGTCCTGGGATCGAGTCCCGCATCGGGCTCTCTGCTCGGCAGGGAGCCTGCTTCCCTCTCTCTCTCTCTGCCTGCCTCTCCATCTGCTTGTGATTTCTCTCTGTCAAATAAATAAATAAAATCTTTAAAAAAAAAAATCTGTGTATAGGGGCACCTGGGTGGCTCAGTGGTTTAAGCCTCTGCTTTTGGGCAGACCTTATTTATAATAAGGTCATGATCTCAGGGTCCCACATTGGGCTTTCGGCTGGGCAGGGAGCCTGCTTCTCTCCCCGGCCCCCGCCTGCCTCTCTGCCTACTTGTGATCTCTCTCTGTCAAATAAATAACTAAAATCTTAAAAAAAAACTGTGTATAACTTTTGATTCCCCCAAGCCTTAACTATAGGACTCATAGCCCACTGTTGACTGGAAGCCTTACTGATAACACAAACAGCCACTAACGTATATTTTGTATGTGGTACATATTATATACGCTATTCTTACAATAAAGTAGGTGAAGGAAAGACAGTGTCAGCAAGAAGCAATCCCAGGGAAGAGAAAACACATCGACAGCCCTGTGCTGTGTTTTTGGAAAACAGCAAGGTAAGAAAATGTGCAGCCCATCCTCCCTTGTGTATGAGTCCTGTAGATGCACGTGCTCCACTGAGGGCCTCTGGAGGGAGGGTCGAGACTGGGAAGAGTGGTCTCCTCTAGGGACAAGTACTATAGGATGTGGGTTTAAGAGTGAGAGGGACACCTCGGTTTTACTGCATATCCTTTCAGAAACTCTTTTTTTTTTTTTTTTTTTTTTTTTTACTATGTGCATATTTGCTTTTTAAGATGAGTTTTTAGAACCATCACTAGAGCTGAGGTCTGGCTGGTTGTGTGCTGAGCATATACAAGAGTGATACCTAGACTAATCATTTACAGTTTCAAATACAGATGCCTACAGGGGCCCAGGTGGTGATAACTGGGGTGGAAGTAGGCAGGGATAAGAAAAATGCCTGGGAATACTGATCACATGCCTGAAATTATATGCTTTCTTCCATTTTCCTTGAAATACACAACATTCTTTGTCTATCTTCACTCTCCACATTTTTGGAGACACCGTCATAAATATTTCTTTGCCCTAAAAAAACCAGAAGTGCACATGCCATGGTAAATAGGTCTTGACTCTGGCCTCTATGGTGGTGTACCAAGAGCACCTGGCAGTCTACCAGCAGATGGCCTCTCTTCACCTCTCATTTGTGACCAGGCAGAATTCCTGACTCTGTGTTGCCAGATCTTCTGAATTTTTAAGAGAAACAAGAAATTCAAAGTGTTCTTTTAAAATATGCCACAAAATCAAGAGGGGTTTACCACAGAATTGCAGGTCTGATTCAACCCTCAAAAATCAATCACAGCAATTCATCACACTGTATGGTCGTATCAATAGATGCAGAAAAAGCATTTGGCAAAGTTTGGCATCCATTTATAATAAGAACTCAGAGAAAACTAGGAATAGAAGGGAACATAATAAAGAGTATCTATGAAGAAACTATAAGCCAACATCATATTGAATGTTTTCTCCATAAGAGATCAGGAACTAGTCAAGGATATCCACTGTTACGCTGCTACTCAATATTGTACCAGAAGCCCTAGCAAACTCAATTAAGTGTATAGAAAGAAATAAAAGGCACTCAGATTTGAAAGAAAAACAAAACTACCCCTATTCACAAACACTATGATTTCCTATGTGGAAAAAGCACAGGGAAACTACACAAAAGCTCCTAGAACCAAGTGAGTTTAGCAAGGATGGAGAATAAAAGGTCAATATACAGAAATCAATTGTAATCCTTATGTGCTAGCAATGAACAAACTACTGAAAGTAAAATATTTTCAAACAGCACCATTTACAATAGCTCCCCAAAATGAAATTATAGACATAAATCTGACAAAATATGTGCAGGATCTGTATGCTAAAACTACATAATGCTGATACATGAAAACAAAAAAGGCTTAAATAAAGAGAAAGACATATTGTGCCCATTGAGCAAGAGTCAATATAGTTAACATGTCAAGTGTCCCCAGATTGACTCACAGATTTGATCTGATCCCAATCAAAATTCCAGCAAGATTCCTTATGAGGTACACTAAACTAATGCCCAAATTTATATGGAAAGATAAAGGAGCTAGAATAGACAAAACAATTTGGAAAAAGAACAAAATCGGAGGACCCACACTACCAAACTTTAAGCTTTACCATCAAACTACGGGAGTCAAGACAGGGTGGCTTTGGTGAACACTGAGAGTCATAGGCCAATGGAATAGAACTTGAAAATTCAGGAATTTTCTGGTGCACACAAATATCAACTGACTTTTAAATTTTTGACAACGGCTCAATGGAGAAAAGATAGCCTTCTCAGTGAATGGTGCTCTAAAAAACTGGATATCCATATGCAAAACAAACAAAGAAACAAAAAACTCACAAACACCTTGACCCACATCTCACCCTAGATAAAATTAATTTGAATTGTCTCACAGACCCAAGCACAAAACATGACACTATAAAACCATTAGAAGGAAACATAGAACTAAATCTTCATGCTTTGGTTTAGTCAAAGACATCTTAAATTTGGCCTCAAAAGCACAACACACACACACAAAAACGATAAACAGAAAAATGATGGGGACCTTGGCAAAATGAAACACTTCTCTTTACCCTTTTTTCCATGAAAAACACAATTAAGAGAGCAAACAGATAAGCCAAAGCCTGGGAGAAAATATTTGTAAATCACATATGTAACGAAAGACCTGTATCTAAAATACATTTAGAAAAAAAAAACCTCATAAACCTAATATGTAAATAAACAACCCAATTAAAAACAAAACAAAACCAAACCAGGCAAGATATCAGAACAGACAATTCACCCAAGATCTATGGAGCTGAATAAACACAAGGAAAGATACTCAATGTCATTAGTTATTAGGAAAATGCAAATTAAAATAACAATGACATATCACCACACATGTATTAGAATGATTCAAATTAAAAAAAAAAACAAAAACACTGCTGACGGTACCAGTGTCCGTGAGGATGCCGAGAGCCAGGAATTCCCATGCACGGCTGGAGGAAGTGCAAAATGGCACCGTCGCTCTGGGAAACACTCCGGCAGTTCCTGAAAAAGTTAAAAACACACTTACTGTATGACCCAGCAATCCTACTTCTAGGTATTTATAGCAAAGGACTGAAAACACATTCATCTGAAAAACTGAACACAGCCTAGAGCAGCCTTATTCATCATTGCCCCAAAATAAGGGCTCAAGTAACCTTCAGTGAACAAATGGACAAACGGTGGTGCAGTCATACAATGAATGCTAGTCAGAAATTAAGAGGAGCAAATTGGTGACATACACGGCATAGATGAATCTCGAATGCATTATGCTAAGTAAAATAACTCGGTCTCGAAGGGGACGTAACGGTATGGTTTTACTTCTATGACAACCTAGAAAAGGCGACACAGTGGGAACAGACAGCAGAGCTGGCTATGAGAGGTTGGAGGGAGGGCAGAGCTGGGTTATAAGGGAGAAGCACGAAGGCATCCTCTGGAATGTTGGACTGGTTCTAGACCCTGTGCGCCGTGGGTACAAGAAGGCACGCACATGTCAAAACTCATGCCAGAAAGAGTGCACACCCCAAAAAGTGAGTTGTACTGTAGGTGACTGTACAGTATTAACAAATTACTTTTTTAAAAGCAGAAGAAGAAGAAGAAGAAGAAGAAGAAAAAGCTGGGTCAAATTAAACAAATTAAACAAAGAAAAATGGATACTTTAGAGGCCAGATGAAACCCATCTGTAGGCCCAGTCCCAGCCATGAAACTCCCAATTCACATTCTCTGACTTGGGCAAAGAGTCTGTGCAAGACAGACTGTACTGTCAACTTGATTTGACCCAATCTCTTAACACGAAGCCCAGAGAGGGAGAGGTAACTTCCAAAGCCACACAGCTAACCCAAGCAGGGCTAGTCCTGAGGTAAAGTTGCCTCACTCCTACTGCTGTACGGTGTGTCTTTTGATAACAGTTGTAGAGAGTTGAGCCTGCATGACATCCTGAAGTATAACATAACTCCCAAACACTGATTTTTTTTTTTTTTTGAGGAAGAATAGCAGGGGCAAGAAATGAACGTCATGAGGGGAAAAGGGCAAACTCCTTAAGGTTCAGCATTTGTAAGAAGTATATTAAAAATTATGACCTCAACAAACGACTCCAGTGAAAGTCTGCGGCCAAGAGACCTAGAACGATTTAACTGTTGAAATAATTCTGTCAAAAAAATTAGCAGTATTACAGGGAAGGCTGTGGGCCCTGACGGGTCCCCAGCAGAGACGTGTCCGTGCTGGGCTGCTATCGATTCTGAAACAATCTTGTACATGATAAATGAGAATGTGCTTAGGAGAGGATTCAGTCACGAGAGCCCCCAGATCAATCAGCTTGTCAACTGGCAGAAGAAATTCAATTTTTATTCTTAGTAAACTCTTATTTGGTGGCAGACCATTGTTTCTGTGGAAATTGCTTCACGAAGGCCGAGGGGCAGGCATGAGAACATGGGAAAAGATCATTTTTTCAAAGCATGTTAAAAGTGAAGATTTGGGCTTGATGACCGGGACTGAGGAAATGTGATTCTAGGACGGTAGTTTCCACAGTCTGCCTTCTTTGCCCAAAAGGATTAGCTAGGGCCAGTTCTCTGGGTCCTGGACACAATGGATTTTCTTCTCCATCATCTGGCCCCACCATCTTGGAAGAAAATTCCCTTAAGAATGGGGACCCCAGGCTTTGCAAACAAAACTCAGTGACCCCACGGCAGAATGGGGATTCTAGGGACACCTTCCATTCCTTTAGTTTAAACCCAGTGAAACTGCCACTTTAGTAAGTTTAAAGGAAAAAAAAAAAGTCAAACTCAGCAATTTTATATGGTTGACTCAAATAATTCTTCTCTCCTCTGTTGTCTTACTTTGCCATGATATTAGGAATCTCTAGGTAGTTTTTCTTCTTTTAGCCTTTTGAAGTGACCTAAGAAATCAGCTTTCGGCCTGGGACTAGGGTCTACGGTTCTTAACTTCCAGACCAAAGTCCTTAACATTAATCTTTGATGCCTCCCTCCAGAGAGACAGATGTTCTTCCATTTGGCTGTCAGACCTCAAGTCAATATCTACACTGTGTATACGTATACGCAAATGCATATCTACGTGCACAGAGCAGGCACACGGAGCACCCACACTGTGCCAGGCCGTGGGCAGTGTTCTCTTGGTGTTCTGACAATCTGGTTGGCGACACAGACATTAAACCAATGGAAGAGGTCACCAAGTAATTAGCAGCGTACACAGCGCTACAAAGTCCACGCTCAAGAAGACGGTGCAAGCAGCACATTGCAAAGGACCTAATGTAACATGAGGGATAAACAAAAGCATCCCTGAGGATGGTGCTCCAAAATTTTGACCTGAGGGATACTGGGGAGCAAGAAGGGCAAAGGTGCAGCGAGGAAGGAGTCCAGTGGTGTCTAGAGAGATCATTCCAGAGAAAACTGCATGTGCAAAGGTACTGAGGTGGGAGCTGACCCAGCTATTGGGAGACATAAAAGAAGGTTCATATGCCTAGAAAGGAGAAAACAAGAGGGAAAGTATTATAGGATAAGGGTGGTGATGAGGGCATCCCTGGATCCTAGAGGATCCAGAAGACCTGAGATATCCATCCATCCCTTTTCTGTAATCCTTGGGCAAGGAGTTCCCTGCGATTTCTATCTCATTCAGGCATACAAAACTAGAAGAGCAGGGGGACAGGGAGGGTGAAGAATCTGCTATTTTTCAGGCCTCCTTAAGAGAAAATTGAGCCCAGATAGTCTATCAAGAATGTCCCTGGGGGCACCTGTCTGCCTTCAGCTTGGGTCAGGATCCTGGGGTCCTGGGCTAGAGCCCTGTGTCAGGCTCCCTGCTCAGTGGGGAGTCTGCTTGTCCCTGTTCTTACGCCGCTGCTCATGCTCTCTCTCTCTCTCTCTAGTAATAAAACTCTGTAATAAAACAGATGAATGTCTCTAAAGTTTTCTTGCTTCAAAACAATTAAAACTTGGGGCGCCTGGGTGGCTCAGCTCAGGTCATGATCCCGGAGTCCTGGAATCGAGCCCCGCATTGGACTCTGCTCAGCAGGGAGCCTGCTTCCCCCCTCTCTCTCTGCCTGCCTCTCTGCCTGCTTGTCATCTCTGTCAAATTAAAAACAAACAATTAAACTCAACCATCCAGAGCCAGCTGCTTCATAGACTGGCAGGCCTCAGGCTGCTCCCACATTCTGCCCCCACTTCCACCCGCTGTGGTCACTGCTCCTTCCTAAGTGCTCATGATGACACAGTGGCCCCAGCAGGTACTTCCAAACTCTTGCCAGGAACTCATTCACTCTGTTCAAGTAAGGATTCCATGTCTGCTCAACCCAACTGTCCAAGAAGACGTAGGTAGCGTTGAAGAACTTGACTGAATATTTTCTCCACCAATCCCACACAGAGACAGTGTCCTGAGAAAATGGATGCCTGATGCTTGAGCCAACAAAGGGGTTAAATCTTCCTTCCAATCATCAAGAAACCTGACGTCAATGACCAAGAACACAGGCTTATACAGTATTCATTACACTTGGGGAAAATAAATGGAACGCTACCATTACTGAATTTGCCGAAATTAGACACTGACACAAACAACCTTCACTTGTGTGACTTCCTTGAGACCCATTAAGTGAAAAGGCACAGAAATTTCATCAAAGAACATGCAACTGACTTGGATAAGATGAAGGCCCCTGAATTGAAGCATGATGGAAGTGAAGTATCTTTCTGATAAGAGTTAAGATTCAGGCTGGCTTTTCCAACACTTTTGTAATCTCTTCCTCTAGCCAACAGTACAGTACCTTCCTCTTTTGAGCTTCTCTTACTCTTTCCATAAGTTATACTAGAATGTCTTCTTCTCCTCCTCCTCTCCCTTCCCTCCCCCTCCCCTTCCTCCTCCTCCTCGTCTTCTTCTTCTAACTTCCCATGCTTCCTAATAAAGTGAGATCTCATATCTTCCCAGCCCCAAAGGAATGAACCATGGCAATACGGTTTGGGTTTATTTGAAGAAATGGCAATGAAGAGACAACTTTCTTACTGGATAATTTGATAAAAGCTAACCTCATTTCTAATTTTTAAAACGACCTATTTTTAGGGAGTTTTTAAGGCTAAAACATCCAGAGAATGAACTTAACCATGCAAAGAGACTCCTCAATATTATCCTTAGCCCTGAGCCTCATCCTTCAAAGTGTCTCAACTCTGGCCTCCTCTGGCCAAAATACCACTAAGGCCAAGGAATTGGACCTGTGCTGAGTTCTGTGTCTTCTCTGGACCACACTGCATGGAGCCAGGACCCTGATAGCCCCTAATCAGCCATGCCTAAGTCTACTTCCTGGGCTCTGCTGTTCCAATGGTGGGTGGCTCCACTGGTGTGCACACACCGAGGCCTGAAGGGGTGGTTCCTTAGAGAGGATGAGAAAGAGATTAGGAATACAGGCCAGACTGTCCACACTCAAAAGCAAGAGGCTCCATCTATGTGGGAGGAACCCGGAGAAGGAAAAGAAGGTAGATTGTGTACCACAGGTTAGAGCTAGAATTTCATTCTCAGGGAACTGCCACACTCTGTTGTGTGACTTTGAGAAATTGTGCTTTATGTCTGTCAAGGACGGAACATACTAAACAGTTTGTTAGCAGGGCATCTTGATGGCTCAGTTGGTTAATCATCTGCCTTCGGCTCAGGTCATGATCCGGTCCTGAGATCAAGCCCCATGTTGGGCTCCCTGCTTCTCCCACTCCCTCTACCCCTTCTTGTGTGCTCACTCCCTCTCACTCACTCTATCCCACAAATAAATAAACAAAATCTTTTTTAAAAAGTATGTTAGCTTGATTTGTAATTTTAAATATTGAAACATATGGTATATAGGCCTCTTTTGCCTCCTTCCCCCAAGTCCCAACAACCGTTACAAGGGAGCCAATGGTCTTTGTATCAGTTATATGTCCTTAGTCTCCTGTTTAAGATAACAGTGGTAGTCCCCAAATAAGACTGATGGAAATGTTTTTCTGTCTGGCTTCAGAAAGTTGTATTTAAAATTCCAGGTATTGGGGCACCTGGGTGACTCAGTGGGTTAAGCTTCTGCCTTCAGCTCAGGTCATGGTCTGAGTCCTGGGATTGAGCCCCACATTGGGCTCTCTGCTCAGCGGGGAGCCTGCCTGCCTCTCTGTCTACTTGTGATCTCTCTCTCTGTTAAATAAATAAAATCTTTTAAAATAATTCCATGTATCATGACATTTGAATAAGTCATTCAAGGATAGAGTATGTATGATACATATAGCATGTAAACTGTGTATGTGTGTGCATGTGTGTTGAGTATAAAAGGAGAAAGTCTGTTTTTCCTCTCTCCTCTACTCCTAGAACCTTCACAATACTTCTGGTCGCCAAAAAAATTGATTTCTTTCCGCACCAACTGTTCTCTGACACCAGCTGGGTGTCCTACAATTCAATCCAGTTCTAACACTAGCCACCTGAAGTTAACACAAACCCACTGGCTAAGAGCTCAGTCCCACAAGACTGGCCCCTCCTCAGATAACAATCACAAGTCCCAGGTTGTCCTTCCAACCAAACAGCTATATGTAATGGATACAAAACCCCCTCACTGGGTTTGATAGATTGCTAGAATGCCTCACAGAACTCAGGAAAACACATTGTTATAAAGGATATGATAAAGGCTACCGATGGACAGCCAGATGAAGAGGCACATAGGGCAATTTCCAGAAGGGGCTGAGTGTACAAGCTTCCATCCTAGGAAGTTAGGGTGTATCACCCCCCTGGCATATGCAAGTGTTCACCAATTGGAAGTTCTCCAAACTATGTAGGTCAGGGATTTTTGTGGAGGCTTCATTACATAGTCCTGATCATTAGTTCAATCTTCAGCCCCTCTCCTTCCCAGAGGATAGCAGGTGGGGCTGAAATTTCCAAGCTTCCAATCATGCTTTTGTCTGAGGACCAGCCTCCATCCTGCAGCTATCCAGGACCCCAAGAGTCACCTCATCAAAACAAAAATTCTCCTATCACCCAAGAAATTACAAGGAATTTCGGAGCTCTGCGTTAGGAAGCAAAGTCAAAGAACAAATATCAGAAGAAAAGATGCTCCTAGGACCTTTGCTGCATAGGAAAGTTCAAAGGTTTTAAGAGCTCTGCTCAAGAGTTGGGGATGAACACCGAAGTACAGATCTCTTACTCTGTCACAAGATCACAATGGATAAATACCAAAGTGGTCTTTGAAAACCTATCTACATTCCAAATTGATTGCTTTGGAAAAGAGATGACCTTGTGATCGCTTGAGGTATGTGAGTTCAGAGTGTTACAGCACATACTATACCTTACCAGCAAAATGCCCTATATGGAGATAATTAGAGATGGCTCCAGTAATTGTGTGTGCTTGGGTTTTATTAAACACCTTGTAGAATGAAAGGGCATGTTTAGGATGATACTGGCCATGTACAGAACCAGAACCACCTGTAGATAAGCAGGAAACGTCTAACTCCAGAGGTGCCCGGACGGCTGGAAAGACTTTGCCTTTTAAGCCTCAGAGCCTTGCCTCACACAGAGTTTGGTTCCCCCATTCAAAATCTCCTGGAGCGGTCCCCACTCATCCTCTTCCTTAAAACAAGGATGGGCAGTGGAGAATGGATGACACAGAGATCAAAGACTATAGGAAACCTTGAACAAACCAAGGACTTTGAGAAAATAGTGCATTCTGCTTCTCTGGCTCTATAGGAAATAGGGAGAGTATTTCATTTCAAGCCTGGTTTTAACATGAAAAATGACCCATATTCTTTATCCATTAAACTACTAGTACATCCCAGCATTGTGGGTCTTAATAACATTTCCTTAAATAACTGTGAAAGCCTGTTGGTTTTATTTCCTTCCAGAAAAAAAAAAAAATTGAAAGGAGGAAGATATAACATATTGGACTCAGGGATCAAGCTAATTAAAATTGTAAATGCCAATAATGATATCTGACATTTCTTTTTAACAATAACCAATTATTGTAAGCACTCCCCCAATAGCTATTAAATATAGCACAACAAACCTCATTTTTTCACGTTTGGAATACCCAACACAGATCATTTGTCCTAGCCCCTTCCATTAGTCTATGTATAAATATATATTCAGGGAGTGGTATGGCTTATGTTTTGTCTAATTTGGGTATCACATTCCATGCTGAAAGCAATATTAAGTTACATTTAGGAAAACAGGAATATTATACGTTAAAAACCAGAATAAAGCCACACATCTGGTATATTTTAGTTGTGGGATATGTAATATCTCTATCCTTCCCAAATTCTGTCTACTGGAAACCAAAATGAACAACTTGAGGAAGTGTTTCCTTTCTGTTGTAACTTGAGACCTAAACAGAGAGCTTGGTGAACAGATTGAAAATGGATGTGAAAATCATTAGCTATTAGAACAAGAAGATTAGAGATTACAGCCTAGGGAAGAAATGATTCCATTTCTGAAGGGTCAGAGAGAACATCTTCCGATACGTGGGGCCTGGAGGGAGTTTCCTGAAAATATCCCAGAGGAGCCAGTGGTGAGCACGGACACTAGAAGATGAACAGATCCAAAGATGAGGCCAGAGTGTAGACTATAGCACTTCTGTTTTAGAAGTGGGGGGCCATGGGGGACAGGCTTCTTTCTGGTCCTCACCATTTATTCCAAACTCTCCCAGTCTTGTTGAGTGAGACAAACAGTCACAATGTAGCGGATAGTTCCTCTGGTTGAAGGAAGTGTGCAACTCTCTACTGGATTGTGTGAAAACCCCCAGATAAATTAGGTTTTTATTCAACAGAATGGGAATATTTCAATATTGGTCACTGAGTGTTACTCAGGGATTAGAAGGAGACAAGGGAACAACATTTGATGAGTCCAGATTTATCTCTCATTGATTTGTGAAGAAAACCTTGTGAGAAAACAAGCATGGTCAGTTTCATCTTGGAGATGAGGGAATTGAGGCTTAGAGGTCTATGAAATCTTCCCAAGAAAATATAGTTAGTAAATGGCAGAGATGGGTTTGATTCAGGTCACCCCCACCCCCACCCTGATACTCACTTTCTATCCCCCTCCCCCCAGTGAAAATTCTGCAGTGACACACTCCTTTCTGTGCCTTAAATGTGCCAAGGACCTTCCTTCTGCAGAGGTTTTTCACCTGGTGTTCCCTCTGCCTGGAAAGAGGGTTCCTTTTCACGGGTCTGCTTCCACAGCAAAGTCCTCTTCTGTTCATCCTTGTTCAAGAAATCTCCCTACCTGCTCTGCCCAGAACCCAGCCACTCTGCACCACCTTTCTGGTCTACCTCTCTTTCCAGCACTTCTCTCTCTTCTCTTTTTTGTGCTGGTGCTCTCTGGCAAAATTTCCATCGCCTTTACTAGAATGTCAGCTTCTTGAGCACACATCAGTATCCCCAAGGCCTGGCACAGTGTGTGGTACACAACAGGTACTCTCATTCGACAACTGCTGAATAAATTAGTGAATGAATGAATGAATGAGAGAGGTTTCCAATTCAGGTTTATCTAAATCTGAAACGTGAGTTTAATCTACCCCACAAGGTTGGCTCTTTTGACAAAGCACAGAGGCCTTGAAGTAAATGATATACTTGGAATAACGACTATGACAGTGTTCTGGAAGGTTGATGAGGGTGGTTAGTACTTTTTCCTTGCCCAGAATTTCTGGGAGGGACAAGTGACCACAAGAGTCCTCTCTAAAACTCATGGGAAATTGAGATAATGAAAAAAATTTCACTTGGAGTCAAAAATCCTTCAAAAAAGGAGAAAAGGGAAATTTTAAAAAGGAGTAAGAACACACACACACACACACAAAGTCTCTCCTTGTCTCCATTTAGCTCAGGCAAATAATAGCGAATAATATTTTTTTCATTTTATTGCACAGCTGTGATGAGCCAGGCATGATCCTAAACCCGTTGTGTGTGCATTATTTCATTTTCATGATCATCACAACACCACAGTGAAATTGCTGCTATTAGAAACTGAAGCTCAAAGACATCAAGCAGCTTGCCCAAGGTCCCATAGTTTCTAATACAGGTATGCTGTCTCCAGTGCCTATGACAGCCTAAAGTATTGGAAATACCTCAAATCCATTCTGGTGAGGAGAAGGAGAAGTAGGAAAAGGAGATACTCCAAGGAGGAGACTAACATGGACAATGTCCTGGGCTAATTAAGATCCTTACAGCACAAGTATGGCTGACCCCAGACAAATTTCTTATGTGTGCCCCAAACCTATAGTGTGGAAGCTGTCTACACAGTCCAAAATGAGGATAGAAGCAACCGTTACCTGCCTAGCTCATTCTTAACCTATTGCTTCCCAAAGAGAGGATCCCAACAAAGTTTTGCAGAAATCATGGCCAGGAACCAATAATTTTGGTTTTGGCCATTAAAACAAATTCCACAGTGTCTCCTAAAAAAAGAAGGGGCAGTCCCCAAATTTAATGAATCTCCAGATCTCTAGGCTCTCTGAATGGGGACACAATCAAATCTGTGTTTACTATCTTTCCATGGCTTAGCTGGCTGCAGATGATTTTCCCAGAAGCCCAAGGTCCACAGTGCTATAGCCAATCCTTGTGTAATCCCTGTGCCTCCTAGCAGTATCCCCCCAAAAATGCATATTCATCTTATTCATCCTCCACTTCATACCCCTGTGGCCCTACCAGGTGCAGGAACATAACTCATAAGAAATATTAACATTAGCTGTTTATCATGGAGCTTGCAAAACAGAAAAGCAATAAAAGTGCAGGCACACTCACTCAATTACCATTGAAATAGATATCACAAAAATTATTCAGTGTCAGAAATCTAATTTTGTATGATATTTCTATATATTTCCACTGCTAATTTTTCTTCCCTCCAGTATTAGTGAATTAATATGCTTCAAATGCCCCTCTAGCTACCCTGGAAAAAAAAAATACTACTTATTTAGTTGAGCTACCCAAATCCATTAGACAAATTTCCTTTACAGCAAAGCATTGATGAATGAAATGTCTCATGCTAATGTAAGAATAATCAATTTAGAATGCTTATGACAATTAACAAAGCTGAAGATACGCCTTGAAGGCTCCATGCTTTGTCAGCCCTGATTTGGATTAAACTTGCGCTAATGGGATCATTTTTCTTCCAAAAGGTATTCTTTTTAGGCAGACCTATCAATTAATATGAATTATGCATGTATAAAAGTACTAATGTCATTAATTAGACAAATTAATTTTTATGATGCAGTGGATAGACTAACACTAGATTATATGTGATAACTTCCCCACGGCGCCCGCCAATTTGAAATAAATGAATAGTTTATATTTGTGTGCTTTCCAAAGACTCAATCGGGATTAATCAGGCTGGTCTGTGGGCGGGAGATGGTTGAGATGCCACGTATTCTTGATGGTCTTCTTAGCCAGAGGGGTAACTTCTGAGACAGGAGAGCCCAGATTTTAATAGTGAGAAACTTTAGAATAATGTTACATGGGGTCATTTGGAAATTAGCAAACTGTAACCATTTATTCTGACAAGTGGTTTTTGATTCTCTCCCCCAAATTTACATGCCGCTGCCCAAGTGGGCTAAGAAACAAATAAAGCTCGGGAGATAAAGAGTGGAGAAAAGGGCATCTTCCTATTGTCGAACTGGCAGACATAGCTCATTAATGTTGGTCAGATTTGACTGGTATAATATTTACCTTCTAACTGTGACTCTAAGTTAAGTATTAGCTTTGTTCATCCTCAAATCCATGCAAACTTTGATATGCCTGGCCCAGTATATAATCTAAAGTATATGATGACGAGGATGATGGGAGGTCCAATATTTGTGAGATCAGCATCTCCTTGCTTTTGTGCCTTGCAATAAAGCTTATGATTACAATGAAATGACCACCACTAGGAAAGTAAATCCAAAACTTATTTTACTCATGGTAAGACTTTTTATTCTTTTAGTCTTGTCTTGCAAGAACTTGAAACATGGGTTTGTTTTTAAGTGTTGTAACTAGGATAATTGATGACTTTGATGATGCATCCTAAAGTCACACTGGTACTTTCCATCACACAAGGCTGGCGGGAATTAAAGCAAGCTGTTGTGACTGGGTCAATCGCTCAAAGTTCAGTTCAAGAGGTCAAAAGTGATCTCTCCCTCCTGGTTCACATAGTTATTGTCTAGACCATGGTGAATGCTTAATAAATGCAGGTTGAAAAAAATTAAGTAAAAGTATTCCTTTAGCTAAGGGCTTTTTTTGGGGGGGAAGGGGGACAAAGGGGAGGCATAGAGAGAATCTAAAAAGGCTTCACACCCAATGAAGAACCTGATGTAGGGCTCAATCTCATCCCCCTGAGATCATGATCCGAGCCAAAATCAAGAATTGGATGCTTAACCGACTAAGCCACCCAGGTTCCCTTAGCTAAGATCTTAACATGGGTTCAAAAAACACAAGGCCATCATAGAAATGCAAAGGACATTTGCTCTATATGCCCAAGGTTCTTTGATACACGAATGATGGTATGGCATGACCATTAAAAGCAAGCCCTTTGAAGACCAAGGATCTTGGTTTCAAATCATGGATCTGCCATATCCTGACTGAGCAATCCTAGGGGTTTGATGCTGTCTCACTGCATGTTGTAAACCTTTAATGATGTGTGATCAGTGATTACACATGGCACCTGTCCCATGAAGAGGAATTGGTGTCGTTACTACTCAAAGCAAGGCATAAAAGGTGATGGTAAGTCTTAGAGAAATGTGGCCACTCTCCATAACCAAATGCTTCCTTGGGCAAATATGTCATTGAGCAGTAGGATGGATTCAAGCTCTACTAAAAAGGTGAAAGACAGCATCCTCTCCTCTCATTCAATTCTGATCATACGTCCATCTTCTGGTAAGAAGTAGATGAGAGAAGAAAAATGATTAAGATAACAGAACTTTGGTCAGACTGCCTGGGTTCAAATCTTACTCCCACCATGTACCAACAGTGTAATCTTGGGTAACTTGGCTGTACTTCTCAACATTTCTTTTCATTTCCTATAAAACAATGGTGGTAGGGTTGATTTTTAACAAATATGATTAAATGAGTTAAAACTTCCAAAGTACTTAAAACAAAGATTGGCACATGTATGCAAGTAATCAATAAATAAAGGAAAACTACCAGGCATCTACTGTGTTCTAGATGTCTTCTACACACTGTCCAATTTAAACTTCAACATAATTTCATTTTACAGATGAGCAGATTGAGGCCCAGAGCATTTATCTTGGTCAGTGTGAACCAATTGGTAAGTAGAAGAGGAAAGATTTGAACCGAGGGTTATCTGAGAATTTATTATATAGGAGGGAGAAGTGCTGGGAGAGTCAAGTCTAGGATTTAGGAGGGGAAAACGTCTTCCTATGGTAAATCCTACAACTCATGGAAAAGGGGGACCATGCAGGTCATGAAGGTAAATATTGGGTAGACAATATAATAGTGATAGCTCCCCTGGTGATGAGTGAGGCACACACCTGTGGGATAGATATTATTAATTTCTTCATTTTACAGATGTATTAAATAATTTATATTAGATCATAGCCCTGACACCAATACTGATCCATCTTATTCCTTAGTCTATATTATTAACTCCTACACCATAAGGCCTAATCACTTATGAGTAAATAATGATATACCAATTGGGGACTCCAGATATCAAGGCCCTACCTTCCAGGCATGTGTCTTATCTCCCTACTCTTCTCTTATAGTTAACTGTGTCCATTGGGACTCTATGATTACCACCCACCCACTAGTTTCTGGAGGAGGAGGAGAACAGCAGTTTGTAGAAGTGAAGCATACACGTACAGAAGGAACCAATCAGGACTAGTCCAGCAAAATAATGGTAGACTCTGCCCACAAAGGGTCTTACTTCATAAAGTCTATCAAAAAGATTAGCTTCCAGAGGTGAAAGGCAATAATCCAAATCATATTTGCAAACTTCTTCAAGGTATGTGATATTGGATACATTTTTTTATGGGGTTAAGTTCCTAGAGCAGGTCCTTTCATTTTTCTGTCTAGTCTTGGTTTCAGTTTAGGGATGTTCATGGGCCTGAGGCAAGCCAAGGATACTAAATTCCTGGATTTTGGTTGGAATTGGGAGCCAGAGGGATGAAGCATGCTTGATTCCATTGGAGGCTACCACTTTGAGAGGGCCTACCAGAGAATGAAGCACACGGGAGAGTAGAGCCTAAAGCTAGGGCAAGAGAGAAGGAATGCTCACGACATCATCTGAACTCCGGGACGTATTTTTTTTTTCCCATCCTTTCTTTTCTTTCTTTCTTTCTTTCTTTTTTTTTTTTTAAATTTCTTTTCAGCGTAACAGTATTCATTGTTTTTGCACCACACCCAGTGCTCCATGCAATCCGTGCCCTCTATAATGCCCACCACCTGGTTCCCCCAAACCTCCCACACCCCGTCCCTTCAAAACCCTCAGATTGTTTTTCAGAGTCCATGGTCTCTCATGGTTCACCTCCCCTTCCAATTTCCCTCAACTCCCTTCTCCTCTCTATCTCCCCTTGTCCTCCATGCTATTTGTTATGCTCCACAAATAAGTGAAACCATATAATTGACTCTCTCTGCTTGATTTATTTCACTTAGCATAATCTCTTCCATCCCATCCATGTTGCTACAAAAGTTGGGTACTCATCCTTTCTGATGGAGGCATAATATTCCATAGTGTATATGGACCACATCTTCCTTATCCATTTGTCCGTTGAAGGGCATCTTGGTTCTTTCCACAGTTTGGCGACCGTGGACATTGCTGCTATAAACATTGGGGTACAAATGGCCCTTCTTTTCACTACATCTGTATCTTTGGGGTAAATACCCAGGAGTGCAATTTCAGGGTCATAGAGAAGCTCTATTTTTAATTTCTTGAGGAATCTCCACACTGTTCTCCAAAGAGGCTCACCAACTTGCATTCCCACCAACAGTGTAAGAGGATTCCCCTTTCTCCACATCTTCTCCAACACATGTTGTTTCCTGTCTTGCTGATTTTGCCCATTCTGACTAGTGTAAGGTGATATCTCAATGTGGTTTTAATTTGAATCTCCCTGATGGCTAGTGATGATGAACATTTTTTCATGTGTCTGTTAGCCATTTCTATGTCTTCATTGGAAAGTGTCTGTTCCTATCTTCTGCCCATTTTTTTGATATGATCATCTGTTTTGTGTGTGTTGAGTTTGAGAAGTTCTTTATAGATCCTGGATATCAAATCCAGCATCTGTTCCTGATTAAAATGCTTCAAAGTATAGGGATAGAGGGACCATTCCTCAACTTCACAAAATCTATGTATGAATGACCGACAGCAAATATCATCCACAGTGGGAAAAAGCTCACAGCCTTCCCGTTGAGATCAGGAACACGACAAGGATGCCCACTCTCACCACTCTTGTTCAACATAGTATTAGAAGTCCTAGCAACAGCAATCAGACAACAAAGAGAAATAAAAGGTATTCAACTTGGCAATGAAGAAGTCAAACTCTCTCTCTTCGCAGATGACATGATTCTTTATATGGAAAGCCCAAAAGATTCCACCCCCAAACTACTAGAACTCATACAGCAATTCAGCAATGTGGCAGGATACAAAGTCAATGCACAGAAATCAGTGTCTTTCTTATACACTAACAATGAAAATACAGAAAGGGAAATTAGAGAATCGATTCCATTTACTATAGCACCAAGAACCATAAGACCTGGGAATAAACCTAACCAAAGAGGTAAAGGAACTGTACTCGAGGAACTACAGGACACTCATGAAAGAAATTGAAGAAGACACAAAAAGATGGAAGACCATTCCATGCTCTTGGATTGGAAGAATAAACGTTGTTAAAATGTCTATACTGCCTAGAGCAATCTATACTTTTAATGCCATTCTGATAAAAATTCCACTGGTATTTTTCAAAGAGCTGGAGCAAATAATCCAAAAATTTATATGGAATCTGGGATATCTTATCTGAGCCACATGACTCTAGACTTTCCAACTATGTGAACGACTGCATTACCATTTTTGTTTATACTAGTTTAAGTCAGGTTTCTATAACTTGCATTTGAAAGGAATCATAATAATACAGAAATAATACATCAGAAATGAACATTAACAGTTTCTAAGAGCAAATTTTGAGATTCATTTGAAAATCACTAATTCCCTAAACTATTCCTAGAGGCTCATTCTCTGAATGAAGCTACCTTAGAGAATTTGTGGTCATAGTTCATTCTTGGTTAAAAAATCACTTTAGACATAATAACATAAAGAGTCTTTTAGTAAGATTTGTTCATGTTTCCTTTGGTTGTTTTTGCAAAGGAGGACACAGAACTTCTTGGGCCAAATGTAGAGAAGGGTTTCCTGGGAGAGTGAAATCACCATTGATCTAGATGACTCGGTCACCAGGGACTAAATATTCACAGGAAATGGCTACTTAGGAAGCAGGATCCACTTGTGTCTACATTTCTTCCTCCCTCAATATGTGTAAGTGTTCAATTTCACAACAGTCTTCATTTTATAATTTGTCTGAATATGAAAAGTTTCCTGTGACCCTGAGAAGTGAGCAGATGAACATGTTCCATTGACTACTTAAGGGAATCATCAATAAGATCAACAAAGTTCCTTTCAGTCATTCATTTCATCCTGTGAACAAGTATTGAGTGATACTCTTGTTTCCTTCCTGCCTGTCCACAACATCCTGACAGCATCATCCTTTGACTTTAAAACAAGGGGACAGCTGTAAAGCAAGACCCTTTGGGTAAAATGCTCCACCAAGAGTATTTCAATTTTTTAATTTATTTAATTTATTTTTTTTACTCTTTCCATTTTTGACCATTTTTATTTTCCTAAAACTTCAAAATAGGGTCATGGTGAAGACTGTGGTCTTTGGAGCCTAATGACCTGAGCAATATCCTTGCTTGATCACTTCTTAGATGCAGGCAAGTTTACCTTCATGTTATCTGTGCAGTAGATATAGTGATAAGAGCCAACAAGCTCATTTGACCAGCTATGGAGCATGAACTGTCTACTAACAAACCAGGCAGTCTCTTAAGTTGCCTTGAAACACAAAGTGCAAAATAGACAAAATTCCTTACTCACATGAAATTGATATTCTAGTCCATCTTGGCACCATCTTGGAGGGATTCTATGAGCTGGTGCTTGTAAAATGATTAGCACTATGCCTGACACATACTGAGAGCTCAAGAAATGTCAGCTTTTGTCGAAGTTATTATTGACGGCTATGGCAATAGTTGGCTATGTCCTCCTAACTGCTATTGTGAGGATTGATTTCTCCCACCTGGCCCTGCCTACTCCTAAGAACTCTAATTCCCAAATCCCAGACTGCATCTTGTCAGAAGAGGCTCCAAAACTAAATGCTAGTTATTTTTGTCAGAGTCTCTCCAAGTTCCTTAGAAGACTTGGTGACTTCTTTGCTCCCCAGTCCACCCCCAACTCATGACAGCGAAAGTTTCTTTTCCCAAAAGCACCCTACATTTTTTTTCAGTGCTCCAAGATTCATTGTTTAGGCACCACACCCAGTGCTCCATGCAATACATGCCCTCTTTAATATCCACCAACAGGCTCTCCCAATCTCCCACCCCTCCCAAACCCTGTTTGTTTCTCTGAGTCCACAGTCTCTCATGCTTCGTCTCCTCCTCTGATTTACCCCAATTCACTTTGCATCCCCCATTTTTGTGTGTGTGCTTTGTGTGTAAGGAACAGCACACTGTGGGATGAATGTAAAGGGAAGGGAAGAATGACAATAATTCAGCAGTGCAAGCCTTCCTTGTTGGCCAAAGGGAATCACTGGGTTTTGAGGAGACCACAGGCTCAGCTCTTACTGTCTTATTCTCCAAGAGCACAGCTGCCAGCTAGACACTACGTATAAAAAATCCAGGGGTTTCCAGGGGTCTCCATCATCAAAAAATTCTCCTACATCACCTCTAAGAAACTATTTTTACCTTTTATGCTTAAATCTCTGACCAAACCTCTTTCTTGACTTTGGTGGGAAATAAAGGCAAGATTTGCTTCTTTTTCTTCATGAATATCCATCTGGCCTGGCACCGTTTATCAAAACATTCACTCTTTCTTGATTGCACTGAAGTATTACATTTGTCAATTGGATCTGGGCTTTTGGGACATTTATCTTGTTTCATTATTTGTATGTCTACTATTTTAAAAAAAAGCATACTCTTCATTACCATTGCTTTGTAATGATGGTGATATCTGGAAGTGTAAATTCTTTACTCTAATTTTTCTTCAAACTGGTTTCACTAAAATGACCCTCAAGAGGAATTGCTTTATTTTGTAAATAGATTTTTTGATTATGCATATTGTTTCTTTAGTAGATATACGGTTTATCATATATTCTTCTTTATTTGTAATTTTTCAGTTGTGTTTTTTTTCCAATTTATTTATTTTCAGAAAAACAGTATTCATTATTTTTTCACCACACCCAGTGCTCCATGCAAGCCGTGCCCTCTATAATACCCACCACCTGGTACCCCAACCTCCCACCCCCCCCGCCACTTCAAACCCCTCAGACTGTTTTTCAGAGTCCATAGTCTCTCATGGTTCACCTCCCCTTCCAATTTACCCAAATTCCCTACTCCTCTCTAACGCCCCTTGTCCTCCATGCTATTTGTTATGCTCCACAAATAAGTGAAACCATATGATAATTGACTCTCTCTGCTTGACTTATTTCACTCAGCATAATCAGTTGTGTTTTGTATTAGTTTGCTGATTCTCTCCAAGTTTTTAAATGCTATTAGTTTAAATGCAGGCTATTTTAAATTGTCAGAGTAATTTCTTACTATCCTTTTGTTCCTACTGTCAGTAATTTGTGACGTGTGTGTGTGTGTTGTTTTTGTTGTCGTTGCTGTTTGTTGTTGTGGGTCCCCAAGACCACCCTCAGTATCCATAATTTCCTGGTAGGGCTTGCAGGACTCAGTAAAGTTGTTATATTCATGGTTGCAGTTGATTATAGTGAAAGGATACAGATAAAAATCAGCCAAAGGAAAAGGTTCATGAGGACAAGTCCAAGAGAAACCAGGTGCAAGTTTCCCAGTGT
Source organism: Neogale vison (assembly GCF_020171115.1). NCBI lineage: Eukaryota > Metazoa > Chordata > Mammalia > Carnivora > Mustelidae > Neogale > Neogale vison. The sequence goes on along the minus strand of NC_058097.1, from coordinate 31,029,789 downwards.
TCTTGCCCAGTGGAGTCACACAGATGCATTTGATTTTCCCAACAATAATGTGCGACAATACGTGCAAAGTGTTATCCACTGGAGATGCTCACATGTGCCTTGGGGTCCAGCGTTTTTATTGGGCATCACTCATGTAGGCATGAGGCATGTGTGAAACTAACTTCAACTCCTCAGTCATACTCCTGCTCCCTGTCCAAAAAGCAGGTGCTCACCATAAATTACATTGGCAGTGTAAACGATCTGATCAGACTGGTACTTCATGGCCCAAGGCCTCAGACCTGTAACACTCTTACCAGGCAGAATACTCTAGAATATTCTTCTCAGATCTCATCTCCCAGGAGCTGGTTAAGAGCCTGTACTGAATGCAGGCCTTTCTTACAAACACAGAGTTTGGGCAACCCAAGTCTGTTGGATCATCTTTTCCTGCATACTTTTTTTTCTTGATCATCTCCATTCTTGCCAAGTTTTACCATTATATTGATTTTTTTAAAAGAAATTTTCTTTTGATTTGTTGATTCTCTTTTTTTTCATTAATTTTTGCCATTTGCTAGTTCTATCATTCTTATTTTGAGCATAATTTGCTTCCATCCCCCCCCCACAGCTTCTTGACATGGATACATTTATTTTCAATCTATCTTTTTAAACAGGTGCCTGTAAGGCCATCAATCTCACACTAAACATGGTTGTAGCTGCATTCCAAAATGTTTACTATATCGTACTTTTCTTAAACTCAAAGTATTTTCTAATTTCTATTCTGATATTTTCTTTGATGCCTGTTATTTATAAATGCACTCTTTAATGCCAAATGTTTGAGGATTTTCTAATAATTAAAAAATTAATATCTAGGTTAATTGCACTGTGGTCAAAGAACATACCATAGATAATATCAATTTTGAAATTCATTGATATTTGCCTTCCAGCCCCAAATAGGTAAGTATCCCATATTTACTTAAGGAAGAATATGTATCTTGCAGTGTTACAGTTGTGGGTGCAATATTCTGTAATGTCATGTAGTTTGGGTGGCTCATGTTATAATTTCTTAAACATTCATTTTTCAATGATTGAGAAAAGCACATTAATATCTCCAACTCTGCTTATGTGTTTTAGTATTTCTTCTTTTTAATTCTGTTGCTTGCTTTGTATACTCTAAGGCTCTGTTTTAGGTACATACAAATTTAAAATTATTCTTTTTTCATGATGTATTACATCATTTAATATTGTGAAATATCCCTCTTTATTACTTACTTTTGCACAAAATCAACTTTTCTGATAATCGGCCTAGCTACACAAGCTTTCTTTTGGTGGTTGAGTAGTATGTCTTCAATGGTATATAGTTTCACCCTATCTATACCCTTACATTCAAATTTTGTCTTGTAAGCTGCATATAATTCGGTTTTGAAGTTTTATTCAGTCTAACAATCTTTGTCTTTTAACTGGGACATTTAGCCTGAATATATTAGATGTAATTACTGACATATGTGTTTATACCTACCATCTCAGTTCTTTTGTTTTCTATTTGTTCTACAGGTTTTATGTTCCTTTATCTTCTTTCTTGTTTCTTTTTGGATAAATAAAACAGTTTAGACTATTCCAATTGTCACTCTATTAATTGTTGGTTATATGTAATTTCCTTGTTCTTCTCAGTAAACTGGATATGACAATATGGATTCTTGATTTGATAGACACAATAAAATTCAGGATTTTTACCAACTTTATGTTTAACATAAAGATCTTAGAAAACTTTAATTACATCTCCTATCTCATAACTCTTGTATAATCATTAGGCATTTAAAATTCTACCTTAATATTAATTTAGGTTACCCACCTATTTATATCCTTTCTGTTCTTCATGCCTTCATTCATCTTTATGTTTCTATCTGAAGCCACCACCATATCATTTATTACAAGCCTGCTTCTGGCTAATTATTTTAGATTTTGTTTGTTGTTTATCTTCTTGGAGAGTATTTCTTGCTTGATATACAATTCCAAGTTGACGGTTTTTCCTTTTGGAATTTTAAAAACGTCTTCTTTGGTGTTCTGACTTCCATAATTTTGTTGAAAAATTGCTTTCAGTCTTATTTCTTTGCCTGAAATGTCTTTTCTTTTCTTTTCTTTTTTTTTTAAGATTTTATTTATTTATTTGACAGAGAGAAATCACAAGTAGATGGAGAGGCAGGCAGAGAGAGAGAGAGGGAAGCAGGCTCCCTGCTGAGCAGAGAGCCCGATGCGGGACTCAATCCCAGGACCCTGAGATCATGACCTGAGCCGAAGGCAGCGGCTTAACCCACTGAGCCACCCAGGCGCCCCCTGAAATGTCTTTTCTTTTCTTTCTTTTTTTCTCACACTCCCACCATCCCCCTCCCAAATGGCTGTCTTTACATTTCCTTTTGGTTTGAGTTTTTAGTGGTCTTGTTGCTGTGCACCTAGGTACATGCTGTTTTTATTTTTTATTTGCAGCTGCTTGAGTTCATAGAGTTTAAATCATCTGTAGCATGGTGTTTTCTTCAGATTGGGAAAATTTTTCATCATTATCTTTTCACGTATTGATTTTATTCCATTTTTTTTATCATATCTACTAAAGCTCCAATTCCACATGTGTTAGATGTTTGTGTGCATTACCCATTTTCATTGTGCTCCATGCTTTACTCCAAACATCTTCTGACACGTCCTTCATTTCACTAATTCTTTTTGCAGCGTGTTTTATATGCCACTCAACCTATACACAGTTCTTAAATTAGATTAATTTTCAGTAACATAATTGTCATTTGATAATTGACTTTTTTCACTCACTTATTTGTGGAGCATAACAAATACCATGGAGGACAGGGGATGTTAGAGAGAAGGGAGTTGGGAGAAATTGGAAGGGGAGGTGAACCATGAGAGACTATGGACTCTGAAAAACAATCTGAGGGGTTTGAAGTGGTGGTGGGGTGGGAGGTTGGGGTACCAGGTGATGGGTATTATGGAGGGCACGGATTGCATGGAGCACTTGGTGTGGTGAAAAAATAATGACTACTGTTTTTCTGAAAATAAATAAATTAATTTATTAAAAAAACATAATTGTCATTTGATTCTTTGTGTAGGTTCTATTTTTCTGACGATATCGTTCATCTTCTTGTCTACTTTAATGGACATATTAGTCCCAGTCATTCTAAATCTTTATCTTAATACACCAGTATCTGAATTAACTATGGATTTGTTTTATTGACAGCTTTCTTTTTCTTTTGGCTTTTGCTTATTTAGTCCTACATCCTTGTAGTCTGGTGCCATTTTACTGAGAATTGCATATGAAATCTACAGAGGCTCCAGGTGACGTTATCTAAACCAGGCAGTTAGAGGAGGGGTATCATGGAATGATGCGTGTGTGAAACTGAGACTATGTGTAATTTGTCTTTTTTCCCAGGAGGGGACATTCAGTGGTGCCCACTGAAAGCCAGGCATGCTTTCCAAAAGCCCTTTTCTTCCTGGATAGCTCCAAACTCCAATTCTGTCTCCCTAGTACCATGAGGTAATAGTGTCCTAGCCTCTAGGCTCTTGCTTACACACTGTCAAATTCCTTGACTAAAAGAGTCATGAGTGATATTGAGTAGACTTCTTGTCACTTTCTGCTCTAGAACGTTGCTTTCTCATAACCTGATTACCCTGGAAACTCTAAATTCCAGTCTTTATTTTTCTAAGTAAAAAATTTTGCTCAGATTCTTCTTGTGGGTGGTATTTTCTACTTAAGATATAAATTCTGGGATGCCTCATTGCTTATGTATCAGCATGTGTCATGGATACAGAAGTGATGCAGACTTTCAGGTTTAATTCTGCACATGTCCCTTTTCTCCAGGACCACAATTCTTTAAATTCTGGTTGCCTCACTAGCGCTCCAGTGACTTCAGATGAATTCCTCAAACATTTATCCAGTTTTTCTAATTGTTCTCAGCAGGTGGGTTAGTGTGATACAAGCTCATAGGAAGTTGGTTATAATAATAATCAGATATCATGGAAACCTATAATCTTAGTGCAAGAATTACAAACTCAAATTTCTACAGAGATTAGGCAGGTAAAATAAATGGGGGATGTGTGCCAGGTAAGAAAGTGCAAACGGCATACTCTCTCTAAATAGGGGATTGTGGTACATTATCCATCTTCAGACTTTCCAGTGGAAGCCAGAAATGTAAAGCTTTATGTGAAATTGTCTGAGTTTTAAATATTCAATTTTAGAAAATTTTTTCAACCTGGGCTTGGAAACATATCTCCAGACTATGTTTAACCATAAACTGATATTTGTTAATCTTTCTTAATTTTTCTTTTAAAATCTGTTATTTGTTAGAAGACATGCCCATTTTAATTTACTCAAAGACTTTTTTTTTTAAGATTTTGTTTATTTATTTGAGAGAGTGAGAGAGTGCAGGAGAGCTGGCTGAGGAGCAGAGGGAGGAGCAGATGCCCCGCTGAGCAGGGACCCAAAGGCAGCGCTTGATCCCAGGACTCCAGGATAATGACCTGAGCCAAAGGTAGATATTTAACTGACTGAGCCATCCAGGTGTCTGTCAAAGACAATTTTTAAATACTTACTATTCAGGGTGCCTGGGTGGCACAGTTGGTTAAGCATCTGATTCTTGGTATCAGCTCAGATCATGATCTCAGGGTCATGAGATCGAGCTCCATGTCAGGCTTTGCACTCAGTGTGAAATCTGTTTAAGATTCTCTCTCCCTCTCCTTCCACCCATTTCCCCCCAATGCATGTGCACACACTCTCTCTTTCTCTCAAATGAATAAATAAGTCTTTTTAAACAAAATACTTAGTATTCATGGAAATCTGTGCTAGCTTTAACAGGAGACATTCAATCACACTTTTTGACTTGAAATTCACCAAGATTACTAAGAAGTAATGACTTACATAAACAAACATAATTCAAGAAAAAAAAAATAGCCAAGCAGTCACTATCCATTCCAAGCAGGAAATTCAGTGGACATTTGGATAAAAGGAAGGAAGGTCTCTTTTAGCTGGGTGCACTGGAAAGAGAGTAAAACTGAATAACATTTTGATAGAACATGAAAAAGAAGGAGCTGGGCAAAAGTACTACCCGGAGATAGCGGATTTTGGGGAATAAGGAATAAAAGAAAGTGAAGAGGCACTTCTCTACTTCAGGAAAGTGACAAACAAATCTGTGTTTGTACTCTACAGTAAATCAGCCAAAGCTTAATCCCAAGAAAGAAAGAAAGAAAGACAAAAACCCAGCACCATGTATCAGAGTACACAACCAGCAACCGAAGTAATGTTGTTGGGTCAGTTTCTCAGGCCCATAAACAAGCTCCTGTGTATGTAATTATCACTAATATATGGGAGGAATGGACAGGGATGAACAGATGTTGGAATCAAATGAGGATACAAAGAACCCGACACTGTGATATAAAAACCCGAGTTTATATGGTGCAGCTGCCTGCATTGCATGCTTTTTTTAAAAAAAATTTATTTACAAGGTGTGGCATCTGGCCTTCTATTGTCAAACCTCAATTTTTCTTACAGCCAATTTTCTTCTGATACATGGGGGGGGGTACCGGTGAGGCCAAGGAAACACTTAACTAAAAATCCTTTCTGAGAAGGAGACCCCTGGGAATTAGAAAGAAGGGCGACCCAGAGTCTCCATCAGAGCTGGACAAGCTGAATTTCATTTGTCTACATTTCAAATCTGGGCTCTTTGAATCTCTTAGAGCTCTTAAAGAAAGCCAAAGTCTATTTTGCCTGTGCCAGCATGATACCAGTCAAGGAAGTTAATGGATTTCCCCCCACTGAGGTGCCCACTGAAGTGTTGTGCTACAAACAGCTAGGCGGGAAGTCACAAGATGGGAGGAAATATATGCCATTAGCAAGAGCGAAACCTGCCCTAAATATACTCTCAACTAATTCTAAAAGGGCCCCTTGGAACTTCCTCAATCAGGAGTTTCCAAACCACCACTGGGGATCCAGGTGCTACAGAGCACGACGTTGTAGAATCATGGAGCTTCTGCATCCCTGTGGCCATTTTGAGGAGGCAGTCGCCACAGGTCACACACTTCCCAGTATCCAATGTTAATTTTGTTTTTATGTTACTGAGGTTTTAAGACTTTTTCAGTTGGGGAAGCCCATGGAACATCTTGATCTTCAGCCTCAGATGTTTTGGGGGTCAGCTTGAGTGGCAAGAGAGTATTTGGGGTAAAGCATCAGGCCTACCTTCTCTGTAGCAGCACCAAGCTATGTTGGGTAGGAAAATTGTTTAACCTCACTAAGCATAGTTTTTCCCTCCACACCAGGAACTAATACTATCTAATGGATACAGCATATGGGAAGCCCTTGGCACAGGGCCTGGCACATCATAAATATTTATAAAATCATATCCACTATGTTTAATCCCGTCTCCTTCATCAACTATGATGGACTTGCTGCTATAAGCTGACTCACACAATTAAGTTCAATGATTTATGAATAAAAATTTTCTCTTAGCTAATCCCGACTCCTGCCTCCAAAGTCAAAGTGTTGCCCTCTCTGAGAAACTCCCCTTGAATTCCCCCACCCTCCTGAGTCCATCACTTCCTCTGGGTCACCAGGAGAGAGAATGAACATGGTGCATAAGTAGTCTTTCTTCCCAGCACTCCACACGGGGAGCTTACTGCCATCTTGTAATTAGTAACATATATGCACATCTTTCTCCTTGACACTCAGCTCACGTGACCATCCATCCCTTGTTTTTGAACATCCTGCTCGCTGTGCTGCTGCCAGGGTAAAGTCAAGGTCTAGAAATGCTGTGACATAGGCACGGATGGGAACAGTAATCCCTGACTCAAGTGAAAAGGCCACTTGTCATTCCAGATGTTAACACTCTGGCAGAGGTTTAGCTACTCATAGCCCACTTACATCTGTCCTCTTAGCTGTGTCTCCTAAGCTGCCTTCAAAATCCAGGACACAGACTGGGCCAAGCTGGATCCCCTTTTCCTTACCCCCGCCCTACTGCTATGTGGCATCTGGGGGCCTCTGCGGCTGCCCCCAGCACTTAGGAGCTGGGCCTCCTGACTGGGAATATTACTTCTTCATAAACAAAATAATTTCTCAAATCAATTAGAGGCTTCTGGGACCTACAGCAATTTAGGAATTAGCAAACACTCCTTATTCCTCCCACAGACTATATTTTATTATTGGATTAATGTGCAAAAAACCCCTATTTTGTAGCACCAAATATTTACTTTGGAGAAGTTTTCTGGTTTTATCATGGATTTGCCTTATACTGTCAACAAATTAATACAAGTTTGCATAATGAACTATGGAAGTAAGGAAGACATACATAGGGCAAGTCTAGCTTAGAAGCACATTTTTTGGTTTTACGGAGGGCATCAGTGAAGAGTTGACATCTGGTTCCCTGCCGACTGTATTTTGTGACCCTATCTCATTAGTCTTGCAGAAATTATTATTTTTATTTTAAACATATGGTTCGCTCTAAGAGTACGGGCCAGATGTCTATACCTAGAGTTTAATTTTAGGGATCAGTTCTGTATCATAAAGAACAATTACAACTTCTCCAAATGACATCAGTGGTGACAGTCAAATGACATCAATGGTGGGTCCATGAAGGGTCGGGACAATGGTCAGGAGGCTCCTGTATCTTTACCAGGAGCTGTATAAACAATGCAATAAATTCTGCACCAAAGAAGAAATATTTACAGGACTAAAGTACTATCTTCAATCAGTTCTCTTTTCTGATATATCCAGGAGTGTTTGGGCAAGAGAAAAAGCAATCTTCGCTATTAGCTGGCTACTCGACACTCCCGTATGCCCTGTTACCCCATCTGTTTCTACCCTTGAAATGGGAATCAATATAAAAACTGTCCATTTCTCCACACAACATGGTAGCTCATACACAAGATGCACTGGCAGATAGAAAGGCATTCTGTGTATCATGTCCTTGAGATTCCCTGTTGCATGCAGAACAAAGTTTTTGAGAAGCCTGTTGAATATCTCTACCACCGCATCCTACTCTAAGCTCAGGTTTTATTTGGGCAATGCAGTTGTCCTGGTCCTGAGCTCAGCATGCCCCCTCCGGCCCTCCATTTTCTACGTTGACTCCAGAGCTCCTGATTTGAAATGTAAACCTAGTTTTCCTACTCTTCAAATGAAAACAGTAATCTTTAACCCAGCCTACCAGATCTCATAAGCCAACCACACTCTTCTCTCTTTGTCCACCTGGCAAAGTCCCCTTCCAGATTCCAGAATACCACCTTTTTCCTCCTGATACCAAGATTTTGCCCACACTGTGTTCTTAGCCTTCAATTCCCTTCCTATCTATACCACTGGTCCTCAATAAAAATAACTGCTCATCAGACCAGGCCAAAGTGCCCTTCACAGCCCTTTACGACAGTTGGAATTTTACATTTGTGTTGTCATTATTTCCATAGTGTGTGCCTCTCCCAACATAAGAAGAGCTCTGTACGAACAAGGACGTTTCCTTTTTATCACTGCATCAACAGTGCAGAACATATGCCTGCCACATAGTAAGTGTTTAATACATATGCTTTGTTTGGAATGAATGTTTGATCCCTCAAATGTGAAGCCGTGAAATCAAAGCAGATTGCCTTAACTCCAAAAACAGCTTGTATATGGAAGAAAAACAAAGAATAATTTTTTTATATTAATATTTTGCCAGAGTAATTTTACCAAAGAGTAATGGATTCTGGTCGGGGCACAGCCCATTGCCTTGGACAGATCAGGAGCTGGAGGCTTGATTTGGAAAATGAGCAGATAGGCCCTATTCTCTAGTACCTTCCAGGGTGACAATCATACTGGCAAGGGTTTAGGACCAATGGCAACAGAACTCATAAAAGGTACACCATTTGCCCACACCTAGAAGAAGCAGAATAGGAACTCCCTGGAAGACACACGGCACTCATATTGCCCATGGAGGTTGTCATTTGGACTTTCCACAAACATCCTAGCTCTCTCCTCCTGGGCATATGATATTAGATGTGACCACCAACTTCCTTTGGCTAATACAATGTAACCTGATGGTATGCTTGTCAGGTCCAGAGGGAGCTTAAAGGGCCAGAACATGATTCTTACTTTGCCTGTGTGGCCTCTGTCAGCCTAAATCTCTGAGTCACCATGATGAGCAGAGGCCTCCTGCTAACCTGTGGTGGACTTGTACCAAAAAAAAAAGAAAAAAAGAGAGAAAGAGAGAGAGAGAGAGACAGAGACAGAGACAGAGAGGCTTTGTTGTGTTAGGCCACTGAAGTTCGGGCACTCACCCTCTGTAAGTGACACTCTCCGTCAGTCTTTCTAACATTACTACTCAAATGGGAAGGCCATGCTGAGGGAGGAAGTGGAAGAATGAGAATGTGAGAATGAACATAATCGTAGGAGTATGAAAACTGCCTGGCAGAAGACATGCAGAATGGATTTGGGGAGCAGTTCTCACTCCTAACAGAGTAAGACGGGTTAGCTCTGGAACCCAGCCTTACTGTAGAGGCTGTAAAGTAGCACCAGGGTATGCCTGGCCAGAGGTTTATTGATGGCTAGAAAATGAACGACAGAAGGAACACCAACACAGACACACACACACACATACACACCACAGTTTGCTTCTATCCTTCTACTGCCTTTACATTGGCTACAGCAACCATACAAATGCCTACCCCATTCCTTGTCCCCCACAAAATGAGAATCCAAAAATAATTCTCTAACCTCAAACCCTTAATGCCTCTCCTTCCCGCTTCTGCCATTTCATTCCACATCCATGGTTAGGAAATACACAGATTTTGAAAGAAATAAGCTAATTTATTAAGAGTTACGGTGTTTAGGGGCACCTGGGTCACTCAGTGGGTTAAGCCTCTGCCTTCAGCTCAGGTTATGATCTCAGGGTCCTGGGATCGAGCCCCACATCAGTCTCTCTGCTCAGCAGGGAGCCTGCTTCCCCCCACCTCTCTCTGCCTGCTTCTCTGCTTACTTGTGATCTCTGTCTGTCAAATAAATAAATAAAATCTTTTAAAAAGGAGTTACGGTGTTTAAACAAGTCTCTTATTTATAACTTTCTACATTTTCCAAATTTTCTAATGAACACTTTCATCATCCCAAACCAAAAACAAACAAATATCACTCATTAAAAAAATATATATACAGGCAGACTTGTCAATATTCAGTTGCCAAGGCCAACCTTAGGGTATAAAACCAACTATAGCAATAACAAACAACGAACCACATCATGGGGAGGAAGAGTCAAACTCTTGTTCATAGTACTCCCACTTGGCTGTAAGATCATGTCACCAACAGGAAACCAGAGAACAGGTTTGTAATATGTTTTAATAGTGTAGAGCTATCATCAACATTCTGTTAATTTCCCTCCACTCTGTGTGGCATATTCGTTTAACAGAGGGTGTTTCCACTGGGGAAGATTAAAGGCTGAAAATACTAGACCAGTCGGACCCCATCTATAGAACAAATTATTTTACCTATTTCTTCAGGTGACACAGCTTTGCATTAAACTGACATAATAACAGTTACCTGGAAGATCTTTCATATTCTGTGAATTCTATAGGCCACACTGGGTCCAGTGTATATTTGGAAGAACACCATCCGTTTGTTAGAAACAAAAACATCCAGCATCTCAGTCTGAGGACACTGGTAAGAAGTGATTCATATTAGTAGAGTGCTTTTTATGGTCTCTTGCTTTTTTTTTCTCCTTAAGTGCCTTCCCGTCCATCGTCTTACTAGCTCTTTGTTCCAGCACCCTCTCCTAAGGAAGGCAAGTCTCCTGATTTACAGGAGAGCAGTCTGAGGCCTAGAGGGACGAAATGGTTCACCTAAATGAGAATTAACAAGTCAACAGCAAAGGAGGCTCAAGAACTCAGGTGGCTAATCCCACTAATTTTATAATAATCGTGGCTAGTCCTATTGGCCTCTACTACATGCAGACACTTGACCTCTGTTAACTCTTTCAATGCCGACATGAGAGGAATTTTAAAACAGGAAAACTGAGGCTGAGTTGACTTGAATTGGAAATGTAGCCATAGCCACTGAGCAAATGAATGTCAAACCCAGACCTGTCTACTTCCAAAGTCCATATTCTTTACACATGCCGACTCCCACAGGAGAGTGTTCTCATTGATTTTGGAAGCCGACATTGTGAAGATGAGCAATAGGTATTTCCACACAGTCCATATCAGTCCTGCAAATTAAACCGCAAGTACCAAAGAAGAAATGTCATCTATAAAGGCGACATAGGGGAAAAAAAAAAAAAAGACACAGAACTTCTACTTAGCATGATTATGCCTCAATTTATTTAATTTGTTTCTTTTAAGGCCATCTCCAGATTTTGTGAAGTAGAAAGAGTTAGAGGAGAGGAACTTTGGGTCAATTTGGAAGACAAAATAATAAATGGATGCGGGAGAGCTAATGTGGTGTTTGTTGGTTGGTTAGTACCCTATAGGTTTGGGATAGAGAGAGAAAGCTGATGTAAAAACTTGGGATCTTGGAGATTATGTTCCTGGGGGGAAGGGGAGAAGAGAGTATCCAAGTGAGGGAAAAGGACTATCCAACTGAAGCCTGGGTAACCCTGTGCAATGGGGTAGGGGATGGCCATGGGCACACGGGCCTGAAGCTGTATGTGTTGGGGTAGAGGAAGCTGGTTGTGATGAAGAGTGCTGGAAGTCCATTCGATGTGTCTCCTCTTCCCTCCCTAGGCACAGAATTGCAGTAGGGCTTCCACTGATCTGCTGGACCACATTTTCCAGACCCCCTTGTAGTTGGCTATCCAGAGGACAAAGTTCTCACTTGTGGAATGTACCCGGAAGTCATGTGCCTGGTTATTAAAACATTGAGTATCCTTCCTCTACACTCTGTTCTTCTCACTGGCTGGAACCTGAATATCAAGACAATAACCCAGTGTTAACCCTGAGATAATGACAGTACAGAGGGTGTAAAGGAGCAATGATTTGGCAGGAAGGGGGATCCATGGAGCAGGGCTCACCTGCCTCAGCAGACAGCCTCCATGGGGCCCGGTACACGAGAGAGAAATCAATTCTTTTGTTCTTTATAGCTCTTGTATTTTGAGGTCTCTTTGTTATAGCAGCAAAACCTTACCCTAATCAATACAGCAAACTGATGCAGGGCACTCAAAGCTTTCCTCATCTTAAGCATCTGTGTTACTCCCCAGAAATGGCCCAAAAAGTCATAAACCAAACTTGAAACCATAGATTTGGTTCAAAGAGAAAATTACTCTCATAAATCAAATCTCATGAGCCTGAGATCATGTCTCGATCAAAAATTCTATTCTAACTATGCAGCCATCAAAAGAAACGAAATCTTGCCATTTGCGACAACTTGGATAGAACTAGAGGGTATTATGCTTAGCAAAACAAGTCCATCGGAGAAAGACAACTATCATATGATCTCCCTGATATGAGGAAGTGGAGATGCAACATGGGGGGTTAAGGGGGTAGGAGAAGAATAAATGAAACAAGATGGGATTGGGAGGGAGACAAACCATAAGTGACTCTTAATCTCACAAAAAACTGAGGGTTGCTGGGAAGAGGGGGGTTGGGAGAAGGGGGTGGGGTTATGGACATTTGGAAAGGTATGTGCTATGGTGAGTTCTGTGAAGTGAGTAAACCTGGTGATTCACAGACCTGTACTCCTGGCGAAAAAATATATTATATGTTTATAAAAAAATAAAAATTAAATTAAAAAAAATCACACACACACACAATTCTATTCTACTTTTGACCCAACATATATGCAATAGGTAATAAGTTCATTTTATTTAAGAGGTTGCTTTGTTCTCACTGTCTCCTTTATGACCACTGTCATCACACTACACTGATGTAAAGTAACACTGATTACATAACACAGAAGGCAAACTGACTTGAGTGTTCCATCAGTTGGCATTTTGTGTGTGTGTGAAAATGGCAGTCTAAACCACAAATTGAAACTAAGTTTTACATATCTTAATGCCACTTGGTAATATATCCATTTTGTCAGTTTCTTGAAAAAAATATTTATTAAAAATAAAAGCATAGGGGTTCCTGGGTGGCTCAGTAGGTTAAAGTGTCTGCCTTCACCTCAGGTCATGATCCCAGGGTCCTAGGATTGAGCCCCACATCGGGCTCTCTGCTCAGTGGGAAGTCTGCTTCTTCCTCTCTCTCTGCCTGCCTCTCTGCCTACTTGTGATCTCTGTCTGTCAAATAAATAAATAAAATCTTAAAAATAAATAAATAAAAAATAAATAAATAAAGCCAATTTCTTAAAAAAATATGAAGACATACAGTCATAATATGCCTAGAAGTAAAAATTATGTATCTATTTTCATATCTGGATCTGTTTTTCTGTGTTCTATCACAGTTGTGTTCCCCCCCTTCCCACCCCCTCTCTCTCCTGGCTTTTCACCATCTCTTTAAGGTTCTGAAGGAGGGCTACAAGCATGTTTAAAGTCCCTGGGACACAAAATGATTGCAACAGTAAGCATTTAAAATTCACACTGGCAAGGTGAACATCTGGAATGCATTCAAAAGGGGAAAAATTATGAAATGAGCATGGTATTAATAGTCAACATACTGGAAGACATGAATCAATGGTCAACCTGTTTCCTAGATTCTTTTTGAGGTAAAAAAAATATTTGAAAGGAAAATGTCCAAGACTGCTGAATATACTACTACCACGGAAGGAAATATGATTTACAACATCACTATTCAGAAGTAAACTTTTTCATTTATTTAAAATGCTGATAATGTCTGTGCTCTCTTCTTTCCTGCTACTTTACATGTTGCTGAGGGAAGATCTTTGTAGTTAACGAGGAGTTTTTTCCTCACTAGCAAAGTGGGATTTTCACACTTGTGCTTTGCGGTAGCAAGTCTCAGCCCTGCAGTTTATTTTTGTAATAATTAATAAAATATCACACTTCCTGGATTTCTTGCCCCTGCCCAGGGACTGGTTTGTTGCCACCTTTCTGGGTGCCGTTTTAGGAAGCAAAGTGATTACATGCGGATCCAGCTTGGGGCAGAAAGCATAAGAAAGTCCTTGTGTTCCAATTGAGGGCTTTCTCAGTGACAGCTTCATTGAAGGGTGGCTCTAGTGGATCCCCAGATGTGTAGTGTGGTGGAGATGAAGACTGGTATTTAGAGGGCCTGGTGTTGATACACTCAAACAGAATAAGAGTCCTTTATTACTCTTATTTTAGGTATAATGAAAAGGAACTCTGCTGCAATGCATCTGGTAAATGTGCCTCCAACCAAAATAAAAAGCCAAAGAATACAAGAGTCATTCATATGTTTAACAAATATTGAGTGCCAACTAGACACCAGGCACTATACTTGGCACTGAAAGGCCAAGAATAACATGGCAGTGAAACAGAGAGACAAGCCCTACCAAAAAAAAAAAAAAAAGGTAAAAAGGCAGAGTTTGGGGAAAGAGACCCTTAATCATCCAGGTAGGAGTCACCATGAGGACCAAATCACATTGTTAACACCCAGGGAAATCTAAGAACAGTGTTCAATGTTCAAAACTTTTCACATCCTATCTCACAGGCAGCCAAAACCACCTGCTACTAATTCTGCATCATTGCCATTACCATCACCATCATCATCATCATTGTCACCATCACTATCATCACCATCACCTTCAACATCATCATCACCACCACCATCACCATCATCATCACCACTGCCATCATCACTACCATCACCATCATTGCCATCGCCATCACCATCTCTGCCACCATACCATAGCCATTGCTACCACCATCATCATTGCCATTGCTACCTCCACCATCATCACCATCGTCACCATTACCACCACTATCACTACCACCACCACCATCACCATCACCACCACCATCACCACCACCATCACCATCATCATCACCACAACCATCATCATCACCACCGCCATCATCACTACCATCACCATCATTGCCATCGCCATCACCATCTCTGCCACCATACCATCGCCATTGCTACCACCATCATCATTGCCATTGCTACCTCCACCATCATCACCATCATCACCATTACCACCACTATCACTACCACCACCACCATCACCATCACCATCACCACCACCACCATCATCATCATCTTCTTCAGCAATGAACACGACAGTGAGATTTTCTGAATGCTCATTACATGCCAGGCATTACACCCGGTGCCATATGTGCTTTACTCCTTTACTCTTCTCGACAGTCCCATGAACTAGGTGGTATTGTTAGCTTTGCTTTACCAATGAGGAAACGGAGGCAGAGCTGTGCTAGCAATTTGCCCAAAGCCACACAACTTAAAAGTGAGAGGCCCAAAATGAGAACACAGATAATCAGGCTTCTCAGCCCATTGTCATAACCTCTGTTTCTTTTGTTCTACTTCTCTAGTGCCCTCATCTCTTCTAACTCCAGTGAATCATGCATTTTTTCCAATTTATTTATTTTCAGAAAAACAGTATTCATTATTTTTTCACCACACCCAGTGCTCCATGCAAGCCGTGCCCTCTATAATACCCACCACCTGGTACCCCAACCTCCCACCCCCCCGCCACTTCAAACCCCTCAGTCTGTTTTTCAGAGTCCATAGTCTCTCATGGTTCACCTCCCCTTCCAATTTACCCAAATTCCCTACTCCTCTCTAACGCCCCTTGTCCTCCATGCTATTTGTTATGCTCCACAAATAAGTGAAACCATATGATAATTGACTCTCTCTGCTTGACTTATTTCACTCAGCATAATCTCTTCCAGTCCCGTCCATGTTGCTACAAAAGTTGGGTATTCATCCTTTCTGATGGAGGCATAATACTCCATAGTGTATATGGACCACATCTTCCTTATCATGCATTTTTATGTCCCTGCATGTGTTCTCTTTTGCCAAGCCCTGGAAAACTTTTCCTATGGAAACAACAAAGAAAGTCTCCCCCTAGAACCACGATCCAAGAAGCTAAGGACCCACACAAGTCTTCTGGTTATCCTACCTTCTGAGACAACACAAACCTCAGAAGGAATCCATGCATTACGCATCACGTAGACTAGTAAATGAACAAAACCGGAGTCTGGAGGAGATGTTAAACATGAGAGAAGGCTCTGCCCCAAACTTGAAATAAGAAAATGAAATATGTATTTTTCATTTGATTAATTAAATTAAAGAAGTACTTTGTTCAGTTCAGGCTGCTTGGGAAGCCACAGTATAGGTCTTCAAGTAGCTTTTGCTCTTAAAGAGAGAAGACATACTATAGCAAAAACAGGACCTCCACCATCTGGCATTGAATATGGCCCTCCTGGATGCTTTCACAATCACCTGAAATCCAAACACCTTGGAAGGTAGGAAGGACAGCAATTATTATTATCAGTTGACATGGGGATGGGGAAACTGAGGAACAAGAGAATGTGAATCACCAAAGATATGTTCGAAGTTAGGTTCCTGACTCCTATTTCTTCGGCATCCTTGCTCAGTAAGAAAATCTCCCAAGGGGGTTGGCCCCCTCATCAGCCAAATGTCACAAGTGTTCAGCACCTCGGCTTCAGGTCATGTTGGATCAAAGGTGCCCACAAATAGCTCTTCTTTCGCACCATCATCTGTTCAGCTCTGAAGCCCCGAAGAAAGCCAGTCTCAGCAAGAGTGACTCTGCCACGTGCCCCCACACTGCGTAGCTGCGTGAAGACACTGCACAAGTTCGGGCAGCTCTGGCTGCTAGACTTTCATCATTTGTTCCCATTAATGTACTTGGCAATCACACAGAAGTGCTTTTAAATCTAATGGCTCAGATAATAACAAAGCAGAATTACATGAGCATTTTCAAAATGATGGAGCTATGACCCCTTTAGGTATGTCATGCTGCCTTATCCCAGGAACATGCTGGAGCTGCGTTACAAATTTCAAGTCTGGCCCCTTGCCGAAGTTCCACATGAAGGGTTCGTCAGTCGAGAAGATGTGCAGTGGGCGGTTTCTGCAAAGGAGCATGTAAATGCATACCTGTGTGCGTGTGTGTGTGTGTGTGTGTGTGTGTGTACCCACACATTTCTCTGGCCAAAATTGAGATGGGCCACCTGGAACAGAGGTCTTCAGGTTAAATAAGACTCCACTTCAGGCTGTGGGTCCCAATGGAGAGGGCTTCTAGGGGGTATGGTTTGTGTTCTATTTTCTTCTCGAAGGTTCTAAAAACTTCTCCCTCCTCCATGGGTTGTGATCGAGAAGTTTGTATTTAGATTTTAGATTTTTTTAGGTGGTATTTAGATTTTAGTCAACTAATTTGGTGAAGTAAATCTAGAGTTTCTCTCATCAAGTTTGAATGTTAGAATTTTCTTTTTTTAAGAGAAGTATAGATCGTCTATCACATGAAGAGTTCCTTTCAGGGTTCTCCATATTTATTGAGTCTTTTTAATTTTTTTTATTACCCACATACTCCATTTCCAGGTGATACCATCATTGGTCCTCTTATCAGTGTCAATAATTCCATTTGGCAGGCAGCAGCTAATTCTTTTCATGTGCTAATGATTAATCAGACAAGCCTATTTACTAATGTATCAGAATGCATTAGAAACATAAGGTAATGGTGGACAGAACATCAATTCAGATATAAATGAACTACATTTACATTGGATACCTATTGACTTATGTCACCGAATGAAGTAGAAAATGCAATTTGCTTGTAAACCATTAAAATGAATGAAAATAGAATTTCAAACTCCATCTTCAAACATAACTTTATTGACTTGGCTGTGAGCCTTAAGGGAGTGTCTAAGTAAGTTTAAAATATATAAATAACCCACTAATTCGTTTTGCCATAAAAGAGTTAGTGTCTCACCAACTGAATGCCATGGAATTTACTTAAGTTGGAACTAGTACAAGTAGAGGTTACAGAGCATAGGGTGAGGACATTTGGGTTCTCAGGTTGGGGCATCTGATTTAATTCTCCTCTGATCTGTTTTTGTCCTCCAATTCTGCATCTGCCCATGTCCCCAGGGCAGTGGCCCATATCCTAGTAAGCAAAAAAATAGAGATTAAACCCCTTTTGAGAGAGAGAGAATTAGAGAAAGAGTGATAGCATGAGGAAGGGAAGGAACGGAGAGAGGGAAGGTGGGAGAGAAAGTCTATGGGGAGTTAGGTCAGATAAAATGATATGAGTATGCATACTGTAGACTAAAACACCAAGAACCAAGCTTCAGTTGCCTACACTGGCTGACAGGGATATCATAAAATAGTCAGAGAAAGACTAGAAGCAGCTTTATGATGGCTAGAAAGCAGATGGACCTGAACCACTTCATACGAAAAAAGCTCCACCTCAGAGATGACGGTTTTCATTTTTTTTTTTTTAATCCAGATGGTGAGTATGAAATAGACAGGACTTCCTGACTCAGAGCTTCCCAAGTTTACAGGCCCATGAAGAGCCATGAAGAACCTGGAGCTGCTCAAAGAAATACAGTTAATACCCAGCTACGGTTTGAATCTATGACAGCTCAGGTCCAGCCAAATGACCAATCGCTGCCTTTGAAATGGAGGCTTGGGCAAATGCTGCAGTTCTGGCAAAGCAGGCTTGGGGGTGGGGTGGGGCTCAGAGAAGATGCAGGAGAATATTTTAAGGGAAACCCTAACCCACCTGACTTCCCTTTCTTTTGGAGCTCTCTCTCAGACTAAACTGCGAGGTGCTAATGAAATGTGCTGTGGAGCCTAGAACAGCATTCTCCAAAAGAGGTTCCCAAAAATCCAGTCGAGAGTGAGAGGTTTGCTGATAAAGAATTATAGGATCAACCCCTACTTCCACTGTACTTTTGAGGGTACTATTAAGAATCCTTTTATCTTCCCCAGGCTGACCCTTTCTCAACTTGCTTAAATCATCATTTAGTTTTTTCTACAACAGGCACTTTTATTATAGAATATTCCTACCTAGTTAAACTTTGTCATCTAATTCAGCTTCTATTTAGTCCTCCTCCTCCTCTACTTGTGTTTTTATATTTACTTCTCTAAGTGCTGAGACACTTGTGGGATCTAAGAAATGGTGGTTGCCTCTACTTCCCAAAGTGAGTTATAGGACCAGTATCAATAATATTGATGTGAAAAATGTTAGGGTTTGACAGCAAACAGTCAAGAAAGAATTCTTGAGGGACGCCTGGGTGGCTCAGTTGGTTGGACGACTGCCTTCGGCTCAGGGCGTGATCCTGGAGTCCCGGGATCGAGTCCCACATCAGGCTCCCAGCTCCATGGGGAGTCTGCTTCGCTCTCTGACCTTCTCCTCGCTCACGCTCTCTCTCACTGTCTCTCTCTCTCAAATAAATAAATAAAATCTTTTAAAAAAAATAAAAAAAAAGAATTATAGGATCAAACCAACTAGAAGAATTCACGTTCGTTTCTCTCCCCAGCCCCTGGAAGATCCTCCAGACACCTTACCATATTTAGAGCTCTAAAAAGTCCTGCAGTGAAATAACCTTTAAAAATCACAGCCTTGGGGAGCCTGTGTGGCTCAATGGGTTAAGCCTCTGCCTTCAGCTCGGGTCATGATCCCAGGGTCCTGGGATCAAGCCCCACATCTGGCTCTTTGCTCAGCAGGGAGCCTGATTCCCTCTCTGTCTCTGCCTGCCTCTCTGCCTACTTGTGACCTCTGTCGAATAAATAAATAAAATCTTAAAAAAAAAGAATCACAGCCTTTCTCAAGCTTCATTCAGGGTTCTCAAAACAGGGAGTTAGTGTTCCAGAGAGCACAGGTTGGGAAATATGAACGATGAAAAAATAATGGTGAGAAAATGAAATAAAACATATTAAGCTAGGTAAACCTATTTCTTTCCTGAAGGAAAATGGGAAGCATGTCTCAATGCTAGTATTTTCCAGAAAAGAACACCAGTACAGGATTTCACTCCTCCCTTCAGTGGCAGCAAAGGAAGCTCTCCGCATACATCTGAACCCAGTGGTCTCTTTTGTGGTGCTTGGGTCCTGTCTCCTTACAAACACCAGACACACCTTGCGTTGAAGGGCACATGCCAGAACTGGCCCAGGACTAGGCACTCCCCACCAAGAGAAAAACAGCCTTCAACACCCGTGAACCCCTCCGTAGGACTGTGTGCAGGCATTACTGCAGTGACCAAGGAAGGAATTCATAACAGCTTTGTTTGTGTCCAACAAAGAATATAAGAGCCCCTCCAGTTTCTTCCCAACATTGACTCCAACAAGAAACTATCTGGAAGAGAAACTGGAGCTGAGCTGACTTTTGTTAATAATGTAACGATTTTGAAAGTGCAGCTTTAATCAAGGGGAAAATTTTCCAGAATTTGACAACCTTGTCCATTCCCTCTGGTATAGGCTCCATTTTTTTTTTTCAAAACTGTCTAATGCTTTTTCTTAGGTGGTGTTCAATAGAAACCAGTCTATAATGCAATGCACTCTCTTTATGTGATGTTTAGATATGAGATTGATCTCAGTGGACACCCTGGAGTTCTGAAAGTAGGATTATTGGATTTTGTGGCTTTCTCAGATGTCGAAGATCTTTAAACAGTGTCTTGCAAAGTTGCTACATCCCGCCTGTCTGTGAAACACTTATGAACTCATCAAAGAAGGTAGACTCCATGTTAATTAGACATGGTGGGTGAAGGGGGGCTGGAAGCCGACTTCCTCCCAACACCGAGTTAAGTGCTAGGACCACGTGTACTTTCATACCTTGAAAAGAAAAATAAGATCATCCGTCTCCAGATCAATAGGGCCTTAACAGGAAGATTGCTGACACAGGATGGAATTCAGAGTTCAGAACAGCAGCGGGGGACAAAAGACACAGTGGTATAAGCAGAAACTTGGCAGCCATGTTATCTCAAGATTTTCTGAGAAGATTTTTAATGGCTTTGGATTTCAGCTGAATCAGATTGGGAGCAGCAAAATGATAGACTGGCCCCATGGATGGTGGCCCACATTTAAGAAAAGCAAGGTAATTAGGACACCGTGTATTTCCTGTGTCTTTAAAAGTGTTACAGGTGGCCATTGTGGAAAGCGCACTGCCGTGGCCCACACTCACCCTTGTCTTTGTCCCCACTCTGAAGCCTTGGGTGTCAGGCATCAGGATTGTCTGCACACAAACTGGATATTATTCCAAAGGAAAAGAGTGGAGATTCTTAGAACACAATCACTGGAAACTGATGCTCCACAAGCCAAGCCAAGGATCTTACTACTGTTATCAAATACTGGCCCTACTTTTTTGCAGCCAATGGATACCAAAGCAACCAATCCATAAATGCATGCATGAAAAAGAACTGATAGATGTTCTCACTTCAAGTTTTTCCTCCCATAATTTCTTCTAATGGGCACATGTGTCTATATTCAAATATGGTATAAAATCATATCTGATGTGGTGCAAGGTTGCATGGCTTCATTCCCCAGGTATATAGGTGGAATGCAGGTTTATTGGCCACCATCTTGGCTTTGAGGAAAGAAGAGATCTCCGAGATGGCTCAGCCAGTCCCACTCAAGTATGGAGACTGAGGGTTTTCGGTCTAACGTCACTCCACAACAATGAGATTCTACTACAGACCTACTAGAATGACCCAAAGCCAGGAGGCTGACAACACCAAATGTTGGCAACAGGAACTCGCATTCATGGCAAGTTGCAGTGTAAAAAGGTACAGCCACTTTGGAAGACAGTTGAGAGATTTCCTACAAAACTAAGCCTTGTCTTGCTATACGACCCAACAATCTTGCTTTTTGGTATTTACCCAAAGTAGTTGAGAACTCATGTCCATACAACAACCTGTACAGAATAGTTGTAGCAGCTAGATTCATGATTGCCAAAGCTTGGAAGCAACCAAGACATCCTCCAGTAGCTGAAGGGATAAATAAGCTGTGGTGCATCCAGACAATGGGGTATTTTTAAGCACTAAATGGAAATGAGTTATCAAGCCATGAAAAGACAGGAAGGAACCTTAAATATATATTGCTAAGTGAAAGAAACCAATCTGGAAGGGCTAGGTACTATGGGATTCCAACGATTTGACATTCTGGAAAAGACAAAACCATGAAGACAGTAAGAGATGAGTTGTTGCCGGGGGCTGGGCAGGGATAGACGAAGAGGCAGAGCCAGAGGATTTTTATGGTAGTGAGAATACTCTGCATGGCACTCAAATGATGGATACTTGTCCTTATATATTTGTCCAAACCCATGGAATGCCCAACACCAAGAGTGAACTGTGCTATAAACTCTGGTTTCTGGGGGATAATGATGTGTCACTGTAGGTTCATCAGTTGTCACAACTGTCCTTCAGGGCAATGTTGATGAAAAAGACTATGCACGTAGAGGGGTGGGGCATATATGGGAAATCTCTGCACCTTTTTCTCAATTTTGCTGTGAACCTAAAACCATTCTTTAAGAAACCTCCCAACAGGGGTGCCTGAGTGGCTCAGAGGGTTAAAGCCTCTGCCTTGGGCTCAGGTCATGATCCCAGGGTTCTGGGATCGAGCCCCACATCGGGTTCTCTGCTCAGCGGGGAGCCTGCTTCCTCCTCTCTTTCTCTCTCTGCCTGCCTTTCTGCCTACTTGTGATCTCTGTCTGGCAAATAAATAAATAAAATCTTTAAAAAAAGAAAGAAACCTCCCAACAAAAAACAAAACCCACTACAATACACTGTGGATGTCCAGGATGCATGACTTCTGCCTCTAATGTATGCAAGTGTCCCATGCTATTTGGGGGTTGGTCACATGGGATAAGTTGGATGGGGTGTGAGCTCAGTGTTGGGGTCAGTCACCTCACAGCATCCTGACTGGATCCCAGAGGCTCATCCAATGGGAAGGAAAGCCACTACAGGTCCCCGCGGCAGGCTCTCTGGTATGCTCAGCTGAGCAGTGGCTGGGCTCCCGCAGATACAGAAGAGACCCCCATTCACCTCCTGAGAGCCAGCCACCAATGAGACCTCTCTGGAAGATGCTTTGGCAGAGCCTGAAGGGCCTGTGGATGCTGACTCTGTTCTGTCCCACATACTCCCTCCATTCAGAGCCTACGCCACAAACCCACAAGGTCTTTCCTTCTTTAATTCCCTGCCATTCTTTTCCTTCCAAAGTCTAGGACTTTCTTTGATTCCTGGGCTATTATGCTTTCTCCATATCTATGCTCAAATGATCTGTGGATCTTCCCCCTCACCCCCAGCCCAGACTTTGGGAATGTAAAAGCCAATACAGGAGTCCCCCTTTCTCTCTCCATGTGGTTGGGCCATCCGTTCCTTGAACAGCAACCACAGAAAAGTGTTAGATGAGTGAAGAGAAGGGCCAAAGGGGGAAAGGAAATGTCTGTGTGTCCTCAAACACATAATCCTTTCAACTTCTAAAATGTCATGAGGTTCTAGAGATGATGTCCATGACTTCAGAGACAATGGCTACTGAGCATGCTTCAAAAGACAGAAAGGGTCTCAAGACAGTGTTCTTTTAGTTCAACATGGAAAACTTAGCTGAGTCACTGAGGTTGGCGTGAGTGGGAATAACCCTGGGGCCCCCGGAAGCTGCAGGGCAAAGGGGGCTCTGCACCATCACCCTCAATACACACAAGAAATACGCTGGCAAGGACACATGTGTGCCTCATCTTAAAACATGATTGATTGTACAGGATTGTACATTCACCATAATCATTTGTTTCTTTTTTTTTTTTAAAGACTTTTTAAAAAATGTATTTGTCAGAGAAAGAGCACAAGCAGGAGGAGCAGCAGGCAGAGGGAGAAGCAGGCTCCTGCTGGGCAAGGAGCCCAATGCAGGACTTGATCCCAGGACCCTGGGATCATGATCTGAGCCACCCAGGCATCTCCACAACCATTTGTCTCTAAGCAAGGAAAGAGACCAAAACCTCAACATCACAGTGTTAACATAGTAGTAGATTTAGGGTTAAAAGTCCTAGAATCAAGACTCGCTTATCCCTTAAGAACTGTGTGACCTCAGCAATATCCTCTTTTATTTCTGAACCTCAGTCTTCTCATCTGTTAAATGGGGATAATAATCTTTCTTTACTGCTCGTCTCACAGGATTTAGAATTTTCCATGAGATCATGAGCACATAGGTATTTTCTAAACTATAAATAGCTCTTCCCCAGGGTTCTGTGTTGGGAGGACTATTAAAAGAAACTACCAAGTCTGGGGAAAGAGAGAGGAGTGTAGAGGAGGAACATACCCAAAGGTGTGTGTAGAAAGGATTTGCTGTAGCTTAATCCTCCCCCCACTTAACTCCAGATGGGGCTTCATCTCCCAACGTGTTCCACACTCATAAAAATCTAGCTCTGAGTGAGGGAGGAAGGAAAGCATGGTACTTCCAATGAAGCCAGTCCACCCAGAGGCACTTCCTAGAAGAAATTAAAAAATAAATTTAAATATGCTCTCTGGGGTTTTTTTTTGGGGGGGGGGTTGGGGTTTTTTTTGTCTTTTGTTTTTTTGTTTGTTTTTGTTTTTGTTTTGTGGGTTTTTTTGGCACTATCTTATTCCTAGTGCATGGCATTTAGGTTGAGCTACCTAGGTATTTAGTGAAAGCCTCAATTTTCTGTGCATGCCATAGACTAGCACTTTCCAAATGCGACTCACACATTGCCAACATCAGAAGCATCAAGGAGATTGTTAAAATGCAGAGTCCTAGGCTCTAACCCAGATTGTGGAATCAGACCGCGGGGTCCATGGCCCAGAAATCAGCATCTTAAGTGATTATGTCCACAAGAATGGGGAGCCACGGAATTTGAGGCTGGGGATAATAACGATGATAATCCCAGTCGTAAAAGTTCCAATGAATTAAAGTTCCCCTTATGTGTCTGCTGCTATTGTGCCTTGCATGCATTCATGCCCACAATCGTGCTGTGAAACAAGTGCTATGACTATCTCGGCTGGGTGAATGAAAAACAGAGCTCACAGATGCAAGTGACTTCCCAAAGGTCACAGGCGGGATAGGTACCAAGGTGGGGGAGTCCACCCAGGTCCTAGGCTCTCCAGGCACATTCATGTAGTCACTCACACCTACACGCAACGTACAAGAGCAAGGACAAAAATGTACAGCGTCCCCGTCCATGGGCAGGATATACCCCCAACCGCCCCCACCCGTGATGTTGGGGTAAAATCAGCAGCTTCCAGAGTGAAGAGCCCTCTCGGTGCCCACAATCCCCAGAGCCTGCCAACCCCTCTTCTCTTACTCCCATTATGTTTTGCTGCTTGAGATGCATTTGTGATGTTTAATTTATATCCCCTGATCATAAAGTGATTGCATCACTAAAAAGGCTGTGAGGTTGATTTATACGATAGTTGCCTGTGTCTGTTAATTAGAGAAATATCATTTGGCTTCCTACAGAAGAAAAACAATAAATTATGGAGGAGGAGGGAGGGGCCGCCGTCCCCCAAACCTATGCCAGTTACTCCCCTTGAATCTTATTTATGACCCTAACCAATTTTCCGTTGACACCAGCAACCTTTGGAAAAGAACTGTAACTTGGGTTGAGAAGGAAGGAGCGGTTGGAAAAGGTGGGCAAATAAATGTAGAGGTAATCTCTGCACATACATGCATGTACACGACCGCTCACATGGAAAAGCATAGTTCTGAGAGATTCGTCATCTCACTTGGAGTCTCTTCCTCAGACACCCCTCCTCACCCACTCCCAGTGTGAACATCACTGTCTCCACGGTGGGACACTCTCCAACAAAACCAACAAATAAGTTGCAAGAGGAAGGGATTGCCTTGGAGGATGGTGGCCCGATATTTCCTATGTAGTGGACTGAGTGCCCGGAAACGGACTACCTTTTTCTCCAATAACTCTTATTGATCTTGCTTATGCCTGAAGCGGAGTACAAAGAGAGTTGCTCTGTTTTGTTTTGTTTTCATTCATTTGTGGTCATTCACTCATTCAACAAACATTAACAGGTACCTGCTACATTGCAGGCTTTGGGTTAAGGTTGGGCATACAGTGGTCCGCAGAAATGGTCCCAGGGCCAGACCTCACAGAGCTTCCTGTCTACTGGGGGAGATGACATGAAGCAGGCATCGAATGGATCGACACAGCATTGCAACCATGCCACATGTTATAAAAGAAAAATGCAAGGGATCGTAGGAGGCTTCCTTAAAGAAATGATCGATTTGGGTTAAATATTAGGGATGCGTTAATTTGGTTAAGATGGAGTGGAAAGCATTCCAAAAAGAAAGAACAGCATGCACGAAAGCTGGGAGGGAGCAGGATGAATCTGAAGGACCGAAAGGTGCCGAGTGTGGTGGTAACAGGAAATGAAGCTGGAGAGGCTGGAGCCAGACCACATGAGGTCCTCAAGCCACGCATGGTACAGAAGTGGCTTTTATCCCAAGCCACTGGGAGGTTTTAAACTAGGGCAGGGGGTAGTGGTGGTAGGACCATATTTTACATTTTGAAAAGGTCACTATTTTAAACCTCGAAAAGACCTGGAGTTTCATGAGATTAAAAGGACTGTACACTTAGCCTTGGGTAAGCAGTCCCCAGGTGGGGTGACCTGTTCTGTAATGTCATGGCTCATGGCTAGGCTGCGGCTTCAACACCAGCAGTGGAAATGAGCCTGTCTTCTTCCCAGCCCCTCACCCTTGGCCCACCTGTTGTAGCCATCAACATTCATGCCTGGAAGTGCCTGTCTCGGAACCGACAGGAGGTGAAAGTGGAGGACAGAGGAAGACAGGCTGATGGAGGGGAGGCCACAGCATCTGTTCCCATCCCACCCTGACCCTGGCTGAAAGCCCATGTGGGAGAGAAGTGAGAGCTGGAAGCTGGCCGAGCAGAGGCTGGTTGTGACATGCTCTTTGTAATCCTTTCCTCACAAAAGCCTTCCTTTGACCATTCAAGTTAAGGCAGTCCTCAACAGGTCTGCCTGTTTCCATGGTGAGATGACTGGATGGACTCACTCACTACTTTGTTAGTTGTGCCTAGACTAGAATGACGGCAGATGTCTCCCGTGTTCCTCCCTTTACCAATACAACATAGCACAGTCCCTGCCACATAGCAGGTGCTAAGAAAGCATTGATGCGAGGAATGGATGGTGGATGAATTATGACTTCAGCAGCATCAAAGGACATTAGCTTTCCAGAATCCACGTGAACAGGCTAAAGGAAAACAGGAAGAAGTTAGGGTAAGGAAGACGATCAGTGAAGGGTGCTTTCATTCCAGGGTAGCCGGGGAAGCCCTTTCTGATATCTGGGTGGATATTCGAAGGGTGTGACA
The DNA here is from genome assembly GCF_020171115.1 of Neogale vison. Taxonomy (NCBI): domain Eukaryota; kingdom Metazoa; phylum Chordata; class Mammalia; order Carnivora; family Mustelidae; genus Neogale; species Neogale vison. The sequence goes on along the minus strand of NC_058097.1, from coordinate 31,002,653 downwards.
GACAGAACCGTAACGATATTTGGGGAAGAAACGTCCCAGACAAAAGAAGGGGCAAGGACCAAAATGACAAAGAGTTGCTATAATTTATGAGTGAGTTGGCTCCCATTTTTCTTGCCTGAGGATTCGGAAGGATGGTATGATCAGTCCCCACACTTAAGACCCGCTGCACAGACGTGAGGAGGAACTTCCTCGGGCTTGATCAGTCAGGACACCATCAAGCAACCTCATGGTTAAGGTTTCTGGAAAGGGGAGATAAAAACCAGAAGATGTCAAGAGAACCTAGTGCTGTCAGAGTGGGTGTCGTCAGAGGAGAGGGGAGGGGCCACCACTGCAGCACTGGGAGAGGCTCCTGAAAATCTGTAAATAGGAAGTTGGGCCACAGCCATGATGGTCAAGGAACACCTACTTTTTGTAACCACCTGCTAGAAAGTTCCCTTGTCATGGGGACTGGGGGTTAAGGAAAAAAACTGAGTTCTGAGACACGGAAGTGCCACTCACTCACCTGAATCATTGGAAACCTCAGACATAGGGGGGCAGGCATAAAAAACAATACAGTGAAAGAAAACACACAGCCCACCCTGAAAGCCCTCCAAGACAGAGATGGATGATTCTGCTGATTCTACCCATCCCCAAATGACACACTCTTAAAGCCCCAGACCACATCTTCCAATATACACCCCTTCGCCATCTGTTATCCCACTGGGCAACTTCCAGCCTTGGAATTCACCCTGCTCCCTCCCAGGGAAGAAAGAAGCATTCTTCTTTCTAGAATGCTTTTCCCTCTGTCTTAATCAAGTTAGGGCATTTTTAATATTTTTTTAAAGATTTTATTTATTTATTTGATAGGGAGTGAGAGAGAGAATGACAGAGGAAAAGGTCAGAGGGAGAAGCAGACTCTTCATGGAGCTGGGAGCCTGATGCAGGACTCGATCCCGGAACTCCAGGATCATGACCTGAGCAATGCAGTCGCCCAACCAACTGAGCCACCCAGGCACCCCAGGGCATTTTTAATATTATACCACATCTTCCAATGTTTCCATTTTGTTCAACTTCCAAAGCAATAAAGTGCAATTACATAAAATGACTTGATAGAAAAGATTCTGAGAAAACTCTTCCAGCTTCAGGACATAATAGGCTAGAGCATTTTAGGTGTTTTAGCAGTGATTCACCAATCAGTATTAATCATCCACGGTAGGCAAAGTTCAGGGTTCTCATATGGTTATGACTTAAACCCTGACTTCACTGACTATAGGATTTGGGATATTGGGGTCCATAGTCTGATGCTGTCCTGGTTTCTCAGGGAAGACCCTTCTGTCTGAAGCCCCAGGGCTGTGTTCTTATTTTAATTAAGTCATTGCTTCTGACCCAAGTGAGGGCAAACAGAAGAATCCTAAAGGGCCCTCCCATGTATGCGTGAACTTACTAAAACTCTCAGTGCTCCTCTTAATTATTGCAACCCTGTCATTTGGTCTCATTTCACCACAGAAAGATGGCCTCATTTTGAAACAGGAAACCTTGTAATGTGTCTGGGATATTATATGTATTTCTACTTTTCAACCAAATTATTCTGTGTTTGGACAACAGAAATCATTCTGTCATGGAGAGAGCCCATCCCAGGAACTGCACTCGTCAGAAATGTTGAACACTCATCTGTTGAAGTGACCCCCAGTACCTCAGAATGGGACTAGTATTGGGAGACAGGGCCTTCAAAGAAGTGGTTAAGATGACGGTATTAGGATGGGCCCTGAGCCAATCTTACGAGGGGTGTCCTTGTAAGAGGAGGAGATTAGGACACAGTACCACAGAGGGAAGACCTTGTGAGGACACAGGGGTAAGATGGCATCCACAGGCCAAGGGGAAGTCACAGGACTCCCCACAGGCCAAGGAGTCCTGTCGTGGACTTCTAGCCTCCAGGACTGTGAGGAAAGGAATTTCTGTCACTTGTGCTACCGAGCGTGCAGGGGGCAACATTATGGAGTCCCTGGAGAACTTACGGCCATCTTCCCTCCCTGTGTGGACACCATAACCAGAGCCTCTGCCCCTGAGACCAAACATACAAAACTCACCTCACTGCCAGCCCCGTGCCCAAGACGCCTGAGGGTAAAGCAGTCTCACAAGTTTTGTCTGCAGATGGGACATGATACTGTGAAAGTCTTAGCATCCTCTGCACTGTCAGCAGGGTCCCAGCCCACCTGTAAGGACCTCTTTTTCCAGAAACTCCCTTGACCTCACTGCTCTTCTTTCTCTATCTCCTGTGAACACCCATGAGACATACCTTGGTAGGGGTTCTCCAATAGAAACGCACAGAAAAAATGATCTTGTTAAATCATAATCATCAAACATTCCTCTGCTGGTTCTACATCCAATCTCCTCCATTAGAATCTTGGGAACCCAAAAAGAGGAAACACACACATGCGCACCGATAGAAGACATGACGGAGAGACAATGGGTAAGCAGGGAGCCCACATGATGTGTAGTTGGCAACACACAACTAGGTCGTAACATGGAACGCTTTCATATTGTTCATTCTTCCACTCCGGAAATTCATGGTGAGTTTCTCATTGCAACCCACTTGGGAAGTTTTACTCCTCTCTTTAGCATCTGGCGGTGAATCCTTGCACGGTCTTGCTGAAACACCCACAATACTATGTCCTATTATGTAGAAAGTTGACTTTTTTATCTTGACGTTTTCTAGAGCTTTTTGTATCAGGTCTTTTTATAAAAATGCATCATATTGTTTTAAGGTTGAACAAAATGGAACCCTTGAAAGTGTGATAGAGCACACTTGGGTGGCTCCTGGTGCACCCCTCTTCCCAGCGTTCATGTTTCCCAGAGCCGCTTCCCAGGATGAGTCTGGCTCGGCCATGGGACCAGCTCTGGTTCTTAATAAATAACAAGCACGACACAAGCAGAGCTCGGGGTAAGCTCAGGGACCAGCACAACAGAAATATCATGTGAGCCACAGATGTAATTTCCAACTTTATAGCAGCCACATTAAAAACAGAAGCAAAAGAAACCGATGAAGTTCATTTTTTTAATTATTTTTGAAGATTTTATTTATTTATTTGTCAGAGAGAGTGAGCACAGGCAGACAGAGTGGCAGGCAGAGGCAGAGGGAGAAGCAGGCTCCCTGCTGAGCAAGGAGCCCAATGTGGGATTCGATCCCAGGACGCTGGGATCATGACCAGAGCAAAAGGCAGCTGCTTAACCAACTGAGCCAACCAGATGTCCCAATGAAGTTCATTTTAATAGTGTACCTTGTTTAGCCCACTTTAGCTAAAATATTCCTCGAAGATGTGATCAATATTGTAAAAAGGTACAAGTGGCATTTTTCCTTCTATTTTTTGGACTGATTTTCCACAGTTGGTGTGTGTTTTGCACTTAAATCACTTCTTGATTCAGACTAAGTGTAGGTCAAAAGCTCTCTGTAGGCACAGGTGGCTAGTGACCACTGTCCTGGGCAGTGCAGGCTTGGACAATGGGACTTGTCTCTGACAACATTTGCTCTTAGGATGCTCCCCAGGGGAATCTATCCACCGTGCTGGGGAAAGTCTAGCCCAGCCAGGAAGAAGGCCCACGAGGGAGAAATAAGACACAGAGGACCGCTCCAGCTCAGTTCCTTGCTGCCTGCCATCCTTCCAAACTGGCCATGGGAGTAAGCCGTCAGAGAAGTGGACCCTTCAGCCACAGAGGCCACATGCATTCCAGCTGAGGTCACATGGACCAGAGATGGGCTCTCTGGAACCCTGCCTAAATTACAGAATCCTGAGCAAGTGCTGTTTTAGGCCAGCTGCTGATGTGGTGATTTGATAAGAAGCACTAGATGACTAAAACAGAAGTGATCAAAGATATCAGCTCCTGGAGCACTGGTATAACTTTCTTCTGTCCCTCGGTCCTGCGTTCACTGTAATTCTGCCTCTCCTGCAGGCTCAGTTGGAGTCGGTGGGAGATGCAGAAGACATCAAAGCGTCGGTCACCATCTGTAAGGACATTGGAGGCCAGCTCAGAAGTCACTGGTCGGTGTTGAAGACGAGGTTCCCATCCTGGCTTTGCCACCTTATTAGGCTGTTTGACCAGCCATAATAAGCTATCACAGATTGGGGAGCTTAAACAGCAAAGTTTATTTTCTCTGAGTTCTGGAGGCCAGAAGTCCAGGATCAAGGCCAGCCAGTTTGGTTTCTGGTGAGAAATCTTCCCGACTTGCAGACAGGTCCCTTCTCGCTGAGTGCTTATACGTTCTACCCTCTGTGTGGGCATAGCAAGAAGGTGAGAGATGTCTGGTGTCCTTCTCTTATAATAATCAGAGGCAGGCCCCCTCCTTAGGACCTTCTCTAATATGCATTACATCCATAAAGGTCCTATCTCCCTGTCTTGTCACACTGAGGTGAGGGCTTCAAAAAACCGAGTCCACAGTGGTCCCTAATCTCCACATCGTCTCAGCCAGTTCAGGTCCCCTCTCTGAGCAATGTTACTGTTCTACCGTTTCTCCTAAGTATGATACAAGGAGCTAAAGGAGATTACAGACACGGAAGAGAGGATGGAGAAATCATCAAAAATACTCAAAAATAATAGAGGCTCTCCCAGTCTTCTTTCCATCTTTGTGGATTCTGGGAACCAATAAATGATGCTAAATAAACAGATGATTGAATGAACAAATAACAAAAAAATAAAAATCAGAACTAACCAATGAGGAAGGACAACTATCTTGACCCAGGAAAGAACGAAAGGAAGGAAATTTTGCCCAGACCCAGGGATTCCGGCAGGGCAGATGAGGAGATGAGGACAAGATGAGGACGGCTGATGCGCTGGGAGTGCTCCCCAGGTTCGCAGGAAGGTGCAGAGCGCGGGCTTCGTGTACGTACGTGTGTATTATTACAGAAGCCACACAGCAGCCGTCTGGGGTAGCTACCATCAAGTGAGGTCTAGAGAGAAGGATCAAAAGCCAACTGAGACATTTCAAGTCCCCCAGAAGGGAAGTCAGAAGTAGGGAAGGAACATGTAGAGACGACCTTGAGGCTCCACTTGGTATCTGAGTGAAAAAGTTGCAGCAAAGGGTAAGACGGAGACAGGAAGCAGGGGAAGGGTTTCTTGGGTAATGCCTTGTGGAGGGAGAGGGAGATGGGGGAGGGGAGGAAGTAGGAGGGGTGGGCCTGGCCCCAGCAGATGTGGCAGCAGCAGTCACCAGGGTTCAGCCTCCTGGGTGTGCAGCCTGAGCAGCTGCACCAGGCCCACCGCTTCGAGGGGATGCCCCACGCGGAAGGGCTCCAGGCTCAGTTCAGCCTTCACTGTCACTACCTTGAAATTCTTCATTTTTGATCAAGGAGCCCCACACCCCCATTTTTGCACCGGGCCCCGCAAATTATTACATACGGTCCTGGTGCTGTGGTAGGAAAGCTCTAGGGCACTGTGCTTCCACTCTGAAGCGCCGTGGGGATCACTGTGCCCACGTGACCTAGGAGAGCATGTGTGTGCTCTGAGCACAGGCAGGGAGGACCCAGCAGGACACGGGGAAGAGGTCAGTAGATTCCAGGGACTAAAAGGTTGTGGGACAAAGAGGAACAGTCAGCAGAGCCTGTGAACACAACTCTCAGGCGGTCCTCCCTTCTCCAGGGAGCTGCCCAGTGCTCACAAAGTAAAGGGCATTTCTGCCTGCCTACAGCGGTTAGGTTAGAGAAGGCGTCCTCAGTAGCCAGAAGCTGGCATCCCATGGCCACATCACAAACGACAGAGTTCATAGTTCCTAGATTGCTTACTCGCTCCTGCTAAGCCTCTTCCTTCACGCACAGAAAGTCCAAAGGCATCATTCATTCATCGTTTGTTCGCTCATCCGACATTTTACGAGCTCTTGGGGAACGCCAGGTGCCGGGCTGATCTTAAGAAAGAAGCAAAAATAAGTCGGCTCAGCCCTTCCTTAGGAAGCTCTCACTTAATGATCTCACGCCTCTGACACTTGTCCAAAGTAGAATGCAAGAGACAACGCGTTAAGTACTAGGATCTCAGAGTTAACCTGCAGACCAGGAGGCCCTCTGAACTGGCCCAGAGTGGCAAGGGAAATGGTGAAAAATTGGGACCTGACTACCACTACTACTACAACTACTTCTTTCTTCTTTTCTTCTTCCTTCTTCCTTCTTCTCCTTCTTCTTCTTCTTCTTTTGTGTGTGTGTGTGTGTGTGTGTGTGTATTTTAAGATTTTATTCATTTTTTTGGTCTTGGAGAGAGAGCACAAGCAGGGGGAGGGCAGAGAGAGGAAACAGGCTGAGCAAAGGGCTAGATGGAAGACTCAATCCCAGGACCCTGGGGATCACGACCTGAGCCCAAGGCAGACGCTTCACCAAACTGAGCCACCCCGGCGTGGAGCCTGACTTCTAATCTGAGTCTCTTCATTTATCCTGCAAAGATCTCCACTTCTGGGGCCAGGGGGCATCTCAAAAACACCACGCATAGCCAGCATGAGGCCTCCCGTCTGCTGCCACCGGCCAGTGCTGAATCTGGACGACAAGGACTCTTCCCCCCAGCCTCTCGAAGCACTGGCCTGGAACCCCAGCTGGGCAAACACTCGCGCACACACTCTCCGGTTGAGTGGCTGTGGGGAGAAGACATGGCGTGAAATGAGAACCGAGTGTAAACTCCCACACGCTTGGAAGCAAGAGCACAGCGTAAAACCCCAGCGCGGCCCAGTCCGACTGCTAGCTCTCCCCAGCCCCAGCCTAGAAGGGACTGAACCCGGAACAAGGTAAACCCCTTGTTGCCCAAGTTAAAAAACAAACAAACAACAACAACAAACACTCAAAACACAACAAAACATCGTGCCCTTACATTCCTAGAAGTTTCGGTAAGAGGCTTCAGGAAAGGGCCGGCCGCTCCGACGTCTGCCTCCCTACTCCCCGAGCTTTCGTAAACACTTGCCGTTTTGTAAAAGTTACAGTTTTTACACATGATTTCTAAGCTGCCAAAAATGTACAGTGTGCCGGGCCCCGCCTGCTCTGGCATGTTTTATAAACATAACAAGCTGTAACCGCCACCCCAGATGTTGGTCCGCCTTTTTTTTTTTTTTTTTTTCATAATTTAAAATCTGTTCGACCTGATGTTTTGGGCTCCGCGCGCATTTCGACTGTAAAAAAGGAAACTGAAATATTATTCCTGTGGTGCTAGGCTGCTACACCTAATTTCTTCTCAAGTTCACACTGAACTGAAATGTCTCGGGGAACCTTAAAAAAGGCAGCAGCCGAGAAAGTGAGGAAATACGTCAAGGACTTGTAAATAAACAGCTGGCTCCCAACATATGGGTTTTCTTCTATATTTTTCAGGTGCCACAGTCTCCCATCCGTATCTGCCAGCCCCGCAGCACACGGCATAATTCAACTGTAATTGATAATGTGAGGGCAGATGGAGAGGACTGTCAGCTCCTCCCTTGGATCTCTGGGGACCCGGCAGAAATCAAAGCAGATGGCCCAATTGCTTCTTCTTTATGTGTTGCTGCGAGCTCCTCTGTCTGCAGGATAATGGATCATTACGGCCTGCTGTGTACAAACACCAATATGCTTTTAAATCTGGTTCTCAAGCTTATGAAAAAGCACTGTATTTCATATTAATTTGTGAAGCTGCACTTAACAAGGTCCACTGTTGTTAATTTACGGTTTGGAAGCCAGGGTGAAGGGGGGGTGGTGGGAGGGAGAAGTTCACATAGAGAGCTACCCCCCCCATGACCCCTACTCCCCCTCCAACCTCCTTCCCTCCCCCATTCTGCCTCCCTCTTAGCCCGCCCCCTAGCCCTGCCTCCCAGCCAGTCCTCAGTGGTCAGCTGAAGGGAAGACAGTATCCAGATCGGCTGCTCTGGTCTTTAATTGCTGAATCAGATTCCGGCAGTAGAAGGTCTGCTGAACATGCCGTCGTGGAGGAGGCTGGGTTTGAATTTCCCATCCACGGCATGGATAATGGGAAGGAGAGAAGTCTCCCAAGTGTTCTTTCCATGCTATCTCTTGCCTCCCTTCTTCTTGTCTGTCCAATGAGAAAAAAACAAACCAAAAAGAACTGGGGAACTGGGCACCCCTGCCTTATCACGGTGTTTTACGGGGAAGGTTCCGTGGCAAAATTACAAAATCAAAGCAGTGCTCAATGGTACACACGCATCCATTTTGAAGACATTCTTCCTCTCTGTCACTTCCGAACTGGCAAATGCCTTTCGCCCTCTACTGTGTGCCAGAAAATATCCGGGGTCCAGAGGAGACCGAGGAAGAGACAAACCACCCTTAGCTCCAGCAGCTCCTGGTTCTAGATCTCTCAACTGGAAACATGAGGAGAATATGGTCAAGGTGGCCAGTTAGTCCCAGACTCAGATAGGAATATAGAATTGGAACAAATAAATCCTGCCCAGGGACCATGACATTGTGGCTTAAAAAATAAGTAAGACTTTAAAAAAAAAAGAATAAAAAAAAATTAAAAAAAAAAATAAAAAAGAAAGAAGTAAGACTAGACCAGGTATTGGGGCGCCTGGATGGCTCAGTCAGTTAAGTGTCCGACTCTTGGTTACAGCTCGGGTCATGATCTCAGGGTCGTGAGGTCAAGCCCTGGGTCAGGGTCTGTGCTCAATGTGGAATAAGCCTGAGATTCTCGCCTTTTCCTTCTCCCTCTCCCTTTGCCCCAAATCCCACTAGCATGTGTGTGCATGTGCTCTCTCTAATATTAAATCCTAGGGAAAAAAAAAAAAAAAAAAAGACCCAACCAAGTGAAAGAATGTGTCGATGTTGGGGACTTGTAGGTTTTTATATAGTGAGGTGGGGAAGCGTTGAGGAATTCTAAACTGGAAAGTAGAAGAATTACCCTTCCGCATTCTGGCTCAGGGCCTACCTTATTCTCTGTCCCATTCCAAAGGAGTCTTAAAGCCAACTGCACATGTGGTTTTTTTTTTTTTTCCTGAGATGCTAGTAACTAATGGCTTAAGGCAGGGGTTACAGCTCAAATGGCCACAAGGATCCAGCAGGTAGCAAAACTGGGCAGCTGGCCAGCTGTGTGAACGCAGGGGATGAGTGGAGGGTTAGGGTGTGGAGAGGCAGCCTGTGGGGACCAGAAGAAATGTTTCTGCTGGCTAGGGAAAGCGGGGGCCTCCGTTTTGTATTCTTGCCTTCGGATATTAAAACCAATACGTCATTGGGGCGCCTGGGTGGCTCAGTGGGTTGAGCCTCTGCCTTCGGCTCAGGTCATGGTCTCAGGGTCCTGGGATCAAGCCCCATATCTGGCTCTCTGCTTAGCGGAGGCCTGCTTCCCTCTCTCTCTCTGCCTGCCTCTCTGCCTACTTGTGATCTCTCTCTCCCTGTGTGTCAAATAAATTTTAAAATTATCTTAAAAAAATAATAAAAAATAAACAATATGTCACATTCATTGCTCCCTTATTTGTCGCACGTCACCCCAGAGTCCCTTAAAGGCCACACAACGGTGTGGAATTTCCATGGAAGAGCCATGGGTTTGGCTCACGTGGCTCTTTGTAGATGGGCAACAGTGAAGAACAGATGAGAGGCCACTCTCTGAGCCTCAACGCTGACCTTTGACCCTGACCTTCCCCTAGACGTAAAACACCAGCCGATGCTCGGGTCCTGTTCGAATCTCACAATGCCAAACAATACTTTCAATAATAGTAACAGCTGACAAAAATTTAAAATTGGGAGAAGTCACCTCTAAGACCAGTTTCTTCGCCTCTTCTAAAAATTCTGTGGAGATCTGACAAGGCCGGGCTGCATCATCCCTGAGAGCTGAGTACTGCCAAGGCCCAGCCAGCTCCCGGGGCCCTGGCCTCCACAGACACAGTCCAAACCCCTCAAGGAGGGAAGCTTGTCCTCTCACAACGAGGAATCCTCATGCTTACTTCTTTCCGGGTGACGCACAAGGCAGCTTTAAGCTCACAAGGCAAAGGCTTTCTCGTCGGCCTTCAGATGGCAAATAATCCATCATTACTCTCACAGACAAATAAATGAAAAATGAAAGAAAACCAAGCCACAAATGGCAGCCCCTAAATGTGTTTTTCCTCACTCACATGAATTAATTACGTAGTGATCGTAAGTGAGACACGCTGTTTGTGTTCATTACCTCATTTGCTAACTTTTTTTTTTTTTTTTTTTTGGTAAAAATATAAGCTAGTTCGTGGTTTATCACAAAACAGGCTTGACCCAGGGTTGCATTCACTTGTCTGAAACAGCACCCAGAACCACAGCACTAAGGGAAGACATGAGGGGAGCTGGTCTCCCCGGATGAACAGGACAACAGCACAGATGGTAAATCCCAAACCTTCCCCTCTAATCCTTTTTTTCAAAGCTTTAACATCCTTTCTCTTCCTCTCTTTCTTTTTCCTCTCTCTCTCTCAGTCTCTTTTTAAGCAGGTGATGAGAGGGGACAATGTCGTCTCATTCCGAATCTTAGTGGAAAGTTTGGCCTGTTTGACCATGAAGTATGTTATCCGCTATATGTTTCTGGAGATATCCTTTACCAAGCTGAAATTCCCTTCTTTTAAGGGTTCTAGATTCATGTGTTTATTTTCATTTTTTTAAAAGATTTCATACTTTTTAAAAAGATTTTATTTATTTGTCAGAGAGAGAGCACAGGCAGGCAGAGTGGCAGGCAGAGGCAGAGGGAGAAGCAGGCTCTTGGCTGAGCAAGGAACCAGATGTGGGACTTGATCCCTTGAAGCTGGGATCATGACCTGAGCTGAAGGCAGCTGCTCAACTAACTGAGTCAGATGTCCCTAAAGACTTTATACTTTAAGACCGTTTTATATTCATAGCAAAATTGAAAGGAGGTAAAGAGCTGTCTCCTGGGACGCCTGGGTGGCGCAGTTGGTTGGACGACTGCCTCTGGCTCAGGGCGTGATCCTGGAGTCCCGGGATCGAGTCCCACATCAGGCTCCCAGCTCCATGGGGAGTCTGCTTCGCTCTCTGACCTTCTCCTCGCTCATTCTCTCTCTCACTGTCTCTCTCTCTCAAATAAATAAAAAATAAAATCTTTAAAAAAAAAAAAAAAAAAAAAGAGCTGTCTCCTGTCCCCACACATGCAGTCTCCCCCAGTACCAACATCCCCGACCCCACCCCCCGTGGGACATTTATTACCATTGATGAACCTACACTGATGACTTTGGCACCATAATCAGCCAAAGTCTGTAGATGACATTAGGGTTCACTGCTGGTGTTGGACATGCAGTGTGTCTGGACAAATGCATAAGGACATGTACCCACCATGAGTGCATCACAGAATAGTTTCACTGCCCTATAAAGCCTCTGTGTTCTGCTTCTTCACTGACTCCTCCCCCTCCCACCCCATCAACCACTGATCCTTTTACAATTTCCATAGCTTTGCCTTTTCCCAGAACATCATATAGCTGGAATCATAGAGTATATAGCTTTTTTTTAAAAATTGGCTTCTTTCACTTAGTAATGTGTATTTAAGGGTCATTCATGTCTTTTCATGGCTTCATCACCAATTTCTTTTTAGCACTGAATAATATTGCTATATTTGAATGATAAATGTGACTTTATCCACTCACACACTGCTTCCGAGTTTTGGCAGTTATGAATCAAGCTGCCATCAACATCTGTGTGCAGGTTTTGGTGTGGACATAAGTTTTTAACTCCTTTGCATAAATACCAAAAAGCAATTGCTGGATCACATGGTAAGGGTAATGGTTAGGTTTATAAGAAACCACCCAACTGTGTCCCTAAGTGCCTGTCCCACTTTACACGCCGACCAGCTATGAAAGAGAGTTCCTGTTGCTCTCCATCCTTGCCAGTATTTGGTGTTGTCAGTCTTCTGGATTTGGGCCATTTTAATAGCTGTGTGTAGTGATTAAAATTTCTCCTTTCTTATAAATGGCCTTTGTAACAAGCCAAAGTGCAACTTCATGTGTACAATTTGGTACAACTCATTCCCTGCTCCTTGACATATGGTAATGCTGACCTATAACAACTCTCTTTACCTCATTTTCCACATTTCTGCAAAAGGAGATAGAGTTAGAGTTGATTCATCAGCCCAGTTTATGCCAAAAGTACTTCATCAACTTCTTTAGTTCTCAAAATTTATTCACTCGTCCATTAATTCATTCAACTCACAGGTATCGAATGCCCACTATGAGCCAGAGGCCTTCCTGGTCAACAACATTTTTAATGATGAACTGAATTTATCTGGCTTTAATGCATGTTCATTGCTAGGCAGACATTTCATTCACTCTCTTCTCTACTGTCTCCATTCCAGCTTTGCAAGATAAGACACCATGTGTACGTCCACCCCAGGCAAAGGAGGAAGAGAAGCAGGTCTAAATGGGGCTTAGGAAGACCCTTGGAAGCATATTCTGAAAGCAGATTTGGCAACTTCCCTGGAGTGTCTACTCACAGAATTATGAGGGGAGACCCAGTTGGTGGTCAAACCAGCACATCACAAAACTCAGCTTGCTTGTCTGTCTTGCACACTGATCCTATATGTTCTTTAAGGGTCGTGTGGCAATATGTAATGAGCATGGCCCTTGGTCATGGTCAGAAGAACCTGAGTACAAATCTTGGGTCTGTACTTACTGTCTATGTGACCTTGGGTTGCTTATTCAATCTCTGGGAATCCCCAGGAGAATTACAGAGTTGCGGAATTTTTTAGGAAGAAACAAAATAAAACTAAAAACACATATATCACATACCTGGCCATAGCAAGTGTCATTTGTGATCATTCCAATGTCTCCAGGAGCCAAATCTCTTTTGTCTGTGGCCCCCAAAATGCACAGTGCTCAGAGAATATGTTTTGAACTAAAAGGATTTTTGCCTTGCCTAACCCACTATTTGGGTTGCTTTCCTTTTGATGGGAATTAAAGTTGTCAGTGCTTACTTTTATATTCTCTTAGTGTCTCTAATGCGTCTCCCCAAACATTAGAATCATGGCCAGTGTTTGCTCCTGAAATGCAAGGATTTCCAAGATAGAAAATCCAAACAAAGCCACAAGAGATCTGGGCTTTGTGGCTGGGGTGGGGGGAATGCTCAATTTAGGAGAAAAGATAAATTCTAAATTACAGCATTGTTTGGCAAATATGGGATGACCTCAAGGTTCTTTGGCTGGAGGTTTTCTGGGGGTGGTGGGGGAGAGAGGTGACAGGTCTTTACCCTGAGCTAGTCATGAAGTTCTGGCAACCATCCCCCTTGCAGCATCCTCTGTACGGGGTGGACTTAAGGCTCACACTGATACTGCACAAGACAACACAAAATGCTTTGGGGGAAAATTAGTGCAAGTTAATTAAGGGCTTGGAAGGACTTTATCAAGATTCTAGTGACATCTTGTGCAAAAGAATATGTGCATGGGTGAGAAGTATCTCACTTCCTTCTAAAACTGTCCCTCACTTTCCCTATGGGATGTCATCGTCCCATCTCATCCCTAGAATGTTTTGAAGAGTAACTGAAACCCATAAATGAAAAAGAGCTCCAAAACCTATGCATGAAATAGCTCCATTATTATAGGTGAGGTGATAGGGCAGTATTTCAAAGAACAGGGCCCTTGCGGGGAGAGAATTAGGTCTGAAGACTAAGACACTCAAGTTCTTCTCTAGAAAATGTAGACCTTCTAGAGATATTGCTGGGACAAAGTGAGATGTGTTGGCAAAATGCTTAGCATCATGCCTGCCAAGTAATACCGACATAGTGAGTAAGAATAAGAATAATAGGGACACTGGGGTGGCTCAGTGGGTTAAAGCCTCTGCCTTCAGCTCAGGTCATGATCCCAGGGTCCTGGGATTAAGCCCCGCACCAGGCTCTCAGCCCGGGGAGCCTGCTTCCCCCTCTCTCTGCCTGCCTCCCGGCCTACTTGTGATCTCTGCCTGTCAAATAAATAAATAAAGGTTTTGTTTTTTTTTTAAAAAAAGAATAAGAATAATAGAATAGCAATAGCAGTAACATACATCAAACATTTTTCATGGTCCTGATATGTACATGCCTTGACCCATTTATTCCTCACACCTACCCTGAGATTTGCATCATTATTACCGCTACTCATAGAATAGGACACCGAAGCCTAGAAAAATGAAATAGCCTGCCCAGATGCAAACCAAGTGGGCTGAGCACAGTGTGGAGCTCAGAGGGAGATGCTACAGCGAGAGACACCATTTCCCAACCTCACTGTCAGAGCCCAGCTCCGTGCCTACACATACGCATGCCCTTTGCCAGTCTACACTGGAGCCAAATGTTCCCAATCTTGTGCCAATGACCTTGATGATTGGCTCCTCAATACCTAAGACTGCCCATCTAGCAGCAAAGCTTGATAGTCCGAACATTCTTTAAGTATTCTGCCCTTCAACATGGTCAGGAACAAGGAAAGACTCAGGAATAGTCATAGATCAGAGGAGACTAAGGAAAAATAGCAATGATATGCAATGATTTGATCATGGAAGAGGAAAAGGAACACTGGGGAAAGGCTGATGAGATTCACATAAGGCCTGCTATTGCGTTAATAGCACTGGCCCAGAGTTAATTTCCTGGTTTTGATATTTCACAGTGATTGCGTAAAAATGTTAACATTAAGGGAAGCTGGGTGAGGGGTAGCTGGAAACTCTCTACTTTTACGGCTTTTCTATAAATCTAAAATTAGCTCAAAGTAAAAAGTTAAAAAAAAATCCAGGAAACAAAGCAAATTTGAGAAAATACTGAAAAAAAGAAGAAAGATTTTTCTCTAGAAGGAGAGGAGATGCACATCAGAGATCCCCTGGGATTTGCTCTCCACTGAACTCACATCAGAAGGCCACGGACAGCATCAGCAAGACAGCCTGTAGGCACCCCCTGGCCTGGAGATGCAAACATCCGACATCAGAAGTTTCTCTCCTTGTGCCCAGCCCCTCTACCCGCACGGCACCCAGGCTCAGCTTCCCAGCCCAGGACTCCAACACCTCCAGCCTCAGGAAACCCGAGAAGCACAGAGAACACAGAGCTGCTTACAAAGCCCTCCTCACCACAGACAAGTTCAGCCTGCATTCAGGAGCTCACATAATCCCGAAAGAACTGAGGGCTGGAGCCACCAGGAGAGCAGGGCCAGATCTTCGTCATGCTGGGGTTCGGCGCAACACCTCACGGCGCTCCATAAAATTCCATGAATGAATATATGGGGGTGGCGGTTATTAACTTCCATTAACTAGTCCTCTGGACCCAACAAATGCAATGTTTAAGAACTTTGAAAATAGCTTCAGAATAGGGGCGCCTGGGTGGCTCAGTCAGTTAAGCGTCTGCCTCCGGCTCAGGTCATGATCCCGGGGTTCTGGGATTGAGTCCTGCATTAGGCTCCTTGCTCAGCGGGGAACCTGCTTCTTCCCCTGCCTCTGCCTGCCACTCTGCCTGCTTGGTGCACCCTCTCTCTCTCTCTCTTCTCTCTCTTTCAAATAAATAAATAAAATCTCAAGAAAAGTTTCACAATCAAGTTACCTAGATGACATGCATCAGAAGCACTTCATACTGGGTATAAAATAAGATCTGAAACTTCCTACGAAATTGGCATGTATGTGGAATTTGAGGAATTACATGCTTTTGCAACATGCCGTACTTATACACTATGATGGTCTGAAAAAGACAACACCAAGAGTTTCTGAGTCACACCCTTTGAATAAAACTAGGAAGCAAGTATTTGGTTATTCTTCAACTTTCCCCTGGATGTACCCTCCTTTTAAAACTCAGATCAGATGCTGTCACTTCCCTGCTCAAATCTGCCCCTTCCCATACTATATATTTATTTGTCATTGTCTACCTCTGTCACCTAGCTGCAAATTCCCTGAGAATGGGATTATGTGGCTTTCTCTTTGTTCAGTGTTAAACCCCAAGGATCCAGGACAGTTTCTCACACCAAGCAGGTGCTTGATAAACATTAATAGGACCATTTTTCATTTACAGGCAGATAATGCAGGTTTTAAAAAAATATTTATTTATTGAAGGAGAGCAAGTGAGCAAGAGGGAGACAGAGAGAGAGAGAGAGAGAGAGAAAGAAAGCACAAGCAGGGCGGAGGGGCAGAAGCAGAGGGAGAAGCAGACTCCTCACCGAGCAAGGACCCTGATGTGGGACTTGATCCCAGGCCCCGGGATCATGACCTGAGCCAAAGGTAGATGCTTAACCAATGGAGCCACCCTGGCGCCCAGCTACTAACAGTTAATAAGGTCCTATCACAGATTTGACCAGTGCCCCCAGCAGCCCAGGGAGGTGATTGGACACTGAGACCCTGAGAAATTAGGTCAAGGTCACACAGCCAACAAGGAGGAGCCTGCAGTCCAGCTCGAGCTCAGACCTTTGGACCCCCGACTGCTGCTGGCTTCCCTCCCACAGCATCACGTGAGACCACCATGACCAAACGCTGCTCAGCTTCCAGCACCCACTCCAGACACCTAGTTAGGTGGCTGCTAATCACGGCCAGACTCCGGATCCCCTCTTTCCTCTTGACTGTGTGCCAAAATGTGTCTTGGAGGGACAAACGAGCTGAGCTGGGTTTTTGTTTTTTTTTTTTCTTTTCCCCACCACCCAGAAAAGCATCTTGCCTCCTTTTCACATGCTTCCCGGCATCAGCCTCATTTCAGTGAGTACAGTGTGGCAATCCTGGGACACTATGTATCATATCGTCTCGTCTCCCTGGAGAAGAATGCCCTCTATGCTTAACTTGGTCTCATTCTCGTCGTTCCCAGGCTCCATGGCATTTATTATGGCAATTTATCACAGATGAATAGGTATGGAAGCAATGAGTCTTGCAGGCAGGGACTCACTGTTTTTTTTGTTTGTTTTTTTCAAAGTCAACAGAGGCAGTGATCATATCCTTAATGGGTACTGACCCAACTTTCTGAATAGTAGGCTGGGATACTC
Source organism: Neogale vison (assembly GCF_020171115.1). Lineage (NCBI taxonomy): Eukaryota > Metazoa > Chordata > Mammalia > Carnivora > Mustelidae > Neogale > Neogale vison. The sequence goes on along the minus strand of NC_058097.1, from coordinate 30,985,817 downwards.
CTTGAAGACTTGGTGGATTAGAAGAAAAGTCAGAAGCACCCCTGACTAACAGAAAGATTCCAGGAGTAGAGGGGTAGGTCCATTGTACCCCCTGCCACCTCTGACCCGTGGTCTCTGATGAAGGGACAGTGCCAGAGCTTATGGGAATAAGGTATCGTCGGGTCGTCTTGACCAGCTGTCACTGGGGGAAGAACTGAAGCCAGAAGTCCAATAAGATACCCAGTCTTCGTTTTTTAACTAGCACCAACCTGTAAACTTCTACCCTTCCAGAGCCGCACACCCATTCCCTATGTGTTGTTTTAGTGTCTTTGCTTAAAGTGCCCATCCAGACACCAGGGTCTTCCATTCATGGGGGAAGGGGATCTACAGAGACATGGAGAGAGAAAATAGCTTTGCCGAAGTATGAAGGACGGGGACCAAGAAGAAAGCCCTGGGTTCTTGCTTGTCCTTCTACAAGCTTCTTAGTCCATTTAGGCTACCATAACAAAATGCCATAAATGGAGTAGCTTATAAATAACAGAATTGATTTCTTCCAGTTCTGGAGGCCAGATGTCTGGGATGTAAGTGCCAGTGTGGCCCAGCATGACTGTGTTCTGGTGAGGGTCCTCTTTCTGGATCATAGACAGTACCTTCTCGCTGTGGGGCAAGGGAACTCTGTGGGATCTCTTTTCTAAGGGCAATAACCCCATTCGTCAAGCTCCACTCCTGTGACCTAATCACCTCCCAAGGGCCCCACCTACTAACGCCATCACCGTCGGGGGTTGGGATTTCAACATAGGAATTTTCAGGGGATGCAAACTTTCAAATTACAGCAGACAGCATGAGCTCTGGAATCAGTCTGCTAGCACTGGTATCCTGGGAGCCAGGCTCCCTAGCTATGTGGCCAGTCCTGGGACCTAATGCCTCCAGACCTCAGTTTCATCATCAGTGAACTGGGGAGAGTCATAGTACCAGCTCAAATAAAATGGCAAAATGGCACATACAAAGGACTCAGTATGAAACCTGGATCCCAGAAGAAGTCAGCTGCTGTCAGCTCTCGCTCCTGTTGTCGTCAGTGCCATTCTGCCTGGGTAACTAGCTTGAGTAAATGTGATTGTAGATTCAAGCGTCTCCAGGAGTCAGTACGAGATGGTCACTTGCTGTCAGCCAATCAAGAATATGTTCATTCTTATGGATAAAGAAGATGACACACACACACACACACACACACACACAATGGAATACTATGCAGCCATTTAAAGAAAGGAATGAAATCTTGCCATTTGTGACGATGTGGATGGAACTAGAGGGTATTATGCTGAGTGAAATAAGTCAATCAGAGAAAGGCAATTATCATATGCTCTCCCTGTTAGGAAGAATTTGAGAGGCAACGTGGAGGATTGGAGGGCAGGGAAGGAAAAAATGAAACAAGATGGGGTCGGGAGGGAGGCAAACCATAAGAGACTCTTAATGTCACAAAACAAACTGAGGGTTGCTGGGGGGAGGGGGGGTCGGGAGAGGGTGGTAGGGTTATGGACACTGGGGAGGATATGTGCTATGGTGAGTGCTGTGAAGTGTGTAAACCTGGCAATTCACAGACCTGTACCCCTGGGGCAAATAATACATTATATGTTAATACAAAATTTTAAAAATTATTTTAAAAAAGATTAAAAATAGAACTACCATATCATTCAGCAATTCCACTTCTGGTTATCCAAAGAAAATGAAAACACAAATTTGAAAAGATATATACATCCCTGTTTAAAAAAAAAAAAAGACAGAGAGAGAGAGTATGTTCATTCTTATCCCATTTATGACAAAATAAGGCTAGGGTTTTGCTCTTTGGTGGTTTCTCTCTACCTTCTGTGGGACCACCTTATTGATGAGCTTTTCTTCTGATAAGGCTTACAAGATAGCTGAGAAACTAGACTTATCTCTAAATGTGAAGACACAACTTCTTCTCATGGGACTTCTTTTGCAGAAAAGCAAAATCATTCTGTTACAATAGAGAGGAGCAGAATCAAGCACGTATTGACTCTCTAAATCCAACTGTGCGTGCTCTCTCTTTAGATAATTCGAATACAGCACACAGTTACATGTGACACAGTGCTCTGTTATATGCTATAGGTTATGTGTAGTCTGCACGCTTTTAGTGGTGACATGTCCCTATTAGACACATCGAGAGTCATAGCATAACGCCTAGATTTCTGTGCTTCCTTTCTGGGCAATTTATAACAGTTGCAAGGATAACTGACCCTTCCCATATTGATCAGTCTTTTGCACCCACCTAACCTCTACATCAGAGGCAATACTGTTTTTGAAACAAATGCCTTTCTGTTCTGGAGCTCAAAAGCCATGGCCTCTCAAGGGCCAAAATAACATAGGGTGGTTGAGAGTCAGTCATCTTATTTCACAGATGGAATAACAGGCCCAGAGAAAAGTCTCTTTCTTGTTCCCATCTGTGATGCTGTGATGAGTTTGAAAGAAAAAAACCCCAGAGAACGTCTAGGAGGACAGCCAGGGCTCCAACACTAACAAATGGGACACGCTGGCTATTCATTTTCTTTCTTTTTTTTTTTTTTAAGAGTTTATTTATTTATTTGACAGAGAGAGATCACAAGTAGGCAGAGAGGTAGGCAGAGAGAGAGAGAGGAGGAAGTAGGCTCCCCACTGTGCAGAGAGCCCGATGCGGGGCTGGATCCCTGGACCCTGAGATCATGACCTGAGCCGAAGGCAGACGCTTAACCCACTGAGCCATCCAGGCATCCCTGTTCATTTTCTAATGTAAATTCTAGAAGGGAACCGAGGAAGGAAGGGGCAGAGAGAGAGCAAATGGGATGGAATCAGAATCAGATTCAAGATAAGCTGTTAATGGTTAATAGGGTCAGCCACCCACGCGGCAGCCAGACCTGGGATTTTCCACCCTCACTCCTTGCCTGACCACAGATGCCTTAGTCCACATGGTTCCAGGAACTCGTTCCTGGTTCTGCGGAGAGGCAGAAGGAACCAGAGTCACTTTCCACCCCACAAACTGCATGCCATCCAAGGGAATACTCCAGAGCCAGGGCAAGACTCAGCTTCGAGGAAGATGATGATAGCAACGATAAACGATCACATCCATCTGCCCCCCACCACCAACATTGCCAATGGGTCCTAAGGGTTTATGTCAGTCCCATGTAAGGAGTTTGAGAATTACATCTTGTTAAACATTCATGAGTGTCTCTGAGATAAACATGGGAATTAGCTGCATGACAGAGATGAGCCTGAGAAGCCAAACCACCTAAACCACCCAGCGAAGAGGAGGAGGAGCCGGGCTTGCAGCACATTCACTCCCAAGCTCCGTGCTACCCTATGCAGACGCGTCTTTTAGAGTGTTTAAGACTATTTTTAAATTCAGTTGGATTTTTATCTCTTTGCATGTCCCTCCAAGGCTATTGGTCTCTTTTAGGGGGTGCATTCCCGTGTCAGAGATGGGACAAAAATAAAGAAGGTTCCGATCAGTGTGCAAAGGAACAGGTGAAAGAGGAGAGCGCACATGGACTGCCCCCCCCGCCCGGCGCTCACACAATGCCCTCCCCAGAACATGCCCACCTAGAAAGGCAGGAAGGAAAGCGCTGGGGTGTAAAGATGTCACAGCCTGGGAATCTTCAAGGTTAATGTCCGGCGGATGTGGACTGACTTCACCCCCGCGGTGGGACGAAAGACAGAGAGGAGAGAAGGAGAGGAAAAGACCAGTAGGAGGGTGCATCTGGTCCCAGATTGTCTGCCCAGGCCCAGGACCCAACAATCACATCCATGGCCACAGAGCTCTCTGCACGGATACCCTCAAGACGGTGCCTGCCCACACTCTCCGACTCCACCGCCTGCCCCGGAGTTAATATGAAACCAGCGCGCCTGGACATATTGTACTTCTCCATGGAAATGAGGGATTCTGTTGAATACAGTCACGCCTGCAAAAGCTCTCTCTTTTTTTAAAGCTCCATTGACTATCAGGATATTCAAGCCCTGGGGTTGCAATGGAATCCTTGTGGGGAAAACTCAATTAAACCCGCGACAGAATGCACACAGAGCACGAAGGAAGGAAAAGAACAAGAGGGGGAGGGAGGGCAGGGGGGGAATAAAAAAGAAAAGGACATTTCTTTTGAATAAAGGTCCAGGTTTAAAATTAGACTGTGCAATAACAGCCCTAATTCCTGGAAACCCAGATGGGGAACCAAATACATAACATAGAGAGAGGAATTTATTTTCACAGACTTCGGGGATATAGTAGGGCTTTTGGCCCTTCACACAGCCTTGGCCAGTATTTCTGACAAGGGGAGGAGGACGTTAAGCACCTTTTCATGGAAAACATACCTCCAGCCCGAGTCAGAGGTTAAGTTATTCTCCGGCCAAAAGAAGCAATCCATCACCCTTCATTATGGTGCAGATCTCACAATGAATAGCATTTGGCAGAGATGGATAAGTTCATAGGACTCCATTCAGCAGCGCTGTAAACGCATCTGTCATCTCCAAGACTGGCAGAGGTGGTCCGACGCCACCGTGAGGGGCCCGGGCAGGACTCCCGGCTGCTGCGGGGATGGCGTGTGGCAGCTGAGTTCACACCTGACTCACTTAACTGACCAGCGTTTGCTTAAGCATCTACTCTGTGTCATACTGCCGCCCACAAAGCAGGGCCTTCCCGCCTATATAAACTCTGGGATCCTGGCAGGGTGACGACCTTAGCTCAGTGTCTTTACCAAAATGAAGGTAACGACACCTGCCCACTCTCGAGAGAGTGGAAGGCTTACAGTAAATGCTGCTAAGGTTAGTGGTTATTAGCCTCACCATCTTACCAGGGCCCGGACTACGGGGAGCCCGAGGAGTCTTCTGGGGGCAACATGTTGGGGGTCTTCACTTTCAGGACCACGCATAAGTGTTTCTGGAAGCATTGTCACCTGGCTGCTTCTCTTGCCTCCCCCTAGTCTGGACGGTCCCTGCAGGCCCAGATTCCTGGTCTTTTTTTTTTCTTTTATTTATTTATTTATTTTTAAATTTCTTTTCAGCATAAGAGTATTCATTGTTTTTGCACCACACCCAGTGCTCCATGCAATCCGTGCCCTCTCTAATACCCATCACCTGGTTCCCCCAACCTCCCACCCCAGTTCCTGGTCTTTCTATCCCCTGACCCAATGCTCCACCACATCGTACTACCTAAGGAGTAGTCACGAGCAGAAAGAAAAATCCAGAGGTCACAACCAAATGTTGAGATCGGATGGAAATGTTGGCCTGAGCAGAGGGGTTAGTTTGTTGCGACGGAGTAGACAGAGAACCCCACCCACCCCTATAGAAAGAGGCCTCTGCCGAGTCTCTTTCAAGGCCCAGTGTCCGTGCTAAATAATGCAGAACTGCTTACCCTTGAAAAGAGCCTGGAGTAATGAGAACCGCGTCTCACTGGTCAAAGGGAAAAAAAAGAGAAGAGATACATGATTCTCTAGCGAAACCTTCCTTATCAGCTCTGTTGGGGGAAGGGAAAAAAAAAAAAAAAAAAAAAAAAAAAACCAAGGCAAATAAATGACAAAAGCAGAGGAAGCATCAATCACGCTGTTGTTGGTCTGCCAGGCTCGGCTGCAGGCGTGCAAGGCACAGGCTACCCTTTGGTTCCAGCGAGGCTCCAGGCAGGAGAGAAGGTGGGGGGGAGCGTGGCTGCAAATCGGAACCTCAAATCCTCCTTGCAGCTCTTGTCTGTGACTTTGGTGAAGCAGCAAAGCTTCTCCGTGTTTCTGCATCTCTGGCACTTCCCGCACAGCCTCAGAATTCTCCCCCAGCTCCAATCCCCACAGGCACTGAATTACGGAGCAAAGAGAACATTCTGAAGTGGGATCTCTCACATGAAGCATCCATCATCTGGAAAGTGTTCTAGATCCTTCCGATCTGATGTCTTGCCCTTCTGGTGTGTGTGTGTGTGTGTGTGTGTGTGTGTGGCGGATCAGTAAAATAAACGGACAGATTCTGAAGAGACGCAGTGAGAAATGTTATGCTTTCAACACAATTTTCTGAGTGCTTTCGCTAGTATGGGCGAGGCTTGCTTACCCACGTAGGACGTTCCCACTTCAAAGCTTTGTCACATGTGCCATTTTTCTGTTCTGACAATGTCCACTGAGCCAGTGAAGAACTGAGATCAGAAAGTTTGTAACGGCTTCATTTTGTACACCCAGCCGGCCGGCCAGCCAGCACACTATTGTGGCTCTGGAAGGCATCAGACTCCATGCAGGGGGCCAGAAATTCAGAGACAGATGAAACAGAAGCAGCGTAGTGAGGTCATCGAGCACATAAACTGTGGTGGAACTCAGTCCACGTCCTGTTTTAGCTACGCATAAGCTCTCTGACCTTGGGTAATTTATTTTAACTTCTCTGAAACTCAAGTTACATGTCTATAAAATGGGGGTAATATCATATACCACTTGGAGAGCAAGTGAGGATTAGATGATCCAATAATGTAAAGCACTTAGCACACGATCTGGGACACAAGCAACATGAAGAGCCATTTTCATGATGAGCTTCAAGAACATTCTGAGTTGATGGCTGGGCCAAGCATGGAGAATGGTTATTTTTGTTTGATCATTTTCTTGATGGTTTGTATCTTTTTGCAGAGGGCAGATCTCCCATGTGCTGATGCATCATGTGGCAGACAAAAGATGGAAAGCAGACCACCTGCACAGTTCTCTGCGGAGTGCAACACTGGGGAATGGTACAGCCCAGCCTCCAGTTCCAGGCTTGGCAATGAATCTAAGTAGTACTCACCAACTCATGTATATATTTGGTGAGTAATACTTAGATTAGTACTAATTACATATATATTATATATATATATATATAGTTAGTTAGTTAGTACTTAGATTAGTATTAATTATATATAGTTAGTACTAGCCTAAGTATAGTACTATACTAAGTATACTAAGATACTAAGTACTAATCTAAGTATAGTACTAGTATAGTTATACTATATATATACTACTATATATATACTACTATACTAATCAGTACTAGTATAGTACTAATTTTATTTATATATATATATAAACAGAGCTATATATATAGCTCTGTTTCCTTCCTGAATCAAAGGAAATGCTAGGTCCCTTGGCAATGCAACCCAAGTAACTTCAGCAACTCCCACAGTGATTCAGACCCCCCACCCCCGACAACAGGCCGCTGTCTTTCTTTCCTTCCTAGTACCAAGCCCCAGTGTTTGCCCAACCTGACCGGGGAATCCCCAGGCCCGGCCGAAGAAAAGCTCTTAGCCCTCGCGAGCCGGCCCCAGAAGTGGATCAGGGCACCAGCTTGGGACAATCTGAAAAAGTCATCGTCAAGGAAATTCCAGACACGAGGCACCCTGTCATCATAGTGAGGGGGACACTCACCAGAAGGGACTGCATCCACCCCCTCCCGCAGTCTCAGTGCTGTGGGCCTGCCGCTCGGCCCAGAAGGTTTTGTCATTTGGACTGTAATAAACCCTACTTCCTGAACTCTGTGCCCCTGCGGGGTCGACATCAACCACACCGTCTGTCCCTGCGTGTCCCCTCGCACCATCAGAGCCCTGTGCACCTGCATAGCCATTCTGAGGCCTCAGGTGCTACTCACGTGTGCTAATGAACAGTGCTCCCCAGGCCACCCTGGAGGACAGGGGCAATGGGCTCTGGCTAAGGCAGTGGGGCTCGACCTTGGCTGCACTGGAGAATCCCCTGGGAGCTTTCACAGTCCTGATGTCCAGGCTGCAGACCAGACCAATCAAACTGTAGTCTCTGGGGGTCGGGCCTGGGCATCCGTATGTTTTTATTTATTTATTTATTTATTTAATTTATTTAAGTTTAATTTATTTAAGTTGGCCAAATGATTCCAGTGTGCAGCCAAGGTTAAGAACTGGTATCCACACTGCGCTGGGACTCCAGAGGGCGCCCTTCCTCCCTTCCTTCATCCTTCCTCCCTATCATTCTCCGTCCATCCCTTCTTCACTGTTTACAGAAGCAGCATATTCTGTGCATAAAGTGCAGGGTTTGCAGACAGACCATTCTCACTTTGAATTCTGGCTTGGTTGTCACTGTGTGATTCAAGGCAAATTGCTTCACCTCTCTGAAGCTTGGCTCTCCTACAAAGTGGGGAAAACAAAAGGACTCACCCCAGAAAATCATGGTGAGGATTAAATGCCATGGATAAAATGCTTAACACAGCACTAAAGATTAGTAGTTGCTCAATAAATGTGCACAATATTTCTTCTAGTTATTGTTGTCATTTTCCAAGAGCTATGCTAGATGTGGGGAATACAAAAGAAATAACATGGGCAAAATGTTTATTCTCACATAATGGGCTCTCTTCCCATTCAGTCCCTAGCTGGGGAATAGCCTTATGCTACCGGGCAGGGTAGGGTGCACCAGATTTCTCTTAATAGTAGTAGCTTTTCTGTATGGAATCCACCCCACGTGCCAATCATACCTCAAACATAGAGGGACACATGCTAAAGAAGCACAGTGCAGACCATGAGTCCTTCACAGGCTCTCCACCAACCAAGAGGAGATGATGGTATTAATATTTACATTTTGCAGATGAAGAATCTGACACTCAGAGCAGTTAAGTATTTCATCCATGGCCATACAGGTGGATATAAACTCAAAGCTTCTGGGCACGGCATGTCTCTGCTTTCTGCGTGGGCGTGGGGTATGCCTGCAAGGGAATTCTGAGGGTTGGCCAGAACGAGGAGGATAAAGAAGCTACTCTAAGTTGGGGTGCTGTAGGGGTAGGACACAGCCAAACTGGGTTGAAGCCAGGATATGAGGGCCCAGGAGCAGAGGAAAAGAAGTATGGCAAATGGGGGTGAAGAGGGAGGGGTGTGGCTGGGTTCTGGAATGAGGGAACAGTGATGAGTGGGAAGTAAGTCAATTTAAAGGATCAAGGGCAGTCCCCAATTCCTAGAAATCTTGGCCTCGTCCAATGATCTCAGTGTTAGGTCAAGCTATATCACCACTATAGGTTGTTGAAAATTAAATAGCAAATGCAAGTAGTGAGTGCACACCTTCAAACACTCCTTCAATGGTTCTGTCTGTCAAGAAGGACTTAACGTTGACACAGGCTGGACAGCAATCTATCTAGGGAGAGGTGGAGGTAGAAATCCTTCGGAGACATCATTGAAGCTCCAACCTCAAGATGGCTCAGTTTGGAATGCTGGATAACCTGGTGGTCAGCACGCAGACTTCTAGGTTTAATTTAAGCTTGGGTTTAAATCAAGGCTTGGCCACTTACGATGGTGTCATCTCTCTGGGCCTCAGCTTCCCCATCTATAAAATGTTGCCAACAGTACAGCTCTCTCTCTCTCGGTGGGTCATTGTGAGGATATCACATTGCCGATCCTCTTAAACACTTTGAATGGTCCTTCACCCACAGTAAGCACTCGAATCAGGGGCACTGGGTTGTCTGGCCTGGTTGTGGGGTTGGCCATCCGTACTCAGGAATCGCTCCCGCTCAGCCCGGGCCCCTCTGCTCTTAGATTCCCCGCTATGGCCAAGTTCACTTGGCTTCTCTGCCAAAGCTAGCTGTGCGTTATTTGTTTTCTAGGGTATTTGTTTTCCAATATTTTTACTAAGTAGGACAGCTATATCAATGAGGTCTGCTGCTTTATTGGTTGCTAATTGCTGGGGCATAATTGTTGCAACATTACTTGGTGTTCCTATAATTCTCTGCAGCCAATCAAGGTGGCCAATTCTCTAATTACAACACAGTGAATTCTCAGGCACCAGCAGCCAAATGCTCAGAGCAGTCAGTTTACAAGAACTCCTTCCAGCACTTTTACAAGAAAGGGCTTACCCGACAAAGGCAAGAAAGTCATGTCAGCAAATAATTTTGGAAAGTAATTCTGTAAGTCTCCATATACATATCAAATAATAAACATTTTATAATTATATCAGCATGTAATTTTTTTTTGAAAGTAGTTTCTAAGATCTGTCTTAAGATCTTTGCACATTCAACTCCATCTCTAGCTAGGCGACCCGAGTCGGTGTTTGTAATGATTATAATTCTGAGGCCCAGGCAGATCTCATGGGGCCTTGGCACACATCAGACATTAACTACACTCAGCCCTGTTCTAGGACTAACATGGCAAGCATTTTGTTGTTTTCAAATGTTGTCTGGAACTTGCAACCCATCTACATCCTCTCTGCAAGTCAGGGGATCAAAATATTCAAGCCACTAAAATCATGAAGGAAATGGCGGCCTTGGAAGTACTCTGGGTGCTGTAGCATAGAAAGGGGAAGTTATTACCAGCAGTCAATCCATGAGCTGTATCAGGTAACATCACTTTGTTTCCGTTTTCCTTAGAGCAAAATCCGTGCCTTTGCTTTGCCTTCCAAGGCTCTGCACATTGTGGTCCTCCTGGCTTTCAGCTTAATCACCTCCTGTCTCATCCCACTCTCTCACCGTGCTCCAGCCCCACTAGCCTTCTCTCTGTGTCTCAAACAGACACACTGATCCCTTGCTCAGGGCCCAGTCTGGTTCTCTCAGACTGCTGCTCTCCCGTCAGCCCTTCCGGGGGCTGCTTCCTTCTCAACTGTGTGTCTCGCCTCCCGGTTTGTCCTCATGGCCAACCTTTCCTGAACACCTAAATGCCATCCTCATGCTAAATTTCATATGATTTTGCTCTCATCTTGAATAACCATTATCACAAGCTGGTATTCAAGATGAGAGCAAAAGAATTAATTCACTTGTTACAACTTCTGTGAGGACAAAGTCTTGTTCATCATGGTATCCTCAACATTGTAACAAAGATGGCCCATAAGAGCCACCCAATCAACAGTTCTTTAACAAAGAACATGAATGAATGAATGAATGCATATATATTTTCTGCTACTTTGTTTTAATTTTTTCCAATTGACTTTTGCTTTATCCAAGATATGTAATTATATTTACTGGTAGCTGACTTATTTTAGGTCACCATAATGTTTCTTATCTTCATTACCAAGAGAACTTGGTCCACTGTATTATTGAATACTTGATACTGTCTAGGGGACAGCCTTGCTCCAAATGCAATGAAGGAAGATGAAGATCAAAGCCATCACCACTGCTGTCAGAAAGCCTTCCGTCCAATTGGCAATGAGAATAAGCAGATTTGGCCAACACACAAGCAGAGGTAGAGCACTGTGGGAGACATTCTTAGTTCCTCCCTCTTGTGGTCTGAATTGTGTCCCCCAGATTCATATGTTGCCATCTTAATCTCCAGTACCTCAGAACGTAACTATTTGGAAACAGTGCCTTTAAGGTCACAATTACAGTCATATGGGTGGGTCCTAATTCAATACGACTGGCATCTGCAGAAGAAGAAGATATCAAGACACAGAGGAAGGACCATGTGAAGGCACAGGGAGAACACAATCGTCTACAAGCCAAGGAGAGAGGTCTCAGAAAAATATCAACTCTGCTAACAACTTGGCTTTGGACTTCTATCTAGCCCCTAAAACTTTGAAGAAATAAATTTCTGTGGTGTAAACTGCCCAGTCTTTGACACTTTGTTATGGCAACCTGAGTAAACTCATACACTCTCCAATATTCGTTTTCGCTTACTTGTACAAGTGAAGGAACGCCCTGAGGACCTGGCCACCAAGTTCAGGACTGCATTTCCCGACCTCCACTGCAGATGGATATGACCACGTGATTAATGAGCTCTAAGCAGAGGAGCCATGTGACCCTGGCTCTACCTCAACACCCTCACCCTTCAGACTCCAATCCTAACTCAAGTTCAGGGAGGCTGTTGGTGGAGAGTACAGAAAGGGAAGAAGACACCAAGAGGTAGGAGAGAGGTCAAACTCTCCTAGATGGTGGACCACACAAAGGCCTCCCCAGCCGAGGCCCTCTTCCACAATTTCCACCTAAATTATGTTGTGTTGCTAAGCTGGGCCACCCAGAAACTCACCAAATAGAAGCCTTAAAAAAAAAAAAAATCCTGTAACTATCTATGTCGGGGCCAAGAGACATCAGCCACTGAGGCTTCCTACTTCAAAGTCCTACCTGAGGCAGATGCCCTGAGGAAATGGAGGCTTTGTGGTGGGGCAGCTGGGTGGGGTTGAGGTCCTCTCCTGAGAATCTCTGACAGTGAGTGAGTCCTCAAAGGTGGGAGAAGGGCCCAGTAAGGAAGGGAGAAAAACAAAAGTAAACTTCAGTTATTTAAAAGTTCCATTAGGAACTTAGTCTTATGCTCAAAAGGAGAGCAAAGGCTCCCTCCTGCCCGGTTCTCTGCTCCCAGATGGACACCTCATACCTAAACACCTGATCCTACCTCTGGCTATGTCATAACTGCCTTGAACTGGTTTTGAAGGCCTTCCACGAAATCTTACCCGCTATTTTTCACATGATACTTATGGACACCACCCCCGCCAAAAAAAAAAAAAAAAATGCGTTCTGAATCCCCCCAAAATTGAACAAGTTTTGGAATAACTTACTTGAAAAATACAGGCCCCTCAGCCATCATGCCAACCAAACAGCAGAGAAGGAGCCCCAAGCCCCAGACAATGCAAAGCGCCAAGAGGGAAATTTAAGTGAAAGCCAAATTCTATTCCTCCCCCGAACATGGACCCCAGAATTCCTCTGCAGCACTGAACCCACCTCATGGTGTATCTTGTTTTCGTGCTGCAAAGGCTGGCATTTTCTAAGCACGGACCCCTACATGGACTCCTGTGATCCTCCCCCAATCACATGCCTGGGACTCGGGGCCCCAGTGGAGTTTGGGGAAAGCTTCAGGTAGAGATTCTGTCAAAGATAAATGGCCAGGCCCAGCGAGTGGCACTGAGCTGGAAGGAAACCCGGGATGTGGCGCCATGAATCAGTGAGTTCCCTCAGGAGGAGAGGCGGTCTGCTTATTACACTCACCTTGTCATCGATCGAAACCATACAGACATCAGGCCTCACCCCGCAGGCGGCCAGAGCAGCGGTTTCCAATTTATCTGCAGCTCACTGAATCCTGGGAACTCCAAAGTACCAGCAGGTCCACTCAAAGGACCGGAGCCATGAACCACCCTTCCCCCTAGCACCTTGGGTCGGGGATGGGAGGCTCCGGAGTGTGTGTGAGATCCCTGACCCCAGCAGCCAACAAGGGAGGCAGGGGGCACGCTGAAGGGTGTCTCTCCTCACCCCTGCATTCTCAGGGCCCAGCCAGGCCCCAGTAAGTGTCTGTCTGGCAAATACATAGGCCCATTTTTTACAAAAGCAAACAACTAAAATATCATGTAGGGATTTAAGTCATTTTGGAGATTTCTGTAATAATATGGGCATATACTCTGCGGTGCTCAGTAAGAGAAATAAAACATCATAATGTATATTCTGGATAATCCCCATTTGATGATACTTTTCATGTAACTTTGATGGTACCTATTGCCAACATGTTAATAGAAGTTACTTCATTTTTGGCCATTATATATTTCTTTTCATGCATTTTGATCTTTAGTGTTTCTGTGTTATACACTCGTCACTTGGTATAACAAGTAAAAAAATAAAAGCTAAAAATGAAACAGTCCTTTCTTCTACTGTGCTTCTCCGGGGTATGGCTGTCTTGCTGTAAAGTGTCCCCAAGACATGTCATAAGACGCCCTGGACACATAATCTTCCCAGGGGCAAGGGCCACTCACAGGAGAAGCTGGGGACCCAAATGATAGCACAACGTCACCATTTACACCACTGGAATTTTTTCTTTTTACTCCAAGCAAATGTGATACTGTAAGGTCTACAGTTTAGCCCATGCCATTTTGTCTTCCCACTTCCCCCAAGGAGGTGGGTCTCAGTCGCTCAAGATACCACCATGCTCCATCCTGAAAAACCTGCCCCTTGTCTCCACCTCTGCATAGGGCTCCCTGCGAGCCCTCCAATTTGGAACCCAAAGTTGGCTTCTGTAGCCAGATACCTCCCTGAAAGGAATCTTGGTCTACATGCTGGGACAGATAATGAGATTCTAAGCTTCAGGGCCGCCTGGGTGGCTCAATCGGTTAAGTGTCTGCCTTCAGCTCGGATCATGATCTCAGGGTCCCAGGATGGAGACCTGCATTGGGCTCCCTGCTCAGTGGGGAGCCTGATTCTCCCTCTCCCTCTGCCTGTCGCTCTCGCTGCTTGTGTTCTCTCTCTCTGTTTCTCTCTGTCAAATAAATAAATAATCTTTTTACAAAAATTCCAAGCTACAAGTATGGACTCTTGCTTTAGCTAGGGTGATGCTGGGTGGGGTCAGTTCAGCTCGGAAGGGTTTTTCTTGCTGCCTGTGGATAAATACGGCAGCACTGTGGAGCACCCCGCCTTGGTCCCTGGGACAAGCAGAGTGACACATGCACAGGGCTGCAGTGTCATGAATGAAGTTTAGCACTGTAACCTAAGCTATGGTGGCTTTGGTGGATCACCACCTGGGGCACGTGAGCCCTTCCTGCTGAAAATAATGATCTTTCCCTAAGGCTGGCACCATTAGCATTTGTTCCTTTTTCAAAATCGAAATATGATTACATGCTGAGGAGGATGGGGGAATGAAGGTGGAAAAGCTCAGCAAGGGCGGCCAACCATGAATCCTAACCATCGCGTCTGGGCTGGAGCTGGGGATGGCGAAAGAAACAGCCATTGAACAAGAACTTGTCTGTAAGGAGAGAGAGCCCTTCGGGCCCCATTCAGCCTGAATCATTTGCCTAAAATCAGTGAGACTCTACAAACCCCACCAGTGTGGATCACCAGTGTGGATCACAGACTGCTTTGTCTTGTCTTGAAAGGATTGCTAGGTTCCATGCATATTGGTGCAAAGCCAGAGTCCCAGATCTTCCAGGCTTTCCAGAATTCATAGAACAGCAAATAAGCCACCGGAAGGAAAGTGAAGGAGCATCGAGACAATTGGATCTCCAAGTGGGAGCATCACATCCCAATCACTGGGACTCAACTTCCAGAGCTTCTGATTCAGAGGAGGTGGTGAGGTCTCACCTCCATTCTGCTTGGCTTTCTAGGGTGGGGCCCAAGGGCGGTAGTAGAAGACATTTCTTAAGCAGGAAGGAACACCAGGCCAACTTCACCCCATGCACTGTGGAAAAGCAGTCTCTCCCAGAGCAGAACAAACCATTCCAGAAAGACCACAGCACGGGGGAGAGTAGCCAGCAACCTCACTTCTTCTCCCAAGATGGCACCATGCTGTAGGATTGCATCAGGCAGGAAAGGCGAGGGTAGGTAAGTGAGGCACCAAAATCTCTGTGCCTTAACACAGCCAAGTCTCTTTTTCACACAAGGCAAGTTTGTTGCTGGTTGAGTCATGCTCCTGGATTGGGCTATCCTCCATGCAAAGTGGCTTTGGTCTCCCGAACCTCCGTGTGAACCTTTACCTCCCTGATACCTGTGGTGGGGACACCAGGAACCTGGTGAAGGCTTCTGCTCCCATGTCACTGGCCAAAGCAAGGCATCAGACTTCAAGAGGGAGGGGCAGCATAACCTTCCATGGAGGAGAACAAGATTGGTTAATACTCAACTGTGTCTAACTATACTGATTCTATTTTTCTTTTTTTAAGTTTTTTTTCATGTGTTTATTTATTTGACAGACACAGATCACAAGTAGGCAGAGAGGCAGGCAGAGAGAGACAGGAGGAAGCAGGCTCCCTGCTAAACAGAAAGCCCGATGTGGGGCTCGATCCCAGGACCCTGAGATCATGACCTGAGCCGAAGGCAGAGGCCTTAATCCACTGAGCCACCCAGGCGCCCCAATTCTATTTTTTCTTGATCACATTTCATCTTCTTCTGGAGAGTTAAGAGGACGCTTGAAGCCTTAAGCACTCATGATATCAGAGTATGCCCCTGCCCCGACGGCAGCATGGTTGTAAAGACAGGATCAAGGACACAACATATTTTGTGATTTTATTATTCCAAACGTTTAAGTTAGAAAGACTACTGTGATTGTTGCTACTGTTTAATGATTGAAAGCACAACAAGTCATCTGTACATGTAATAACCTTTTACAAAATACACACATACACGCACACGAGTGAGTGCACGTGGAAACTGGTAATACTCACTAAAGCCAGGAGTCCAGTTACTAGCATTGTACCAACATCGGTTTCAGATTGTGATAGTGCATTATAGTGATAAAAGACGTTAACACCCGGGGAAGCGAGGTGAACGGTACATGGGACTGTTCTGTACTATTTCTGCAACTTCCTCTAGGTCTATAATCTTCCAGAATAAAAAGTTGAAAAAAAAAAAGTCTCAGGGGAAGATTCTCCACTGAGGTCCTCTGCCTCACGTCTTCTCTAGAAATACCCCACATGTAAGCTTCGAGAGAACTTGTCTCAGGAAAGTGATTTTTCGCTAGGAAAGTGGGAAATCTGATTAATGTGCCAGGGAGCCGTCTGCAGACATTCACCTGCCTTCTCTGCACCTTCAGCCTCTGCAGAAATATAGATGAAATCTCGCCTTTGAAAGTTAAAATAAAGGCCAGTCAATCCCCATGTGTGCACCCTTTACTGCAGGTAATAAGTGGGAGCCCAGGTGAATTGCTATGTATTTCCCTTTAAATTCTTGGGATTTCAGTGACAGACCAAGGCTCTCATCTGTCAGCAAAGTGTTCCAGGCAGACCCATTACTTTAGCACTACAATAAAACGAAGGACATCAGGATAATCCGTCAAACAAAAGCAGCTGGGAGCATCATGTGAACCAGAGGCTGTATTCATTTGCCCAGAACATTTAAAAATCTATGCCCCAGCTCTTCTCCCCAAAGTCCTTATTTTACCCAATAAAATAAATTTAAAGTGCATAAATGTATATTAAAAATATCTAAGCAAACACTTGCAGTTAAATAATGTTCACCCAGATGCGCCTACATTTTTTTTATCGTTAGGCATGTTTCCTGCTCTCCCAAGTAAATATTTCACTGAAAATGCTCCCCAAGTAGTTGTTATCTCGATATTTTCACAATAGAATATTCTGTGCTCTACACATATAAATACTGTGAATAACCAGACATTTTCCCGAAGAGACCGCTGATTTCCCTGCCTTTCGCACGATGATTCCCTCCCTGATGCTAGCTCTGAGAGGAGCCGCCATGATGAGCAGGCTGTGAACTCCAAAATCCAGGGCACCGGCTCCCAGGAACTCCGAGGAGTCCGACATACGGTGGGTCCCTACGGAATTTGTATGTTTCATTCCAAGTTTCCAGGGGACAGGGGAAGGAACCCAAATGTTGAGATCACCTGGACCCCATTCATGAAGGCTATTTCTCCCACTTGTGTGACTTTGGCCAAGTTATTTATCGTCCCCTCTGTAAAATGAGAAAGCAGCTTGGTACCTGCTGCTTCTGGGTGGGGAGTCTCTAGCCCTCCAACCCTATCTGGTCCTCCTGCTGTGCTTAACCAGAGCTCCTTAAGAGCAAGCCAGCCAGGGGGCAGCCCGGGACCCCCACTGCCACGGGAACTATCCCTGCAGAAAGATTCCCCACATTCATAAACCCCTGTTGCCCACTCTGGTGGGGATTTGACATTCAGTGTCCCAGGAGACTTTTGCTGTACAGGTACTCTACAGAGTGGCTCTTGAACTTGAATGTGCAGCAGAATCACAGGGGGACAGAGGCGGGACATGGCGAGGAGGGGGAGAGCTTGTTAAAACACAGATTTCTGGGCCCAGCCCTGGAATTTCTGACCCAGTAGTTCTGGGTGTTACTGAGACACTGCATTTCTCACATGTCACCTGGTGATGTAAATACTGCCCACCTGGGACCCACGCTTCGAGAACCACTGGTCTAGAACCCAGGGATCTTCCAACTTTTTCTGCCAAAGATTAGCAGGCCAGTAAGGTTTCTGTGGCAACAACTCAACTTTCTCATTGTCGCATAAAGCAACTAGAGACCACACCCACGACATTCCAAAGAAACATTATTTACTGACATCAAGTTTGAATTTCATAGAATTTTCACAGAATTTTCATGCTTTTATTTGTTCATGTGTTTTCAACTGCGTGAAGATGCGAGAACCATTCTTACAGTCTTCGGCCACAGGAAAACAGGTTAAGGGGCTGGATTTGGCCCTCGGGCCATAGTTTGCCAATCCCGACAAGTAGAACACCAGGCAAATGCAATGCTTTCAGTCTCTGCTGAAGAAAAACGTCTCCATTTTTCCTTCCCCATCTG